>NW_026000171.1:4612122-4845749 GCF_001458135.2 Marmota marmota marmota
AAAAAATTAATAAATGCAGTCTTAGAGTTTGATTAACTTCTCTTCCAGTAGGTGGAGCTGTTCCCACTGGGCCAAGCTTCTCCTCTCAATACACGGGAACAAATCACTGTGCAGCAGCTCCTCCTCCCAGACTGGGCGGGTCTCCAATCCTGAGTGCCTAGGGCCTTCTCTTGTGTCTAGTCACTTCCCCACTTTTCCTCAAGCCAGGCCCCGCTCATCGGTGACACTCACCACAATACTGGCTACACCCCAGGTCTGTTGCTCTCGGGAGCCCTATTTTCATGAACGCCTGGGCACACTCTCCCTGTTTGCCATTCCCTCAGACCCTAAGTTTGTATAGCTTGGGGCTGAGAACCCTCAGCGAATTTTGCTTGCCCTCCGGTAGCCACGCCCCCGGTAGCTGGTGCAAGAGACCTCAGTTGTCAGCACTGGTGGGAGCAGTAGCCGGGAGTTCGCGCCGCTGGTCCCGCGCCACTCCTGATTCCCTCGGTCTGGCTATTGCGCTCATGGGAGAGCTGGGAGAGGCCCTTAAGGTTTCCCCACTGTATGGAGAGGGAAGGCTAGGGGGTTACACACCTGTTGCCGGTGGTTTCAATGGAGTTATCTCCTCCACCGCATTCTGGTGATGTCAGTTCTCTGCCATGGTGGTATCCCATGCAAATGGCGACAGTTTGTTCCCTTTGCTGGGTGACCAATGCAACGGGTGGGTCCTGACTGGCTCTCCTAAGCCCCGTTTCAATCCTGTGGCCACTGCCTATGAAGGCTCGGTTGGCATTAACCTCCGTAGGTTCAGAAGGGCCGACCAGTTGTTTCAGCGGGATCGTTTAGTGCTGAGTCACAGAAGTTTGTCTGCAAGACGCAGGCGAACGGGAGCTTGAATTCAGCCGATCCGGGCTCGGTGTGTGTTCTGAGAGGCCCAGTATGTTCGCCCCAGATCCACCTCAGCTCAGCATTGCCTAGTGATCCTATATTTTTAATTGACTTCAATGTAGAAGAGAACTTTGAAATATCTTCTCGAACTCAATGATCATTCTTGTCTGGGAGCTGCCAGCCTTTCCCTCCAGGATAAGCCTTTAGCAGCCATGTTTGTACTACAGCATCTCTCTTCAAATCACGGGGGACTGAGGGTGTAGCTTAGTGGTAGAATACTTGCCTAGAATGCACACGACTTTAGATTTGATCCCCAGCCCTTGAGTAAAGAAGAGAGCCAGCACAGGAAAAGAAGAGTTGGGAGCAAGGAAGATCTTTAGAATCCAGTGGGTCCTGGGATCCCTGCCCCAACACTACCCGGGGTGGCATATTTTGAACCCCAGGCCTCATGCATGGTAGGAAAGTGCTCTACCACCAGCTATACCCCCAGTCCTTTTTATTTTTTAATAATTTTGAATATGTCACTCCACTGCCTTGTTGCATTCACTCTTTTATAATTGATTAATTTATACCTTATTTTTGAGATCTTTTCTTTTTTCATTTTCCTTCTTTCCCTTTCTCCCTCCCTCCCCTTCTCTCTTTCCTTTCTCTTCTGTTGGGTGTTGAACCCAGGAGTGCTTTACCGCTGAGCTATATTCCCCATCCTTTTTTTTTTTTAAATTTTGAGTCAAGGTCTTGCTAAGTTGTTGAGGGTCTTACTAAGCTGCTGAGGCTGGCCTCAAATTTGAGATTCAGCCTCAGCCTCCTAAGTCTCTGGGATTACAAGCATGTGCCACCATGCCTGGCTGTTTTTAAGATTTTAATTTTATTGTTGTCTACTTTCCTTAAAAGTTTAAACATGGTTTCCTTTAGTTCCTTGGACATATTTCTAATAGCTGCTTTGAAGACTTAATCTGCTAATCCCAACATCTGGGAACATTTAGAGACAGCTTCTATTAATTGCTTGTATTTCCCTCTGAATATGGTCATATCTTGTTTTTCCTGTCTCATAATTTATGTGTTAAAAATTGAATATTTTGCATAGTTTATTACAGCAACTGTGGATTTCAGTTTTCTCCTAAGAGTTGGTGTTACTGTTGTTGTCTTGGGAATATGTTTAATAACTTAGCTGGACTGTCTGTGAAGTCTGCCTCCTCTGCTCTGTGTATCCATGAATGTCTCTTGCTTTATTTTTCTCATTTTTCGTTCTTACGTCTGGCTTCCTAAAGTCATCCTGGTTTACCGAGATTAGTGTTCAATCAAAGATTGATTAGAGGTTGTGCCAGTAATACTGTCGTGCTCGGCTGGCAGTTATCTGAGTGAACTGGGAAACCCATCCAGATAAGATCCCCACCCTGAGTCTTCCCAGGTTTCTATTTTTCACTGAATGCTTGCAGCTCCAGTGCATGGGGGTGGCTCTGCTGGCCAGGAATATGGGGTAGATTAGGCTATCCTGTCTCTGCAGCATGTGTATATAGTCTTTGATATAAGGAGAGTTCATAATATATGAAGAGTCTATCAATCTCCCTGTAGCTATTTCACCTCTTGGAAGGTGAAATCTGAGTCCTTAACCTCCCTGTACCAGTCCATTGCTTGTTCTGTCATTTCATGCTACAGACCCTGCCTGTCCACTGAGATCACTACTTAAACTATTACTCCCAAATTGAGTGAGCCCACTCTGGTTGTGACAAAAATCTGCTTTTTTTTTTTCCTTATTGAACTATCAAAACACAGAGCTGAAGGTAGGAGGCGGGAACAGTTCCAGGTAAGAATATCACAGATTCATGTTGATTTTATTACAGAAGTTTCACAAGCAAACACTTCTCAGTTTGTTGCATGTCTTCAGTTAATGTCTAGAGAGATGAAATGGTTATTTTTGATAATTGGTTTTTGAGAAATGTTTATTGACCCCTTCACGCTCTCATGCCAGAAATTACTCTCTAGACATCAGGTCTTTGTTATCTTTCCCAAGCCAGGAGCCAAGATGTGCAGGAGGGAAGAGCTCTGGCTGAAAGCTTTCCTGTCTGAACCCTGACACCTAGCTCTTGCCCTATGCAGAACTCAGTCTTTTTTGCTGAAAAGCAATGGGAGTTGGACCTGACAATTTTTACCCCTTCCATCTTGAAATGTTAAGTTTCTAATAAAATTCAGCATTAAGCTAATAACTTTATGCAATAGGTCTCAAAAGGTTAATTGCTCTCACCTTTTCAACGACCTTGCTGTCATTTCTGCCTAAAATTTTGTCTCCAAGGAAAGTTATATGTGTTTACCTCCTAAGAAGAGGTGATGGCACCTTTGACTCCAGTGGAAAGACAAGGGTATTGTTTACTTTTTATTATTTTTTAAAATTTTCTTCTCTTTGCTTTTTTTCTCCCTCTCTTCCACCCCTTCATTTTTTTTCCCTTCTGACATTGAAAGCCCTGACTAATTACCAGGCACAAGACTAAGTGCTTTTACATGAATTGTCTCATTTACTTCTTACAATACCTTATCAGGAAGGTCCTATCATTAACTATACTTTATAGATAAGTAAGCTAAAGAGCAGAGAAATCCTTAAGTCCCTACCTCTCAATCCCCTTCCACTCCACAATGCCAACTTCATAAATAAATTGGATATAAGGCAATGTGTGCTCAGGTCTCTGGGAGTAGTCAGGAGCTAAGAGGAAGGAGTTCCCTCACGTTTGGGAGGTATCAGAGGTGTTTCCTGCGGGAGGCAGTATGAGGGCTGGATGTGGCTCTAGACTTTGAATAGAGATGGCAGGGAGGGCTCTGCAGGCAGAGAAAACAATGCTAGCAAAGCATTAGTGTTGGGAAATAAACACTGGGCTCTTCACAGCCTACCTGCTGGTGAGTAGTAAGAAGCAAGCTGGGAAAGGTTGTTGAGGGCTTTGAACGCCCGCCTAAAGGTTTTGGATTTTATTTGTTCTTCAGTAAACACAGAAGGAGTATTCATGGAAGGTTATTTTGTGGTGGGAAGGAACAAACCTGAGCTATGCTTTACCCATATCATCATTTGGCAGCACATATAGGGTAGATTGGATAGAAGAGAAAATCAAAGTTGAAGTTCAAGGTCATAGTCCAAAGAGAGGAAATGAAAACCTGAGCTATAGTAAAGAATTAGGAAAGGACATCATGAAGGTTAAAGGCATTACAGAAGAAATCCCACAGGGCTTTGGAGGACTTACACACACAACCTCTTAAATCAGTAGAAAAATTCCATCATAATTCTGATATTTTATTTCTATCTAGTTAGCTATTTTATAGCCTCTGGGTTGTTTGTCCTAGAAACAATATTAAGCAGATGTTGTTTTGATTATTTTTGTATTCTAATGGGTCAAGAAATAGTTGCGGATTTTCTAAATAGGTCTTTTAACATGCATTTTATCTTCTTAACTTCCAAGTTGTCAGCTAGCATACTTTTCTATGTCTAAAATCTATTATTGGTTCAAAGCACCAGCTAGAAACACCATTTTTTTTTCTCTTACCAATAACAAAGCATGTTCCTAAAAATGATGATGTTCCCTGACAGACTTGATGGTGGAAGATCTCATAATGCAACTGTGAGCAGATTTCCTTTGTCCACCTGACTTTTAGGAGATAGTTTGGCTCTCCCAAACTTAGACCAGAAAACTACCTTTGGCATATAGCACTTCTGCTTTACCTTCAAAGTTTCTTATCTTCTTAGCTCTTAAATTAATAACCAAGTTATTATGGTTGGTTCTTAGGTCTTACATTCATGTTTTATGTATGCATGAGAAAGCAAATTAGGAGGAAAAAGATCTGTACTTTCCTTTCTCAAATATTTCATAAACAGTAAACTAGTCGATACAAAACATTCATTTATTTCATCATTCCTGGAGGAAGTAACTATCCCTATTTTTTTTTTTTGTACTTCTTGGGCAACACATTACTCATAGTAGGGTCTTATTTATTTATTTATTTATTTTAGAGAAGTAATCGTATGACTCCTTTAGTGAACAACCTTGATTAGATGGTGCTTTTATTTCCCTGCTCCATAAATATGGGATCAGAAATTTGTTATAGTAAAAACAGTATTCCATATAAGGTGGAATCAGGTTTCTGTCTCTCAGAGGCTGTTTTTGGGAGGGGATGAGATGAAATGAAATCCTTCATTCAGGTCTTGGGTGGCCACCCATGAGATTAGGTCTTGTTAATCAAGTCACCCTGGGACATAGTTACCTGACCTGTACTACATAGGACTGGATCTAAGACATCTAGTTCTCTCCCAGCTCTGTAACTGGATTTTGAAGCCTCTTGCTGCTGGTTGGAGGATAGAAACTATTACTCATGTCTTACTTGTCCTGCTTCTGAACGATTCCAAGGTTTTGAATCCCACTAAGGAAATATGTGACTTTCATAAACCTCCTCAAGGAAGTCCTATTTTCCAATGACAGCTGTGAGCATGCAGCCTGAATCGGTCCCTGCAATCTCAGACAAAATGTTTCCTTCTCAACCAAGTCCAACATGTTCCTGGTCGAGAAAGATGGGAGATGTACACAGTGATTTCCTTCTGACATTTTCTTGCTCCAATAGAGCTGGCCACCTCTTAAACCCTAGGGAGCTGTTTGATTTGGCCTGTGCTGGTGAGGTTCTGGGAGGTGGGGCAGATGCTGCCACTCTGCAGGAGCCTGGGAGAGTCAATATTGAAAGGTCTCTTTGTTTTTCTGGCCTCCTCCTGTTGGAAACTATAGGCACTCATAATAAGGGTAAAGGGACAAGAGAGGAATTTCTGTACTGGAACAATAAATGTTTCTACAGTTCCCTTGAGGGAACCAAGTAATAGGAACTGGGCTTAAGTTGAGAGTAAAGTGAGTATGAAAAAAAAAAGTCAAAGAGATCAGGACGAAGGATGTTATGAATCTAAATGTGAATCTAGAGGTGACACAGGAAGATGATGTCATACTCCTTAGAATTGTCCCTGTACACTTCAAGCCCACTTACTACTAACTACTTTTGCCCATTTGGAAACCCCCTGAAAGGGTTGGATATGGTTTGAGTGTGTATCATCCAAAGGTTCCTTTGCTGGAAGCTTGATCCTCAGTGTGGTGGTGTTGGGAGAGAGCAGAACCTTTAAGAGATGGAATCTGGTGGAAGATGATTATTATGTCCTTGGGTGCTGGAGGGATTGATGTAGTTCTCATGTGAGACCCCACAGCCTCACTCCTGAAATCTCTGTGGCTTCTTGTTTGGTCATATGACCTCTTCCTCTTGCGTGTGTTCCCACCATGATGCCATATGTCACATTGTGATGTATCCAGACAACCCTCACAGAGCTAAGCAGATTCCTGTATCATGCTCTTAAACCCCTATAGCTATGAACTAAAGAAACTTCATTTCTGTATAAAATACCCAGTCTCAGGTATTTTGTTATAGCAACACAAAACAGACTAAGACACCCCTTCCCAAGCCCCAGAGGAGTCAAAAACTCACAGCATGTCTAAATATCATCTACTCCAATGGTCCACTCAAACCCTCCTTCTATTATCTATTTCTCTGTGTCACAGAGAAAACAGGGGCCATCATCCCAGTGATTCATCCATTTTCTTCCCACTGCCTCATTCTTTACCCTCCCCCATCATTACTTTCCTCCTCCTGTTTCTCCAGGGTTCCTCTACCCTGACTTTTGCCCTCTAATCTTTCCTGCCTCTTCTTGAGGGCATCTTTTCTCTCTTCATTAGACCCTTGGCCTCATCCTGCAAACATCTTCAAGTCCCCACCTTGGTTCTCTTCTTCCATTTGCCCAACTCCCCACCCCTTGCCCCATTAGTTTCCTTGAGAGAGGTTCCTTCTTACTCCTTCATTTCCTCATTTCCCCTTCCCAAACTCATTGGGTTGCGGCTTCCATCACTCCACCAAAACATAAATGAAAACAACAACAAAATCACAACCAAAAAAATCTATTCTCAGGTCAGTGACCTTTAAACTGCCAATTCCAGGCTTTGCCATATGCATTCACCCTTCACACATTCACTCAGTTATCATGACCCGATGTCTGTAATGTCATGCATATAGGCCAGGGGGATGCAGAAATACCCGCAATAAACTCCATGTCCTTTGGATTTGTCATCACTCGTTTCTCAGTGTGGGTGACTTTACCTTTCCTGAAGCTGGATGGGTCTGGGCGTGCAGAGGAAACCAGAAACCAGTGGGAGTCTGGGTGAGCATGAGGGTGTGGGTAAGGAAACATGAGAAAAACTTTGGCTGCAATGATAGTTGTTTCTTTGTGTTGCTAAGACCTGCCAGAGTGGCAGGGTTTGCAGCAGCTGTTTGGGGCTTTAGGTCCTGATGCTAAACCCAGGCCAATTCTCCTAGCAAAGAGCTGTGTGGAAGTAGCTGATTCCTGGGGAGACTGCATAGCTGGGAAACATGGTTTGAGTGAGTCTAACACTGGCCAAATTCCTATTTTGTACCCCTAGCTACCCTGTCTCTGTCACAGCCTCTATGACACACCCAATCATTAATTCTATGGCTGACTTACTTCAAAACTGAGAGCTTCCAGGGAATGATCAAGGTCCAGAACTAGCTGGACAATTTGCATGGTCCAGTGTAAAATAAAAATTCAGGGTCACTCTTCACAAAGGATTAAGGATTTTAAGAAGGTGAAAGCATGGCTGTAATCCCAGTGGGGGAGGCTGAGGCAAGAGGATCTCAAGTTCAAAGCCAGCCTCAGCAATTTAGCGAGGACTTAAGTAACTCAGTGAGACCCTATCTCTAGTAAAATATAAAAAAGGGCTGGGGATGTGGCTCAGTGTTTGAGTGTCCCTTAGTTCAATGCCCAATACCAAAAAAAAAAAAAATGGAGGAGGAGGAGGAGGAGGAGGAGGAGGAGGAGGAGGAGGAGAAAACTGAGCGTTAAACCAAGAATGGAGCCCTAAGTGTGGGACCCCAGGTGATTTCATGTAACATACCCACGAAGTTGGCTTTGCCTACATCTATTCATCACTACCTCGATAAATACTTATTAAGTGAATGAATTTGGGGTCCTTATGCAATACTGGATCAGGAAGGCCATGTAGCCATAGAGTAAAAAGAAGTAAAGGTCCTCATCCTTCCTGAATTTAAGCCTGGACCAATCCATTATATCTACTGTCCCTCAGTTTCCCACATCCATACATGGAAGAATCATCTTTTCCCCATTTCTTCTTTTTTGCTCTGAGCTGAGAGAAAGAGAGCTCTAAGGCACAATTGACCTTTTAGCTCCTACATGTGAAGGCTCTATGATTCTGAAGGCAGTTACAAAGTCTCTGTTCCAGGAAAGCCAGTGCCAGCCAATCAGAGACAGCACCATCACAGCCAAAAGATATGGCCAGGGTTTGTACCATGAAATGTCTAGGGGTTCTGAATTGGGCTAAAAGGACAGGTGTTTTTCTGCCCTGTGAGAAAAGTGTAGTGAGACACAGAGACATGGGAACAGGAAGCAGAGTGGTGCTGACTTACAAAGACTGCATGGAATTTGGCAAGAAAACAAGTCCCCATGGCAGCAATTTCTCAGATGAGTCTCAGCCTTTCCAAGCTTCAATTATCCTACCTGTGAAATGATACAGTTAACAATAACAAAAATATCAGTCAGAGCAAGCACACATTGCATTTTTCATGTTCTAAACCCTCCTAGGATGCACATTTAAATTCTTAGAACAACCCTAAGATGCAGGATCTGTTAACCACCCACATTTGACTGATGAGGAAAGGTTCAGTGACTTGCTAAGGCCATAGTTAGCAAGTTGGAGCTAACCAAGTTTCAAACCCAGGTCTGCCGGCTTCAGAGTCTATGTACTTGACCTTGATACTTCATGAGACTGTGAGGGACAAATAACCATCAACATGCAGAATTGCTTTAGAAATGGAAGGCAATCTAAACCAGTCAGGCAACAGTATTAATATCATTTATCCACAAGGATAACTGTGATCCTTACCTCTGATGCCACTGACTTGACCTTCTGGTCTGTTTTCTCCTCTGTAAAATGGGAGTAGTCAGACTGCATCAGATCATCTCTGAGTCCCTTTGTCCCAGATACTGATGATGAAAGCTCTCCTTTCCTCAGCACAGGGCTGAGAAATAGGCAAGTCATCCATCCAGTGCTACCTGTTTTGAGACCTAGAAATTGTGTGTCAGAATAGCACCAGGGTCAGAGGTGGAGTACATTCCACCCTGACCTTGGGAGCTGACACAAACAGGCATGCCCCAGAACAGGACAGAAAAAGTCATGGTACAGAGCAGGAGCACAGCACAGGGAGGGCCCAGGGAGGCCACTGAGAGCTTCAGAAACCGTGGGATGGAAGGAAGTGGTGGGCTAGCTGCTAGCTGGTCTACAAGAAGAAAGGATGCAGAAAACCACTCATAACAGCTGCTCAAAAAGGGTTTGCTTCTGTCCACTACAGAATAGGGTTTAGTGGCGGTGGGGTGTTGGAGACAGATACTAATATATAAATCAGGCCAAGAATGATGGGCTCACCAAGAAGGGACTGTGGCATTCTGCAAGGGACAGTTTCTGGGGAAGGGTTTCCAAGAAAGTGATGGTTCAGGATTGGTAGGATTTCAATAGGCAGAGAAGAAAGAAGAGGGGCGTCCAGGCAAAGCAGGCGCTCAGAACATCCACAAAGAGCAGTCATTTTTGACAGTTAGCCAGCATGCTTAGAACAGGGGCAGAAGAGGTGAGGCTGGGAAATTAGACTGAGGCCAGACAGTGTGCAGAGAGGATCTGGGTGCGGGTTATCTTTTAGTCAGGAGGCCTTTGGAGATTTATTTGCTTTATTGACAGATTCATGGGGGGGGGGGTAAATTATGCAAGCACTTGTGTCACCTTATAGAAGAGTCAGAAAAAGATCAAGAAAAAAAAATCCCCTTTAGTTTCTGTGTCCTAGGATAACGCTGGAGCAGGGTTTCCACGGGTGCACAGAAGTTCACCTGTCTTTCTAAGGAGCCTGCAAGGTCCAGACTGATGCCTGGCTAATAACTCTCTGCCGGGCTCCAGAGCCTGAAACTCCTTGGGAGTCAGCAAAGACATAGGGGTCAGGGGACAGAGGGGCCCAGGAGGCCTGATCCCTCCACAAGCTAAGTCAACAGCGTCGGTCCGATAGGCTTCCTGGAGGTCTCAGGTCGCCCGCTGGCGGTCGGGACCCCACCACGCAGCGCGCAGATCCCGGAGGGCGCCCAGGGGGCGCCGCTTCCACTTCAGCGTGGCTGGGGCTGGTCCAGTTCGCGCCGCCCCAGGCGGGAGAGTGGCGGCAGATCAGCGGCCGGGCAAGAGGCTTCCCGATAGCAGGCTTCCAGACAGCTGTGAGCCCTGTGGACCCGTGGTGCGACAGGTGCAAGGCAGGCGCCAAGGTAATGCGGAAGAAGTTTAAGGGGTGGGTGCTCTCGGGCCCCTCGGCCGGCCAGGGCGGCCAGGAGAGCGCTTCCTGCTTGCTTCTTTGGCAGTAGCAACAGCAGCAAGTGTGAGCATATGTGTGCAGGGTACATGGTGGGAGGACCTGGCCCCAGGCTCTGCGACCCAGGTCGCTGTGCTTCCTGATCTGTCCCCAGGCCTGCCCTGGCCTTTGCTCCTTTCGCTTTTTAACCTGGTAGTTCAGGAGGGTGGGGAGCTGCTGAGAAACACTAGGGTTTTGATCAGGAAAGAACTTCAGGGACCCTCAGGCCGTATCCAGGCTCTTCATTCCATAGATGAGGAGACTGAGGCTCAGAGAGGTGAAGTGCCTTTCCCAGGGTCCCAGATTTAGAAACCAAAACTCCTGGTTTTCAGGACAGCGCTGCTAGGAGGCTGTGCCATATGGGCCCAGAGACATAGAGCATCAAAAAGACAAAGGGACAAAAGAGAACCTCCCAGAGCAAAGGAAGAGGTCAGGAAATGGGTGCTTCTGGGGCTTGGCTTCCTGCCTGGCCCTGCTTGTGCCCTGGTCTGGCTGTGTGACTCAGCCGGCCTTGTGCTGACTCGTCTAGGTGTGTGTGTGTGTGTGTGTGTGTGTGTGTGTGTGTGCATCTACCCATGCACCTGGGCAAATCCTCTGAATCCACTTGTACACAATGCATGTGCTGGGAACCTGCCCTGTTTGGCTATATGGAGGATACCAAGAATCCCCAAAGTATTAGCTTTCTGCTTCAGAGAGCACAAAGGCTCAATCAGGGGCAGTCCCCAGGGATGGTCAGAGTTCAGGAGGAAGAAGCTAACCTATGAGGTGGTGAGTTGCTTGTCTCTGGAAGAAACCAGCATGTGTAGAGCCTTTCTCAAGGATGTAGGCATAGGGACATGGAACCAGGCACATAGAATGGAAATTAACATGAATTCATGGGGAAGCATTTGCTCATGAAAGCTACTCTCTCCATTGTTACTGAATGATGGATGAGAGGCTTCAGGTATGCTCTCCGATGTCCCCTTACCTCTCAGGAGTTTAGAGAAGGGATTCCTTCTGGAAGGAGAGACCTGGGATGTGGCACTTAGGCCAGAATTTGAAGAGGAGGTTGTGTCTGGTACTTACCGGGAAAGGATATTTGAGCAAAGTCGTGGAGGCAGGATGTGTCAAAGGAACAAGGAAAGACATAGTATACAATACTGTGAAGAAAGTTGGCTGGGATCAGATGGTAGGAGGCCTTGAGTGTTAGGTGAGGGAACTTGAACTTTATGATTAAGACTGGGGGTATTTTCATGGTTTCTGAGAGGAGAAAAGACGTTATTGGAGCTGGGCTCAGGAGCACTGTGATCTGTGGCAGTCTATATCTGAGAGGTGCTACAGAAGGGAAGTTGCAGGAGGCGTTAACTGGGAAGGTGACCTTGTGAGGCTGAGCAGGGCTGGTAGAGATAGAGCAGAAGGGGCTCCACAAGAGACATTGCTGTGAGAGGTGGGAGGGGCAGTCATCTGTTCTATGTCAGAGCCTGTGGTCAGGGATTTAATGATCCCCAAACAACCTTCTGAGGAGATTGTGATTATTGTCTTTATATTGTAGAGGAGGAAACTGTGAGTCAGAAAGGTTAAGCAGCAAATAAGTGATAGGATAGGGATTTGAACCTAGGGAAAGATGGAACAGACCTGATCTGGTAACTAAATAAATGTTGGGGGTGAGAGTAGAGGAGGAGACTCATGACGACGGAGACTTGGGTTCCACTGCATGAGTGACTGGTGATACCACCAGTACAGATGGAGCCCCGGGTACAGGGTCAGGTGCAGTAGGTTAGAGACATGTCATCCTGTGGATGGACCCCAGCACTGGGACAGGAACTAAAGCAGCTGTCACTCCTGCCTTCTAGGCCCTTGTTGTGATGGCTTGCTGAGCCTGCTATGGGGAAGGGGGATGGAAACTGCAGCCACCTGGGTGCTGGCAAGATGCTGAAAGGAGCTGAGCTGAGGGAGGCATTATGGAGGGGGGTCCCCAGGTCCCCAGGGACTGGCAAGACAGTCACTGAGCTCATATCACCCCTTGCTTTTCTCCCATCAGAATGAATGCATCTTCTTTTGTAATGCACAGGGAACCAGTTGCTCTCTCTCCCTTGGTGAGAATTAGTTCAGTTGATCTGTTTTCCCACCCCCTGGTTCCCTCCTATTTCCTCCCAAACAGGCTAAAAGATGCAGTTTTGTATGGAAGAGTGTGGAATTGCAGAATAGTATGGAATTGCTGTTTTAGAAGCCTATGAGCAGGTCCTGAGCTTCTTACAGTGTCAAAATCATAGTGTTCTAGGGACAAGTCTGCTCTCTTGAAGCTTTGGAAAATCATGGTCTTTTGTTAGTCATTAGTGAGTAATAGAAATGGGCCTAAATCCTGAAGCTCCCAACCCTTGGGTTTTGCCTTCTCTAGCTACACGTGAGGGGCAGCCGTCCTGGAGAACAGCCTCCAGGCTCTCTGATAGCACAGCTTTATAGACAGAGGTTCTGGCACTGGATGGACCACTTCAAACTTCTTCCCCTAACACAACACACAAGACACACACACACACACACACACACATATCACACACAAAACAGCACATTGTTTCTACTCATCCATCTAGTGGTTAAGTCATTTCTTTGACATCTTAAATTGTTTCTTGCCTCTCTGAGCAATTTGATCAGGCACCATTCAGTGGGAGAACCAGAAAGTATCCATTGGAGTATTAGGGTCAGGGGGAGCCCTCAAGTAAGCCGAAAAGTACCTGTGTGTGATCCCTGGGCCATAAGTCAGCGACAGGGAAAAGGCAGAAAAGTGGAGGATGACTGTGGGAGAAGAGGGAGCGGGGAGGAGGCCAAGTAAAAAAGGAAGGAAGGAAAAACTGGGTTCATGGCATGGACAACTGGTGGCCTGGGAAGCGCTATCTCTGGGGCTTCATTGGGAACCTGAGCCTGCTCATTCTCAGAGAAGCAGCCATGAAGCGGAGGGATAACCAGGTAGACATAACAAAGAGCTAGTTGGCCTTTTAATATATTGTCCTGTCCATTATGGACACTTTTGAGTGAAAGGGAGAATATTAAGAATCATGCTGGGACAACAGGCATCAGCCAGAAGGTCCTAGGCAAACTGTCAACTTTATGGTAACCAAACACAGTAAGTACCAGACATGGTCTAAGGACCCTGCATATGTTTGCTTATCAAAGCCTCACTACCACCCCATCAGTAGGAACTGCTGTCATTCCCATTTTACAGAAAATTCATTGAGAAACAGAGAGGCAAAGTATCATGTTCACAATCACACAGCTAACCATGGGTAGGAGCAGGGTTTGAACCCAGGCAGTTTGGCTTTTTTAGAGCTCCCCCCAAGCATCATATTACATAAGCTGTTACCTACAAATGGCATCCACACAAAGATTCCCTTCTCCCCCTCAGGACTCAGCAAGTGGCCTTTTGGGTCTTTATTTCCCCTTCACAATTGCTCCAAATGGCCCATTAAGCATGACTTAATTTGGTGAAGGGGAGGAAGCACACTCTAGACTTTGTCCTCCACCAGCTCTGCAACTTGTGCAGCATGGTTGGTCTTGGCCTCCAGTGTCCAAGTTGTGCTCCATCTTGCTTTGTCCTGCTGTGCCTTTTCAGACTAGATCCCTGAGGGCTGAATTCCATATAGGAGGGACCTCTTGAAGGCCAGTGTTGGGATTGGCTTCCTGAGGTACCTTGCCTGCCTAGGATATAGCCAGAGGGGTCCACTATGTGATGAACATGCAGGGCCTCTTCCAGTTTGAGGAAGGTAGGGTTAGGGTTAGGGTTAGGGTTAGGGCACATTCTTGTGGCACATTCTTCTGGAGACAGTGCATTCCATTCTTTGCTGAGGGTCCCAGCGCTGGCTTTCTCAAAATGCTAGCAGGGGACTTCCTTCCTCGCCTGATGATTGACACACCTGAATAAGGCTGGCTGAAGGAAGCATTTATAGAGGCACAAGGCGGGTGTGGTAGAGCCTGACTCTGGGGATACTCCAGGTGTTCCCATGTGATGCAGGGAGGTGGGAGCAGGCAGGCCTCCCCTGGGGTTCAAATCCAAGGGCCTCTGTCTTTTCCACACCTAAAGATTCTTTATTTACACAAAGATCTGATTTTCCTGGGGGAGTCACAGCCTGAGAACTTGTGGGAGGGAGGATGCATTAATTGGTTTTCTGTTGGTAATGACAGTGCCAGGCTGGGTAAGTTACAAGAAAGAGAGGTTTATTCTGGCTCATGGTTCTAAAGGTTCAAACCCAAGATCTTGCAGGCCCCATGGTTCTGCATCTGATCATGGCCTCACATGGCATGGGACAGGGTGTGTGGGTGTGCATGTGTGTCTCCTCTAGTCTCTCTCCCTCCTCTTTTTTGTTTATTTATATTTTATTGGCGCGTATTTGTTATACAGGACTGTGGGTTTCGTTGTGGCACATTCATACACACAAAAACATAATTTGATCAATTTCACTCCTCCAACCACTCCCCCACCCCCCACCTCCACTCCCCACCCACATCGCCTTCTTATAAAGCCATCAGGATGCAATGATGGATGTTCACCCTAATGACCTTACCTAATCTTGGTCACCTGCCAAAGGCCCTAGCTCTAAACACCACAACTGGTTTAAGATTCCAACCTAGAAATACCTCCCAATGGAGATTAAAGTTCAACAAATGAAACCCTGGGGGGCACTCTCAAACCATGTTGAAGTCACAGCAGTGGAAAGGGTCCCTTTCCCCAGGGAGGTTCAGCAGAGAGCCTCCAGGGCCTTAGCACCCAGCCCCATGCTCCTAGAGTTCCTGGGGTCTGTGGAATGCTCCGCCCTGCCAGGGTTGTCAGGAGAAAGGCGAGAAGGGCAAGAGGCAGCCCAGAGGCTGCAGGTGAGCCAAGGCCCACCTGGCCAGCGGGCAGGACTGCCCCCACTCTTGGAGCCTGCTCTTGGGGTTCCAGCCAGGCTGCTTCCTTCTCTCCTTTCTTAACTCCTGGCAGCACCAGGGAAAGTACGAGGTTGGCTTCAGTGGCTCCATTACCAGTGCAGACAAGAGGAAAATCTCCTATTACCTGGGCAATTGGTTTATTTTCACTTTATTTACTTTAGAGATTGCTCGGTGTTGAGCTCCAGGATTTGCAGCCAGCCAGCATTCTCCTGGCCAATTGATGGAACTTTGCCACATCACCTGCCTTCATAACCACACACCCTCACATGCTGAGCAGAGGGTTGGATTGTGCTGATGGGAGAGGGAGGCAACTTCCTGCAGCCTCTCCCTGACCAAACAGAACTCCAGGGGCCCTCTTGCCACTGTACCTTGAGGTTGAATGCACAAAAATGTACCAGGCATGTCCCAGATCTTGGTGTGGATGAACTCATTCAGTCCTTATAGCTGCTTAATGAGGTGGGCACTGCTGTCATTCCCTCATGTTACACAGGAACAGGTCAAGGCTCTGAGAGGTAGAAAAACTTGCCCAAGGTCACACAGCTAATAGGAGGCTGAGCTGAGATTTGAACCCCGGTAGCCTAGCTGCAGGGCCCTGTCTTTATTTCTCAGTCTGCCTCCTCTGACTTGTTCTGACTTTAACTAGTTATGTGTTGTCAGGGTTAGCCCTCTAAACTGAGTTCTTCCCTATTCAGTAAAATGAGATTAGTTTGCTGCCAGTCCGTCTCAGGTGAACATATTAGGGATGGGAGAAGGCACAGTGGTCAAGGCTTACTTGGCCCTCTTACTTGTGATAACTTTACCAGTCTCGAGTTAGCTGGTGAATTCCATCATCCTTTCCTTGTGGATCCTTCTCAATGCCAGTCTTGAACTGAAGCTCCCCAGAAGGCAGGAAAAGAATCCTGATTATCATCTGTGCTTACTGAGTCCCTACTTTGTAAGCAAAGGATCCTGCAGGGGATACAGTTTAAAAAGGGCACGTGTGGTCCCTACTCTGGCATGCATAGTCCTCTTGAAGTGATATTCTTGTCTGCTTGAGCTGCCATAACAAACTACAAGATTTTTCTCATAATTCTGGAGGCTGGAAGTCTAAGATTATGATGCCAACTTGTTTGGTTTCTGGAGGGCTCTCTCCTTGGCTTATAGACATTCACTTTCTTGCTATGTCCATACATGGTAGGGAGAAAGGGGGTAGGGCTAGGGAGAGCCTACTCACCCCCACTAGCATCTCCTCTTCCTCACCTTCATGACCTCATCTGATCCTAATCACCTCCTAAAGTCCCCACCTACAAATGCCATCACATTGGGAGTTAGTCTCTCAACATATAAATTTGGGGGTGGTGGACACAATTCAGCCCATAGCAAGGGATGATCTAAAAAGACAACCAATGATCTTAGCATCTTTAGGCAAGTGAGTGAAGCCTATTTCCTGTGGCTTTCCAGAGAGGTGGGATTGGAGCAGGACCTAGATGAATGGGTGGCCTTTGAAAAGGCAGAGAAGAAGCAGAAACATTCAATTAGGTCCTGGACATGAACTGCAAGCTTTGTGGGCAAAGGTATGTTAGTGGACACTGGAAAGGCCTGCTTCCTGGAGGGTCCCCCATAAGGTTTCTGTGTCACCAACTCCTCTGGCCAGATTCCAGTAGAGCTACCCACCAGAGAGGTGCCTTGAGGACTTTTAATTTTGACAACTGGAGGCTGGGAAGGAGCCTGCTGGGGAATGCCACTGGACCTCTAGGGTCAGGGCAATTTCTGGAATGCAGAAGGCTGGGCAGCATTTGTAGCAGGGACAGCCCTTTGCCCCCTATGCATTTTGCTCTAGGTTGGCATGCCCTTCTGGGCACATGAGTGGGTCAGGGAGATCAGGGGGAAGGGGATAAAGATCCAGGCCAGAGACACAGCTTCTGCTTTAGATAGGTTTTGTTTTCCTGCGGGAAGGAGGAGGTGATGTCAAAACTGCCATTCCTATAATCCGGGCAGCAATGAAATTTTAGAAGCTTTCTTCCTGAGGCAAGGTTTTTGAGTAGATGGCATCGCTGCCCTCCCCAGATGAGCACCAGGTGGGATGGGTGAAGTTCTTGGGAGTTTCATATCAGGGGAGGAGTCACAGCCAGAAATTACTATCTGGGCTAGCCCATCAGGATAGCCCACTCGTCAGCATGTGGAACTCAAGATCTTTCTGCTTGTGGTGGCTTTTTGGCTTTTGAGTCTTCTGGGAGCTGGGGTTTACAAGGCATCCTCAATAAAGATCATGACTCATGCCTCTTCAGTATGGTACCATGGTGCTTGTGTCCTCCCCACAGAATCCCATAGATAGGAGGTCATCCCACCTCTCCTTCATGGTATTTTTGCTTTAATGTGTTCGGTGGGCTGAGGTTTGGGATTTGGGGTTTTGTCTTTTATTTCTATATTTTGCCTTTTTTTATTGTGATAAAATGTACATAACATAAAATTTATCATTTTAACCCTTCCTAAATGGACAGTTCAGTGGCATTAAGTACATCCACATTGTGAATTTTTCCATCATCCCAAACTGATAGGGTTGAGTTTAGTACTGGCTGTAACAGGCCTCACGGTGAGCCTCTGCTTCGGCTTCCCTCTGCACTCTACGCCTCGCCATCCCATGTCTTCTCCACTTCGGCAATCTTTCTGCTGCTATTGCTCATTACTTTCTATTTATTTTATTTTATATTTTTTTGATTCAATCAAATGAGCTCCTGTGAGACTGCCTTTCTAGGGGCTGAGCACTTCGTCACTTTGTTTTTTTTTTTTTGGTACTGGGGATTGAACCCAGTGGCACTTTACCACTGAACCACATTCCCAGTCCATTTTATTTTGTATTTTGAGACAGGGTCTTGATAAGGTATTAAAGTTGTCTTGAACTTGGGATGGTCCTGCCACAGCCTCCTGAGTCACTGGGGTTATAGGCAGGTACCATTGTGCCCGGCTGAGCACTTTGTATGGCACTTCATTTATTTTCCTAAGAGTCCTCTAAGGTAGCTGTTGTCCCTGACCCTTTCCAGATGAAGAAACAGCATTATGAATGTGACAACACTCCCAGAGCCATGTAATTTCAGGGCCGGGACTCAATTTGGGCTTTCTGATCTATCGACCTTCATCCACACTGGGGTGTCATTGTAGGGAACCATGCACAACTGCCCCTGTCTGGGAATATTAATTTATACTCCAGAATATTCTAGAATACTCAGGGATTGGCATATGTATCATGTGATCCACGTTCTATTAGGATTCTTAACAGGAGCCTTTAGCCAAAAAGGAATGCTTGAAAATAGCTTAATTATATACCATAGATAAATTGCTAATGCAATTTACCAAACTGCTAAGTTAAGCTTTTCCACTAATTACACACGTATTATAAAAGTGTGAGTTTAGCTTTGACCATGTGTCCCTCCCCAGGCGGAGAGCTGGTGAGTCTTCTCCAGCAGGCGGGGGTTGGACAACCAGCTTCATTCATGTTCTTAATTGTGGCTGACTGTGCTTTTCTGTCCCCTCTCGGTATTTTGCTCTACCTTGATTCTCTGTTTACCCAAGCACAAGCAATTTATTCCCAGGGTATGGTTGTCCTGGCCACAATACTGCAAATGTATTTCCTATTTCTCCAGAGTGTTCTTTCTAGCATCCATGCCTTCCGTGATGTGTGTTATGGCACATTTCCTTATGTTTTGTCATCACCTTCTCCAGGGGCTGCGCTGGCTCCTGTTCTTTTCTGGTACTCAGATTTCTTGTGTTCCGCTTTGCTCAGGACATAGGGTTCTGACTTGTGGCAGATGTCTTAATTCTGGGAATGAAGCCAGTTGGGGAGGCAGCAAGACACCTAGTGGACTTTCACATGGGCCCTGTGCTTAATAACAAGGTAATGTATCAGGTGCCTTCCATGCACTGGGCGCTTATACTAATGGAGGTCTTTGCATCCCCATTTTATAGATGAGGAGACCAAGGTTCAGAGAGGTTATATCACTTATCTGGATTCACACATCCAGTCCTGATAGAGACACCTACATTCTGAACTCCTCACTCAGGTAGTTGATCCCCTTGCACCAGACTGGCTCTTTACAGAGGATGGAATGCTAGGATTGAGGGGCCTGCTCCCTAACAGAGCTCTGTTAACACACCTGCGAATTAAGAGCAGGAATCTTCTAGCTCCATCCTGGGTGAGCTCTTCCAGGCACAGCACATTCTGAAACACGGGGTAAGAGAGGTCATTAAAAAAAAAAAAAAGCCTAATATAAAACTGCTTTTATAGGAATGCAATTTTAATACATTGAACCACAGCTTGAATCAGAAACAAAGACACACAAAAAGGAACTGATTAGTGAAATGATTGTTAATGAAAAAATGAAAATATTACTAGGCTTCCATTATGTAACCACACTTTACAAATGAAAAATACTTTTTTAACACAGAAGCCCTCTTTATTGGAATTGAAAATAGAAGGAAAATGTCTACTTTGTACTGAACAGCAAATAGATTATAACACACACTGTGTCTCTATTTTCTGGCACTGTATTAAGTCAATGTGTTTTGTTGAATGTTAATGCCAAAAAAGCCAAACCAAAATGGAGTAATAGATACTTTTTGAGCACCTACTATGTACTGTGGATGGTACTGGAAGAAAAAGGACACAATGCTTTTTTTGACCAGACCCAAGTGCAAAGAACATATACAACGATTACACAGACAGTATGTACTGTAACTAGGTAAATGGGCCTCCTAGGATAGGAGGGTTCAGCAGGTAGGTGGTGGCAAGAAGTCCTGGGAGGAATGTTCCATGCCAGTCTTTTGGTCTGTCTTCATAAACAGTATCTGAAGATCATTCTGCTTGAAAATTACACTCAGGAAGCCTTAACCCTACCACTATTTCTAAGGCCCATCCCCCACTCCTGCTACCTTTTACTGATTCAGTTACAATCGACAAGTGCTTACAGTCCTGTAAGAAGCCAGGATTCCAGGCTTCCCTTCATCTAGACAGGGCTTTGAGTGGGATCCAGCCCAACTGGCCCTACTTTGGTGCACACTCTGAATGGTTTCTAGAATCAGCATGGATTTAGGTGTGTGTTCTATGGACCATGTTCCATTAGTTTGGTGCTGTAAGGCTACCCTGTGGAAATAGAAAGAATCACCCTCTGCTTACACAGTGATCCACCGGGAGAAGTCAACCCAAACAGGAGATGTTGCCTTTGAGCAACAGGCTTACTACTGCATCCTGTCAGGCCTGCTGCCTGGCTGATTTTCTACCCCATTACAGGGCCACTTGCAACCCATCACACATCTTAGGCCTAGTAATAGTGGTCAGTCATGTTGTCCCTGCCGCAGCCTCCATTGCACATTCAACCTGAGCAACCACATGGACTCTGTGCAGCCTTTGAAATCTGTGGGGCTGAGCTGTCCCAAAGGTGTTTTAGAAAGAGATGTTAGCCATCACTGTGGCAGTCACAGCTGACTGTCTCACACACACCCACTCTATTGCTGATGGCACTTAGCTCATGAACTCCAGGTTGATTGGCCTGATTTGTGCTCCTTAGGGTATGTTCTCATTTTCTGGACTAAGACATAGTTGAGTGACTAAACCATGCCTCCTGCCCTCCTGCCCTGTCCTAACCTTAATGCAAATGCAATGTGATTCAAGTCCTGATGCAATTGCCTTAGGACCTGGGTCCACAGAAGCTGGAAGCAGGGGGACGGATGAGTCAGGGGACTCAGGTAGAGGGGCTGTGCTTGCCAGCAGCATCAGGTGCCTGGTGAGAGGAGCACTGTTCAGGCTCAGCTGCACCACTTTCTCTCTGTGGGTCTCAGTTGCCTCAGCTATACAAGCTGCCCTTCATGTCTTAGGGGTGCTATGAAAAAGACCTTAATAAAGACAAAGCCGCTTCACCGGGGTTGCTTATTTTGTTTTGCAGTCATGTAATTTCCATTCATTCATGTGTGGCCTGTGTAAACCATCTGCTTCTTAGGTCATTAAAATAGATCCATTTAGTGTTAGCTCAGTCTTCAATGGCTTTAGTCAGTAGGGTGAACAGCACAGTCCAGTTAGGGTATTGAGGATAGTCACTGCCCCATAGCTCAGAGCTCTCCAGCCTGCCAATTCAAGGCTCTGAGGAAGAAGGGAAAGGGATCTAGGCTGACTGGGACCCTGGACTTTGTTTCCATTCCCAAAACAGCATGGAGAGGGTAACGCGCTCGCCTGGTATGCGTGCAGGCCCGGGTTCGATCCTCAGCACCACATACAAACAAAGATGTGTCCGCTGAAAACTGAAAAATAAATATTAAAAAAACCTCTCTCTCTCTCTCTCTCTCTTTAAAAAAAAAAAAAAACCCAGCATGAAGACCCTCTGAAACAAGGAGGGAATTTAAGCCTGCAAAGTGGAAAAATGAGGCTTTGTCATCTTCAGGAAACAGTAGTCCATGGTGTATCCTGATATCCAGAGCTTCTGTCCTCCCTTTGTAAATATTTGCCAATTGGGTGGAGGGTGGAGGCCACCATGGAGAAGAAAGGAGGGAGGAGGGCAGGTGTCAGGGAGTGCATATTTATGGTCAGACACCTGATTACTTGGTATAGATTCTAGTCAACTCTCATGCACCCAGGGCCTGCCATGTGTAAAGCTCTGCACCACTGGAGAGCATTGTTACTGTTTTCCTCAGCCTAGAGGTGAGGAAACTGAGGCTTATAGTAGCTCAACAATTTGCTCAAGGTCTCACAGCTAGTAAGTGGAGAATCAGAATTCAAGTCCAGATACTTGGACTTGCAAGAGCCTACTCCCATAACTGGGCTAGTTGTAGCACCTGGTGATGAAGCTTCAAATGCATGAAGTGGTTTGTAGTTTCTTCAGCAGCTCCCAGGTTTGTTTTTAAGTCTTTACAGCAAAGCAGTGAGGTCTTAGCAGGGGGTGTGATATACCCAGATATGCATACTAAATGAAATGATGGATCTGGAAACACTTAGTAAATGGGAAAATGCTCTACAAATAGGACATAATTATTGTCTCTAATTTACAAGTGAGGGAACATCAAATCAGAGAGGTTAAGTGGTATGCCCAAGGACACATGAGCAGCTAATGGCAGAGTCAGGACGCCAACCCAGGTCTTAGGAATTCAAGACCAGTGCTTTTTGTTTCCTTGACAATATCAAGGAAAGATTGGTTTGGGTTTACCTGCTCCCCCCACAAAAGGTTGCCAAGTGAAAATTAGGCAGAGACTCTAAAAAAGAGACTCTGCTAACTTTTCTTATCCACCTTTTATTGCTTTGGCTTTTCTCTCCCTTTTCAGACCTCCATGACACAGAAAGTAAAGTTGTGGATGGAGTTGGCAGGGGCTTCAACATGGCACTGGGCATGGCAGACCCTGCAAGAGGGGTCATTTGTGTGACACCATCTCCTAATTGGAAGGAGAGAGAGTTCTGGGGAAGGTTGCAGGGGAGAAGGATGGACAGAGATGCACTGTGGATGGGCCAGGGTGGATTTTATGGCCCCATAAAACAGACCACAAATTATTTGAAAGCATTGAGGTAAACTGGAATCCAGGGTATATCCCTGGGAGTTGTGTGTTCACATGCAGTATTTTTTAATAAATAAATCATAAATATTTTGTTTAAAGATCTTAGGGTCAATACTAGAAAGATGAAAAGAAAATAACCACTGAGCACCAGCTCTGTAGTGCAGATTCATATAAAATATGAATTGCCAAAATTTTATCTTAGAACTATACAGAGGAAGTCATTCTTTGTTGATAACCATATCTTATCTATTTGTTTATTTATTCATTTTCAAAGGGATAAGAAATCAACCTTTATTTTACACATTCAAGATGCAGAATCAATGCTGGGAGCATTTATGTATATTTGCTCATTTATTCCTCACAAAACTTTGCATAAGTAGCACTATTATGTGAATTTTTAAGATGAGGAAATTGAGTCTCTGAGAGATGAAGTAACTTGATTTGAGTTTCCTAGACAGTAAGAGATGGCAGCAAGATATACATCATTACGAGCTACATTATTTCTTCAACAACACACTGAGAAAATCCATTTTTGCTTTCTTTGTTCTTCATCCTTTCTTTGATCTCAGATCTTCTATCTGGGTTCTCTCCCTTCCTGTCTGTAATACATCTTTTATATGAGGATTTGCATGTGGGAAACTCCGTTTTTGTTGTCATTGCTGTTGGCGACTAATGTCTTTGTCTCTTTTATTCTTGAAGTGTATGATTCTCAGATGACAGTTACTTTCTTTCGGCGTGTTGGAGGTATTTTACTGCCGTCTTTTGGAATGTTCATTGCTAATGAGAAGTAAGCTGCCTAAATGGTAATCACATAAAAGCAATATCTTTTCTCTCTGCTGCTTTAAAATATTGTCTTTGGTGTTCTGCGGCTTCACTGAACTGTGTCTGGATGTGAATTTCTTTTTATTTATTCTTTTGGGGATTCTTGGATGTGGGTACTGGTATTTTTCATCACTTTTAGAAAATTTATAACTGTGATCTGTTTAAATGGTCTCTCTTTCCTCCTTCTGGGACTCCAGACAGACATATTGTTAGGCTTTATTTTTTTCAGTAAATATATTTCTAATTGACATATAGTAATTGCACATATCTATTAGGTACAGTATGACATTTCAATACATATAAACAATATGTGATGATCAGATCAGGGTAATTGGCATATCGTTCACCTCAGACATGCATCATTTCTTTTGGGGGAAACATTCAAATTCCTCTTAGCTAGCTATTGAAATATTCACTTAGTTACTAAAACCTCCCAGTAGGCCCCACCTCTTAGAGGTGCCACCACCTCCCAAAAGCACCACCCTGACAACCAAGCATTTAACACAGAGGCCTTTTGGGGGACATTTGAGGATCGAAACTATAGCACTAGCCATTTGCATGGACAGACTGTTTTTCGTATCTCTTAATCTCTTTCATATTTTTCTGTGTCTTTGTCTTTCTGTGATGCATTTCTATTAATTTATTTTGACCTAGCTTTTAATTCACTGTTTCTTCCTCATACTGTCTGATATGCTAGTAAGTCTATTCAGAGTTTGTTTTTTCAATCTTCTTTTTTAAATTTCTAAAAATTTCCTGTCCACTTTTCAAATCTTCCTGGCTATTCCTCATGATTTTTTGTTTCCTGCACATATCTTCAAGTTTTTCTTTAATTTCTGTAAACACATTAGGGTCATTTGGTTTGTTGGCACCTGGTTATTCTTGATGCGGAGTTATCCCTAGCTCAACAATGCTTTCAGAAACATTGATTTTTAAAAATATTTTATACAAGACTCTGAGTGGGATGGCCCATCCAGATACTTATCTTTCTGTAACACTGGCAATAGAAGTACAGCATATGTATTTAAAACTGGAAAAATTATGAGAGGGAAATGTAGCCAAATGGAACCTGGCATTTAGGAACCTAGAATTGCTCAAACTGTGCTGAATGCCCTGAAGAGTGCATGGGTTTCTGATGAGAAGCCACTCCTGGTGAGGCTTGCCCAGCCAGGGTGGATTCTGCTCAGCACCCACCCCACCAGTACACGATGCCAGAAGTGGCATGGCCAAACAAGAGGAAGAGGAGGCCTGTTTAGAAGGAAGAGAATTGTATCTCTAAGGGATGAGAGGTACCTTGGGATAAGACTCAGTGGATCTGTCCTTTGATTGCGGATTTAAACCCTGTCAAAGTCAGTAGCATTTGACCTTGTTCTCTTGGAGTTCAGGGGACATGAGTTCTTTCATCCCAGTGGCCCTGGAGAATATTCAAGAATGAATATGGAGGGAACCACAGAGTCCAATCTGGCCTCAACCCTCTCCTTCTCCCCATTTACCACATCCAATCAGCCACCAGTTCTTGATTTTAACCTCTAGCTCTAGAATCTATTCACCTGCACCCACCTATATGCTGTCTCTGCCCCAGTCCACAATCCCACCATCTTGGACTAGAATAATTCTCTCACTAGCACCAATGTATCCACTCCCAATCTCTCCCCTCCCAAATTCTCCACACAAATAGTCAAGTCATCTTTTAATAATACAAATCAGAGAAAGTGTCTCCCAAACTTTTAAGTTTTAACTTCAGTGGCTTCCAGTGGCTTTTTGGGATTGAAGTTCCAAATCCCTACCCACAGGGTCCTCTTCTGTTGCCTGGTCTCCTTCCACTCTCTTCCACGTTAGACTTGTTCTGTCTACCCTGGTTTCCTTCCATTGGAAAAAAGCCCTTTCTACCTGAGGCTGTTTACACCTGCAGTTCCTTCTTCCCAACTGCTTCCCTTGCCTTACTCCTACTCACCTGTGGACCCAATTTCAATGTGCTCTCCCCTCTATCGTCTTCCATTAGTCTTGTTGCTCTGTGTTTCCTAGAGCAAGACCTTATATCTCTTCATCAGAGAGATTACCTCTGTTTTGATCCCATAATTATTTTTTGAAATTTCTGTTCATTTTCTGTCTTCCATACCGGTAAGAATGAGATTCATGTGCATGCTGTTCATCACTATGTCCCCAGCACCAAGCCTGGCACGTGGGAGATTGGTCATCTAGAGAATAAATCTGGGAGTACGTATGGCTTTGGCTTGCATCCTTGCTCTTACTGAGTTCACCCATGACCTCTTTGCCAAGTCCAGTGTTTCTTCTAAATCTTAACAGCTGCAACACTTGAAACTGCTGTCAGTCCTTTGTTTCTTGAACCATTCTCCACTGTTCCTCATCTACCGACTTTTAAGATGTTATTTCCTTTCTCTTCTTCTCTCTGAGGACTGATTCTCCTCAGATGACTTTCTCTGAGTGTTACCTAAATGTCAGTGTCTTACACAATTCTAGCCTTTTCTTCCCCCATCCCTGTACCCATTCTGTAAGTAGCTGTAATTATGTCTGTGGCATCAACCATCATATTTAAACTAGTGAATGCCAGACCTATGTGTCTATCTTGGATCCCTCACCTCCCCAGCATCGCCTTCTCTCACACTGCCTCCTAAATACCTTCATCCGGATGTTTCATGGACATCTCAATCTTAACATTTCCCAAGTGGAGCTAGTTTTCTTCCTTGCCAAACTGTTTCTTCCTGCAGTGTTTCCAATCTGGCCAAGTAATTTCACCATCTACCTAACCTTTGAAGCCAGAAGCCATAGAGCCCTCCTAGACATTTCTGCAATCTCAGTGATCCTTTTCACAATCTGTCCTGAACTGGTCCCCATTCCTCCTCTCTGCACTGCCTCCACCTTAATGCAGCCCCTGCTATTGTTTGTCTGGATCGTCACATCAGCCTCTTCCTGGATTCCTTCTGTGCTCTTCCCCTTCCAGTCCATTACTGGCACTAACGGCAGAGACCCTGTCCCAACAAACAAAGCTCAATCAGGCCACTGTCCAGCTTCATCCCCACCTTTGTCCTTAAAGCCCACACAATAAAACCCATTCTCCTTAGGAGGAGAAGCAAGAGCCTCCCAACTGACCCTAGCTTCCCTCTGACTTTTGCCTCCTTTGTACCATTCATACCTTCTGAGTAGGTCAGACCTTCTCATCACATGTTTATGGCTTTCTCAAACATTAGCAGGCCACAGAATTATGAGGAAGGCTTGTTAAAGCATAACATACGGGATCTTATCTCCAGAGGACCCGACTCAGTGGATCTGAGATGAGGCCCAGGATTTGAATTGGTAACAAGTTCCCAGGGGCTGCTGCTACCACTTTTCTGGTGACCACTGTGAGAACTACTGGTGTAAACCAGTAACCATTATAAGCCCTGAGACGTATCACCTTGGCTGAAATCCTGCTTCTGCTACCACTTCCTGTATCACTCAACCTCTTCATACCTCAGTTTGCTTATCCATAAAATGGGGCTAATACTCAGAGCTGCCTCATAGGTTTTGAAGGAGGATTAATTATGTTAATACTTGGAAATCACTTAAAATGTTGCTTGGTGCTTTGTAACCAGGAACTGTTAGCTGCCACTGTTGTTTATTTACTTTTATCATTATTTCTATCCTTCGTTTAGAAGGTCTGTCTTCCTCACTCTCTTTTGCTTGCAAATTTCTGCAAGAACACATCTGTGTTCAGCGGGTCATTGTGCTAGCATTGTCCCAGCCTGGTCTCCCTGGTCCTTTGTACTCAATGCAGAACAGTGTACGTCTGCATAACATTTGCCATCTTGAACTTGTCTATTTACCAAGGGGGTGTCTCACCCACTGCATATTCCTCAAGTCTTCATTTTTATTGAGCTATAATTGACAAGTGAAATGGTATCAATTTAAAGTGTGCAACATGATGATTCAATACATGCATATTTTATGAAAGAATTCCTACAATCAAGTTAGTGATCACATCCACCACCTCATCTAGTTACCATGTTTCATGTATGGCAAGAACCTTGAAGATACTCTCCTGAGCAGATTTTAAGTATACATGCAGTATGGTTAACCATAGTTGTCGTGCTGTGTGTGAGGTCCCCAGAACTTATTCATCTTGTAACTGCAGTGCTCCGCCTTTTTTTTTGGTGGGGTGCAGGGTGTGGTACTGGGGATTGAACCCAGGGGCACTCAGTCACTGAGCCACATCCCCAGCCCTATTTTATATTTTATTTAGAGACAGGATCTCACCGAGTTGCTTAGCACCTCACTTTTGCTGAGGGTGGATTTGAACTTGTGATCCTCCTGCCTCAGCCTCCCGAGCCACTGGAATTATAGGTGTGCGCCACTGTGCCTGGCTGATACTCCACCATTTGACAACCTTCCCTCAGCTACCTGCCCCTCCCCCCAACCCCTGGCAATCACCACTCTATTCTTTGTTTCTAAGACTTCAGCTTTTTGTATTTCACATGTAAGATGAGACCACACAGTGTTTGTCTTTCTCTGACTTATTTTACTTGGCATAATGCCCTCAAGTTTCAGTCATGTTGTTGCAAATGGCAGTATTTCCTTCTTTTTGGGCTGAATGATATTTCATTATATATCCATTATACACACATATTCCTTACTGCAGTATATACAGTATAATATTATGTGTGTGGGGGGGTGGGTATTTCACAATTTCTTTTTTTGTCCATGTTTTCTATTGGTGCTTTATAGTTGTACACAATGGTGGATTTCATGTCACATATTCCTACATGCACACAATATAACAATATAATTTGGCCAGTGTCACTCTTCTGCACTTCCCCCCTTCTCCCCTCCTTCTACCTCCTGGTCACTTCCTCTAGTCTACTGATCTCCCTTTGATCCTCATGAGATTCCCCCCAATCCCCATCATGTTTCTTTTCCTTCGTCCTCTTCCCCATATAAGAGAGAACCTATGACCCTTGTTCTTCTGAGTTGACTTACTTCTCTTAATAAAATGTCTCTAGTTCTATTTATTTTACGGCAAATGACATAATTTCATTTTTGTGACTGAATAAAACTCTGTGTGTGTATGTGTGTGTGTGTGTGTGTGTGTGTGTGTGTGTATATATATATCACATTTTCCTTATAGATTCATCCGTTGATTGACACCTAGGCTGGCTCCATAGTTTGGATATTGTGAGTTGTACTGTTATAAACATGGACATGCATGTATCACTGTAGCATGATGACTTTAATTCTTCAGGATAAACACTGAGGAGAGGTATAGTCGGGTCATATGATGGTTCCATGCCTAGTCTTTTGAGGAGCCTCCATACTGATTTCCTTTAAGGTCATACTAATTTACACTCCCACCTACAGTGTAGAAGTGTTCTTTTTTCTCCACAGCCTCTCCAGAATTTATTATTGTTCAAATTTCTTTTTTTGTTCATTGTCCGAGGACAGTGGACTTCAGTCATTACCATGTCTTGGTTGTTTTGAGTAATGCTGCAGTGACATGGCAACACGAAATGTCTTTGAGCTACTGATGTTGTTTCCCTTGGGTATATGCCCAGAAGTAGGATTGCTGGATCATGTGGTAGTTCTATTTTTATTTTTTTTTAGGAACCTCCAGACTATTTTCAAGGCTTCATTTTTGAGTCCCTGGAGCCCAGCAAAGTGTCTGGTACCTCAGAGGGGGTAAAAGTGTTTCTTAATTAATGGTATTGACATATGTTGTAGAATATAGTACTATATTGAAAATATGGTAAAATGGGTCTGGAGAAGAAACTGAGCACCCAGGAATGGTAGGGAGAAGAGACAGTGTGTGTGTGACATGAAGTTTGTATATGTTGTAGTCAGATCAGTGGGATTGTGATTCAGGCATATAGTCCATGTCCTCAGGGACACCTGAATACACATCACTTAGGAAATCTTAGCTGTAAGTATCAAAAACCTCACTCAATAGGTTTAAATAATGATACTTATGAGAAGTCAGGGTTGTCTAATTCAGTAGTTCAGCAATGCTATCAAAGACCGGTTCTTTCTTTCTGCTCTGTCCTCAGGCTTCCCCTCATAGTCAAAATGTGGCTGCAGAAGTTCCAGACAGTATAATAACCAGCAGAGACAGAGCCAGGAAAGCATTTGCAGGAGCTCCCCCAGCAAGTCTCCTCTCATATCTCATAATGGGACATCCCAACTTGTTCACTGGCAAGGGGCCTGCTTTTGTTTTGAATGGATGAGTCTTCTGATCTGGGGATAAGCTTACTACCCTGAATGGTGAACAACATTAGAGTCCTGCTAGATGGGAGGAAGGGATCAATGGATATTGCTCATCAGGCAGAGTGTCTACCTCAAAGCTCGATGCAGACCACAGGCTGAAAGTTGAGTGTTAAAGTCTTTTCTAGCTGGAGACTCCATAGTGAATTTCTCAAAGTCAAAGCAAAGAACCTTTTCCTCTGTTCTACCAGCAGGTTGTGCTTTGACCACAGCTGCCCTTTGGGAGGCTGGCACAGAGCCACAGCTAGATCCTCAGGCTGCTTGTCAAGGGTGGGGCAGCAGGACATGCCACTCTTCCTCCATGAGCCCAGCCAGGGCCTCCACTGGGCACTTGGCACTGCCACGTCTTCCTAAGGAGAGAGCTGGGGAAGGAACCCGAGGGAGCCAGACTCCAGAGCCCTGGGACCCAGACAGAGCTCCAGGAAGTTTCAGGCAAGTATTCTGTCTCTTCTCCCCTCAGATGTGTAGATGGACATGAGGTGAGATTGTGGTGAGACTCCGAGGTTGCTAGATGTGGGGTTTGCTGGGAGTAGCCACCTGCAAGAAGACTGAGCCAGACAAACAAATGTTCTGAAAGAGGATAAGGAAAATAATATCTCTTCTAGGGGTCTCTGATTTTTCTGTAGTGTTTCCTTCCTTTCAAAACCCTGTCAACCCTCCAAAGTGGACCCCAACACCACCCGGATCTCCTGTGTTTTGTTGTCAGATTCACTGAGAGCTGCAGAGTAGGCTCATGTCCCTCCAGGGTCTGCCTTTTTAACCAGGAAGAGAGAGCTGTTGAGAAATTGATGGGGAGACTCAGACCAAGGGCACCAGATAATGAATGTGAATGAGAGTGGGTGTCTGCAATGTGCAGGAGGCTTAGATTCCATGCCAGGAGCAGTGGTGACAGCTTCTAGAAATTGTCCAACAGCCTGGCATTCTAAAGAATGTCCTGCAGAACTGGGAAACCTGTTCTTCCACACACACATTTCAGGAGCAGTTAAAATGAGATGCAATTGAAGGTTGAACCCGGCTGGAGCACAGTGGGATGTAGTTCAGAGTGACACCTGTGGCATTCACTGGCAGGGCTGGGAAGGGGGGTGTAAGATGATGCTTATTTGTCTATTATGATAAGTGTTGTTACATTTTATGTGTCTTTCTTGAATCTTCAAGAAGACTTTCAATTCCTTTAGGGCAGCAATAGAATATTTTATTTATCTTATATTCTTCACAAGGTCAGTATTAAATTACTGTTTATTGGGTGATTTTTGGATATATTTCTATAAAATGAAACTTGATCATTCAAGGTCCTAGAAACTTGATCATCAAGGTCCTTGATCATTCATTCATTTGGGCAGAGTTGTCATCAATATCTGTTAAGCACATGCTAAGATGGAACACTCTCAGACACTTTTGCCATTTGAGCTGGACCAAGGTTGCTAACTATGTTTCCTAGGGCTAACATAACAAAGTTTCACAAACTGTGTGATTTACAGCAGAAACGTATTGTCCCCCAGTTCTGGAGGCCAAGAGCACTGGGGGAGAATACGTTTGCTTCCTCTCCTTGTTCAGGAGGCTTCTTTCCTGCCTCTTCGCAGCTGCTGGTGGTTTGTTGGCCATCCTGAGTGTTCTTTAACTTGCAAGCACATTGCTCTGGACTCTTCCTTCATTATCACGTGGCATTCTCCGTGTGTGTCTCTCTTTGACATCTTATAAGAGCACAGTCTCATTGGATGAAGGGCCCAACCTACTCCAGGATTTCCTCTGCTTAACTAATTATATCTGTAACAACCCACTTTCCAAACAAAGTCACACTCTGAGATGCCAGGGTAAGCATTAGGTCTTCAAAATATCTTTGCTTTGGAGGTCACAATTCAACCCATAATAGGTGCGTTGCTTGTTCCTAGTGACAAAGCTGAGGACTTGCATAGGTCTAGGAGTGGGTGTGAACTGTGTCCTGTGGTGCTGCCTGGCAGTGTCAGGGAGAAGGGTCAGGAGGAGCACATAACCTCTGTTTCTGGCATTCTCTAGAGAAGTGTGCTGCAGTGGGGTCCAGCTGTGCTCCAGGGGAGGAGCTTCACCTTCCTGTCACTCTCCATATCTTAGATCGAGTGGGGCAGACTGTTGACAGAGGGGAACAAACAGACCATCTGGGTTCCAGGCAGACTTAACTGTTGAGGAACATTGGGAAACTCCACCTGCCCTTCAGCCGGAGGCCTTAGAGCTCCCCAGATTCATGGGAACCTGAATTATTGGGCAGTTTACCCAAAGGGAGGTAGCAGGGCATCCCTTTCCCCTGGGAGAGGGGAGCTACTGGGCTCAGTTAGCTTATTGCCAGGCAATCCAGAGAGAGTCCCAGGTGCCAGATTTTGACAACCTGCTTGTTTCCAAACCTAGTAAAACTTGGACCCTATGTTGCCAACTGGTCTGCCTCTCTAGTTTGGGAATCCATTGGCAGCCTGTAGATGTGTTTTGTTCACAGTGGCTGCTATGTGCAATGTCTTTATATTATTTTTTGTATAAGCAAATACTTTCACATGCTTGAAAAATCAAATCACTGTAGAAAGATATTTAGTGAGATCTTATCCTTGTCTCCATCTGTCCATTCTGCCCCTGCCCCAGTAACCCCTTTTATTACTTTCTTATGTATATGTTCAGGGCTTCTTTTTGCAAATATGAGCCTATTCAAATACATAATATGAATCCTTTCCTTTCTTACATAATTTTAGCATACTGTACACACTTTAAACAAAACCTTGTGCTTTTATTTCACTTATCTTGTTGGTTTTTTATTCCTCTATCAATCTTTCCAGAATTTCCTCATTCTTTCTTACAGAGCCACAGCATCCCATTGTATGGATGCATACAATTTACTTAAACACAGATAGTTTTCAGTCATTCATTATTACAAATAATTCTGCAATGAATTTGCTTGCCATTTTGTACATGGTATTTGAACATGCATAATATTAAAAAATTCTGAGTTATCTTTGAATTATCAAAAAGCCTCTAAACAGTAGGTTCAATGACTGTGTGTTGACAGCTGTTTGGGAGGAGTAGTATCTGTCCCTTTAGGTAGGACTTGCCTGCTCCCATCTGACATCTTCCCACCACCTCTCACTGTCTCTCATGAAGCTCAAAGGTTGATTCCCATTTAGTGTCACAATTATGTTGTTTCTCTTACAGAGATTAAGAAGCAAGGGAAATCACTCTTATATTCAAGTTTCTTCAAAGTAGGAAGTGAGAGCCATGGAGTCTGTCTTTTCCAGCCCAGAGGGAAAGGGTGGATTTCCATGTGAATATGATTCTGCTTCATTTGCACCTGACTACTTGGCCCATGTCAGTTACATGTTTGGACACTTTTGAGTTTGACCTGCCTTGTTAGATTCATGCCATTCCCTCATTGCAAAAGCAGAAGGGTAGGAACTCAGTTCTCTGGTTGCTTTAGCACTGAGCAGGTGCTTGAGATCAGCAATAAACAATGAACGAGACCATGAAAAGCATTGTTGTATTACACATATGATCTCACCTGAAACCCATGAGGAGGTGGTATTACTATCCTCATTTTACAGATAAGGAAGCATCAGCAGAGTGAAAAATTTTCACCACTACCCTTAACTCATACATGGTAAAACTAGGATTGAAATGCATGCAGTTCTGGCTAAAACTTGGTGTTTAAGCCAATATATCATATTGCCTTTATAAAAAAATAGGTGTGGTTTATAGTTACCTTTCACACCTTCTAAGTATGTCATCATTAATGTTGTGGTGATAATGGGCATGACTAAGGTTAAAGCATCTCTGAAAACAGGTGACATAGCCACATGACCCAGAGAAAGCATTTTTGTTCTGTCAAGGGTGACAGCTCACCCTTCATGGCCTTTCACATTTTCTCAATTGGATTATCTCTACCACCACTTTTTGCTCTTCAGTCCCCAAACACTTATTGAACAACCTCTGAAGGCACAATGTTGGGTTTGAGAGATAAGATGAATAAGCCATACCCTGGTGCTTGGAGCCGGGTTAGGATGGGACAACAGAAAGCTTCCACCAGGTAAGTGTAGTATTGGAGTGAAGTAGACATGGCAGGCTGGGTCCTGAGTGCAAAAAAAGACATAAATTTACATGGAGTAACAAGGTGGGGGTTTCCAGCTGTCTTGGGTCTTCATCATTTTACTTTGCTTGATGAAGGAAGGAAGTGAGGGCCCGGAAGTGGAGGTTGTAAGCTAAGGTATTGAGCCATCATTCTGCCCACAGCCCACGGTGACTGTGACAACATGATAATGACTGCAGCTCTGGAGGCTGTGAGGTCTTTGGAGACTGGCCCAGTCAGGGTTGAAAAGTGGGCTGAAGGAAACTGCCTTTCCCTTCTGCTCTCAGCTTTTCTCATTCCTGGATATTCATTCAGCCTGTCAACTGGTGGCCTCATTGTAGGACATTCACCCTCTTCCCCAGTGAAGAAATTCTAAACTCAGCCAACTGGGGTGGGGTGGGACCAGGAGAGCACCATTCACAGGTCACCATATTCCACTGAAAAAATTGCAGCTTAGCAAAAGGATTTGTCAGTCAGGGATTCTTTCATCATGCTTTCCTGGCTTTTTATTGTTTCTGCTTTTTCTTCGTCTCTCTCAAGTTGCATGTAAAACATATGTCATCTCTGTTGTTATCTTAGACTGACTGGGGTTTTGCTTTTTGTTTATTCTTCAACTGAGTGTGGTGCAAACCACAGCAGCCAACAGGCAGAGGAGGTCCAGAGGGAACCTGTCACTTCTCATTCAAATGCTACCTATTGGTCTTAGGGCAAATGGTGTTAGTAGTGACATTGTACAAAACAAAGACATTGAAACTCAGTCCCTAGTGATTTCTGGAGCCCTATTGCTTGTGTCTCTGATGGATGAGTAATTAGGAACTAGTTGTTTACAGTTAAAAGGGAGAATTGGGAGTCCTTATGGAATTCAGATGTTTCTAGGCATTTCTAGGTCCACAGCTACATGTGCTTCCCTGTGCTGACAGCTGCATGGTGGTAATATCCCCCATACCTTTCTTGACTTAGGAAACTAGTGACAGGAAAGGGAGCAAAAGATACAGCTGACACACCCTCTTGGGCCAGGCAAAGGAATGAGATTGGCCTTGATCAATATTCTCAATGAGGTCATTACTGCCACCTAGAGGGGATTTGCAAATTTTCAGAGTTAAACCAGAAGCTCAGTAATTTAGGAAAGAGAAGTTTAAAAGGAGTAGAGACAAAGTCTTGAGATGTTGAAATGTTGAGATAGCTCCCCTACTTCATGCATTCTGTTTAGGTGAAGCATTCCAGACAGACATTGACCTGAAGAGGGCTCCAGTGTGGTATGTAGTGACTGTGAGAGCAGGAGACCACTGGCAGATTTGTAGCTTGGAGACTTTGTCTAACAGACATGGGACCGAATATGATTAACTTAGCAGAAGTAAATAAAATGTCACCATTTCAATGAACTTTGTTATAAAATAGTTTATTCTCATATTATATGTATGATTAAATTTGCAATAAAATAAGAAATCTCTTGCAAAAATTGAACATTACAATTATTTACAATTAAAGACCATGTTTTGGTCTTTAATATCTCACTTAGAGATGTACCAAACAATTTTTCAAAATTCATCCTCCTTTCTGCACTGCCTATACTAAAAGGATATTATTTCCAAGGGCTTTAAATTTTTTTCCCTAATGGTAAAGACTGAATTATGCTCAACAATGTGGATGGAATTTCCAGATTGGGGACATATTTGCCATGATACTTTGTCATTGGCCTATCCCATACCTCGTCATAATAAATTACATTTATATATAAGACTTAGCTCATTAGTTTAGAAGTAATATGCAACTTTTATTGTCTAACTATACATTTGTAATTTGATTCGCCTTGTTCTCTCTATCTCAGTTAAGGTTATTTTCTTCTTCCTGTTAATATAGACAGAAAAATAGCCTTGCTGTTTTTTATTCTTTCATTTAAAAAAATTCTGTTGCCTTCTTTCATCACTCACCTCTTTTATTTCCTTGTCCTTTTTCTGTGGAGTCGCTTCTACTTGTCTTCTGTTAGGTTTAAACGTATCCATGGTAAGCAGATGTGTGCACTGACTACTTCATGGTGTGTTCCAATGCAGTCATGCGTGAGCACTTACATACTGACATATATATTATTATAAATCACATTCCTAGTTGGGGCTAAATAATGCACATGGATCAACTAACTTATCTAGGAACTTAATTTCAGTTGGTAAAGAGGATATTTCCAAACATGTTTTGCTACAGTGGGTCATCAATTAGATTGGTGGAACACTGCTGTGTTAAATGATCTTTTAAGGTCTCTGACATTCTATGGAACACTTAAAAAGCAGTAGATTTACACAAAAACTTCTTTTTAAAAAAAAGCAGATTATAGTCCAAGGTCATAGGTCTGCTTTTCCATTGCTGATTCAGGTAACTGGCCACCATATTCATCCGCTCTCCACCTCTCTCTGACACCAGCAGCATCACCTTAAGGTGGTGGCCTTGTGCGTGTGAGCAAACCATCTGTTTCCCCCACCCGGAAAGGTCTGGTGATAGTGCTGATGTCATCAGGTGGATCTGCTGATGTCTTAGAAGTTAATAACTTCAGCATATCCCTAAATTAAGTCATGTTTCACTTCTCCAGAGGGACCATCTGATCCCATTTTCAGACTACCAAGTTGAAGTAAGAACAGCCAACCCCAAAGCACACACAATGCCAACTGCATTTACTTGATAACCAGCCGGTTGTCTTGGGCAGGCATCTCGCGGGACACTGATGATGAAGCACAGATCCATGCCCTACTTTCTGCAAACTTATACAAGGGAAACTTTGCTTAACAATACCCATGAAAGCAGAGTCCTCCTTGACTCTTCTGGCTGGCTCAGCAGGGGCTAAAAAAGTGCCGGAATGCCTGTACAGGAACTCATAATCACATCACTGGGTTTTGCATGTGCATTTCCCAGGGCCCATTTTGATCAGCCTGGCTCAGGAAGGGTCAGTAAAATTAAAGCAGAGAGGTCACCCCAAGGATGATATCACCTGAAAGGTAGAGAAGAAGACATTAAATGTTGCCAGGCAGGAAACATCCAGGGGCTGCCCAGCACTGAACTGTGGGCACAGAGAGGGGGCTTGGTTAAATGGACAAGGAAGAGGAAACAGGGCAGCCGCTGATGAAGTTATTCTTAGGTTTTGGTGGTCAACTTTTGGGGGGATTTGATATTACCCATTGTCCTAGAAGTGAACAAAAAGCATAGGAACTTCTTCTTCTTCTTCTTTTTTTTTTTTTTTTTTTTTTCATTTTCTGGGAATAAACATCTTTAAGAAAGGAGGTCTCCTCTTTCCATGGATACACCATATGACAGTGTTAGGTGGTGGCTACTGGTTGAGGGAGGTGCTTCAGAATGCTGGGCACAGGCCAGATGGAGTCATTGGTCCCAAAGAGAAGATTTGGGAGCTTCTGGACAGGAGGCCCTGGTAGAATTCATTCTGGTCATCCTCCTGCCTCACGAAGCCCCATCACTCATCCTTCCCCAATATATTAGGAAGGCCTGGCATCTTGAACTGAGATGTGGGACTGGGGTTAGGGAGCAGGATAGAGGACTGTTGCTGGTGCTAGGCCTCACTGGGGAATTTAGTTGTCCCCTATGGAGGCCTTAATTTCCCTGCCCCAAGGGCAGAGGACCAGTGAAAATGTTTCAACTGAGCAAGGGAGTATTCTGAATACTGTACAAATAGTGTGTGGAGTACACAAACATATGAATGGTTTCAGAACTTCCACTGCTGACCTCCCCCTGTTTCATAGAAAACCCAAGAGGTTTTTCTAGAGAGGTGGAGGGGTAGGTAAATGTGACATTAATGGATCTCCTGAACCATGGAGAGAAAAAGTGGCCTCTAGGTAAAACCAGGCCAGAAACCAGCCATCTGCTGTTGACAGACATGGAATGCTACTTCACGCTCACACTCTTGAAAGATGCTGGGAATCTTACTGGGAACAAGACAGATAGGCCCTGGCCCAGAGGGCCCATAGTCTAGTAGAGAAAACAGATATTAACTACTAACACATGGAATTAATTATGATGGCCATAGAAATGTTAAGGAGGAACATGAAGCCCATGAGAATGTACAGTCACAGACCTAGACTGGAGGGTCTTAAAAGTCACCTTGTCCAGCCCAGTACATTTACAGATATGGGAAGGTGAGGAAGTTGACAGGGATTGCCTAGTCAGTTCTCAAGATGGGTCTAGAAACCATTTCTGACACCCTGTTCTGTTTTGATTGGGCCGGGGAATTGGTTTACATTTGTGATCAGGGCCAGCTTTATCAACATTGACTTTCGGTGGATAGGAGAAGGGAGGGTAACTGTTCACAGCCTGATGGGAGCTTCTTTCTACAAGTCCTGCATCTTGTAGGTTGGAGCTATTCTAAGTATAAAGGGCGAGTCCATTTTGATGCCGTTTGTCCCTAGGTGGCCAGCAGAGATACTAGATGTGCTTGAGGCACAGCTAAGGAACTTATGGGCTCTCAGTTGCAGCACTGCCTGCCCAGCTTTCCCTCACTCTGTTCTCTGAGTGGTCTAGGTTCCCATAGCCTCCCACTGGCCGGATCTTCTTACTTTTCTCTGTTTGACCCCAGCCTTCACACTGCCTTCAGCCTGCCCTGGCCTCTGTAATTACTGTCTGCTGATAGGTAGTTTACTTGACCTTTCTGAGCATCATGTGTAAATGAATGTGGAGAATATCTCACAGGGTTTTAGGTCAGAGCCATTAAAACAGTTATGGCACCTAGCACAGTGCCTGGCACATATTCCCATATTAATGTCCTTGAAGTACATTAGGTAGTGAAATTCATGATGTCTCCTTATTACATACGAATAAAGAAGTAACCTTGTTAGAATTCAATTCATCCAAGATTTTGTTGACTGTTTTATGCTAGTTCCTGTGCTGGGCACTGTGGTTCCATAATGGATGAACCATGATCCCTGACTTTGGGGAGTTAAGAATTTAGTAGAACAGACATATTTACAACCAAATATAATGCAGTGTGATAAGTGGCCCGCTAGGAACAAACACAAGGAGCCATGGGAACACCGAGAGTGAAGAGCTAAGTCCCTTGCATGCCATTTGAGGCTGTCCTGCCCTCCCAGGCCTACCCCTCACTCTGTCCTTAGGCCAGTGCTCACATTCCCCCAAATACACACTGCAGGACTTGATTTTGACCTCCTCCGATCCCTGTAGCCTGAGGCCATCGCTCACTGTTCCTTTTGCTTGGAATCCTCTTCCTCATCTTTTCACTGCCCAATTCTTACTAACTACTCTGCAGGCCCATGTGCTTACCCCTAATTCCACAGTCTCCCCTTCACTCCCACTTCCCATGTTTTTATTGGTGCATTATAGTTGTACACAATGGTGGGATTCCTTGTTACATAATCATACATGCACACAATAGAACAATATAATTTGGTCAATATCGTTCCCCAGTATTTTTCCCCTCCCTCCCCTCCTTTTTCCCTGATGCCTTTTCTCTACTTTATTGATCTCCCTTCAGTTTTCATGAGACATCCCCCAGCCACCTCTCTGTTCCTGTTTCCTCTCTAGTTCCCACATGTTTGAGAAAGCATATGACTGTTGACTTTCTGATTTTTGCTATCTTATTTAACATAATGGTCTGAAGTTCCATCCATTTTCCTGCAAATGACACAATTTCATTCTTCCTTATGACTGAATAAAACTCTAAAAAATATATATCACATTTTCTTTATTCACTCATCCTTTGATGGACACCTAGACTGGGTTCCGTAGTTGGGCTATTGTGAATTGTACTGCTATAAACATGGGTATGCATGTATCACTGTAGTATGCTGACTTTAATTCTTTAGGATAAATACCAAGGTATAGCTGGGTCATATTGTGGTTCCATTTCTATTCTTAACTCCATAGTCTTAATCCATCACCCAAATCATTGTTCTTTACCATTTGTTCCAATTTTTCGAAACAAAATTTTATTGTAAAAGCAATAAATGTTTATTGTGAAATAAACCCAGAGAATATAGCTAACAGTAAAGAAGAAAATAAATATCACCCGTAAGCTGAAAAACAAAGATAACCACTGCTAACCCTCTCCCATATTTCCTCCTAGTCTTTTTACAATTGCACGTGTGCACATGTGCATGCACACACACACACTCACCACACATACACACACACACACACACCACTTCTTATTGTCCTTTCTCATTCTACCTAATTATCAATTAGATAATAATCTCAATTAGATAATGATCTCAATTGTCATTAATCTCCATTAGATAATAATCTCAGACTGTAAGCTACTTGAGAGCAAGGATAACGTGGCCCTTGCTTTTTTTTTATCTGTTATTAAACACAACATCTTGTACCAGAGGTCCTTCTGTCTCTGAGTCAAGACACTGGGTGAATTGGTTTGGCTTTGGAATTCAGCAGATTATTATTTGGAGGAAGCAGATTTGCTGACCCCATACTGGCTGCTTTTGGAGACTCACACACATTCTTTAAGCACCAGCAAGTGCTGGGCAGTCAACTCTCTGCTAGGAGTCTGGAGAAAGGGATCAAAAATTTGTAATGACTCAATAAGTCACCGAGTCACAGGCAAGTGCTTAAGTGGGATCTGCATCCTGCATCAGGCATGTTGAAAAATGGCTCTGCCTCAATGACACAGTTGATTCTGGCAAATCTTTCCTTATCCCCTGATCAGAAGTAGAGCGAACATTTTACCTAGGGCCAGTGGGTGAGATGTTCTTCCCCGAGGAGTCAGTTTGGGCTCCAACATATTCTTTGCTTAGACATAAAATTCAAGAGGCTCTTGAGTTAGGATTGGGAATTCTTTTCCAAAAATCTCAATGTGGGGAGTCTGGGACCAAGTCAGTGGGGAATTTACTCAACAGCCACAGGTGAAAGCAAATCAGAGAACTCAAGAAAGACCAATTTGGGGGAATAAATAGAAGAAAATGCTAACACAGCATCAGAATCCCTTCAAGACATGTGTAGAAACATGAGAGGCTGGTGGTAGGCTAAGGACCTCAGTGTAGGACATTCATCTGTATGGATGGCAACAGAGCTTTAAAAGCAGATATAAGGGAAACAGATCCACTTTCCACCTGAGATGTTTATTTGAATATGGCAGGATGCTTGTTATTTTAGATTTTTTTTTTCTTGAAAGGGAGGGTGGTGTCAGGCTGTTTCTAGAACTAAATATCTCTTAGGAAATTTCATTATGGGATCAAGGGAAGAGTCTGCAAGGTTTTGACTTCTGATGAAAAACATCAGAAATCAAGTTAAATCAAAGAGAACTCTTAAGATAAACAATCACTTATATGTGTGATGCAAAGAAACCTCTGTCAGAGAGCAGTTTTTGGAGCAAGAGAGAGAGGAAAGGAGAATTAGGAAAGATGTAGGGCTCAGCCTTTGAGATACCTTCTAGGACGGGGTTTCCTACGGCTCTACATCATTAAAAAGAGATGGACAAAAACTGTGGTTTTTACATGGGATACCAATGAGGACCTAAGAAGCCAAGACCCAAGAAAGCCAGGTGATATACACAAGATTAGATCAAAAAGGGTAACCTGAGGGAATGTGATTTTTTTTTTTTAATTCTAAATATAGTTTTCTTTCTGTAACTCTACAGTGACTATGGGAGGTAACGGGATTCAGTAGCAAGAGCATAGGTTAAGGTGTGTTCAATTTAAATTCTGACCGGGGACAAGTTCTTATTATCTTTACAGCCTGTTTCCTCATCTTTACATAATCAAACGGCCCAGGAGTTGTCCCCATCTGCTCAAGTGTGACCCCTGGCTTCTTATAAGCTTGTCCCTGGGCCTCACACACTCACTGGATCACCCCTTCATTCAGAAATCATTCCAGGTGCTGGGGTGACAGCAGGGATCTGAACAAAGTCTCTGCCTTCATGGAGCTCACAGTCCCAACCAGCACTGTGCAATGGAAATGCGACCTGAGCCACATGTCCAGCTTTCAGTGTCCTAATAGCCAGATGAAGAAAGTAAAAAAGTGAGTTGAAATTAATCTTAACAACATGTAATTTAACCCAGTATACCCAACATATCATCATTTTGGCATGATAATTTTTTATCATTAAAAATGATTGAGATTTTTACATTCCTTTCTTTAGAACTCAGACTTTGAGACCTGGGATGTATTTTACTCTTGCATAACAATTTGGACTCGCCCCATGTCAAATGCTCAATAGCCTCATGTGGCTTGTGACTACTGCATTGGACAATGAAATTCTAGGGATGAGGATCAGGCCAATGCCATCTGTACCAGATGCAGGAAGCGCTTCGCTACAAACCCTGCTGCTCAAGGGAGAGGCCTGCCTTCCCCACACAGGTGCCCTCTCCTGGGGCCTCAGCCCCACCCTGCTAAAGCTTGCTGATTTCATGCCAAAAGAGGGAGGATTCTATGCCACAGATTCTGACCTAGGCTGTAGGTGCACTGTGCCTTGTCCTCTAACAGAAACAATAGCATAATTAGCACATAGTTAGCACTTAGTATGGACCCCACTATGCACTAAGCCCATCTTGAGCTGTGAATCTTGTTATCTTCACAGTGACTTTTACAAAGACGTGCTGTTATTATCCATGTTTAAGGAGGAAACAGGCTCGGAGAAGTTCGATTACTTGGTGAGGCTCACACAGGTAGTGAGTGGAAGCTTGAACCCAGAGCCATCTAAATCCAAAGTATTTTGTTCTTTTTTAAAATTTAATTAAATTATTTATTTATTCTAATCTGTTATATGTGATGGCAGAATGCAATTCATTTCATATTACACATATAGAGCAACAATTTTTCAAGTCACTGGTTGTATACATTTTCACATCATTCGTGTCTTCATACATGTTCTTAGGGTAATGATGTCTAACTCATTCCACTGTCTTTCCTACCCCCATGCCCCCTCCATTCCCCTCCCTCCCCATTGCCCTATCTAAAGTTCCTCCATTCCTTTCACGTTCCCCCATTTGTTCTTAACAGAGAGAAAACACAGACTTAGGTCCATCCATGGCAACATGGGAACTGAGCCCAAGCTCCTGAGTCTTCATCTAAGGCTCTCATTGGCCTTTCAAAAGTCTCTGTACCAAGTGGGAATGCTTTGGAGACTAAAGTGCCATTGAGGATGACTTTCACATGGAAGGCTATATATGAGACATGTAGCATCTCCAGACCCAGCCCTCCAACAGCTGTCAGCCAGGATCTATAACAGCTGGCATGTTTTTATTACAATAAGATAGTACAGTCTTTGAAAGTCATATAATAATGTTTGTGTGTTACGAACTAAGACATTAACTCATAAATGATAGGCATAGATTACAAACATCTTTGTAGACTTTGTAGATGAAAGTTGGCTGTCATTCATGGTATGATAATTATTGTTGTTATTGTTCATTAGATTATGTGCCAGGGAGCTCACATTAGCCCAGATTGCAGAGATAGCTCCGGCAAACTCCAATACCTTGAATTTTCTGTCCCCACTGGGCTCCAGCACCTGGAAGTTTTTGAGGTTTGCTTATAGAAATACTGCAATAAAAACCCAGCGTGTGTGCAAACTAACCAGCCAGGCATCGTCAGCACTAGTTGATTTGCCCAGTACTGTCAGGGGTCCTCATCAATCTTGGGGTTCTAGCAGCACTCCTGGCAGAGAGACACCTAAAAACCTGTAGACAGGATGGAGGGACCCCAGCCCTCACCACCAACCAAGACCCAAGATGGGAGAGGGGCCAGAAATCCAGCCACCAGCCTCAGAAAAGAGAGGCCCAAAGACTGTGCTAAGCCTTCCCTGGTCTTGCTGAATGGGGTTACCATGAAGACCATCTGAATCTATTTCAGTCTCTGAGGCCCACTCTGAGTCTCACCTCCCTCACAGAAATGGATCCTGACATTTCAGCTGCCTTCTCCCATCCCATCCACCCCAATGTCCTGTAGTATTGAAAGCTGTGTCTCTGCCTTATATTGTTATCGACATACTTTCTGTCTGGTTGTGCCCTTTCTTTCCATTCCCAGCCTCCTGTGACCTCTCCCAGAGACCATGATGTGTGGACTTGGGACCTCTCTAATGATCTGGTTGGTAAGCCCCACTAAGTTCCAGAGAGAGCATAAAGGGGCTGTTTCATGATTGCAAGTGTACGCCATGTCTTTAATTAACTTTTCATTTGGCTTTGTATATCTCTCCATCTAAAATAGACTACCTTTAAGAATCAGGCAGGCTTTTGGTAGTTAGTCTTCATTTTAGAGTATCTGTCTGACCTGTCTTGGTTCAATCAGTGACAGTACATGGCTGGACCAAGTGAGGGGGTTGTGCCCCCATCCAGTCAGCCTCCTTTGATGCTGGTCACTTGCATAATACCTTGTAACTTTCTTTTATTGCAGTTACTCCAAGTACCCAGAACAGTGCCTGGCAGGTGCTTAGTACAAACTAGTTCTGTATGAATCAGTTTGGCTTCTGGAGGAGAGGGCATGGTTGGAAGGAGGAGAGTTAGGACCTAGGGTGCTCAGCAGCTTTCTCGGGGCTTCATCTGTGAAGAGAAGTAAGGTCAGCTACAGATGGGCTGTGCAGTAATGGAAAACATAATGGCCTAGGAATCTGGGACCTGCAGATCATTTTCCTGTGCTAAGGTTTATTTTCTATGTGACCTTGAGAAAGTCTTGCAAGTTGAAGGAAATGTGTTTGTGAAATTGCTTCATAAACCTTAAAATGGCATAGTGAAATGTTATTCATCACCCCAAGATCTGCTCCCTGCCTGGTTGTTCAAATGTATTTCTTCTTAATTTAGTTAGGGTATACCAATCATTGAAAAATGTTTTTCTCTCCTTATGGCAAACACAATAAATTGTAATAATAAAAAAGTTAGAAGATTCAGAAGAAAATAAAAATAATTTCTTAGGATTACTATCTAGAAATAATACTATTAACATCGTATGTTTGGCCAAATAGTTTTTTTTTTTTTTTTCTAAATAAGATCCCAGGAGTTGGCAGCTATGGGCAGGACAGGGCAGCAATCTCTTCCTGTCCTTCTACTCCCCTGGCTTTGCTGTGGGCTCCTGCCTGGGAAACAACTAGAGGGTGGAGCCTCCCCTTTGTGGCTGCTGCAGCATCCTAGTAGCAATGCCAGTGGGTCGGGGGACTGGAGTGGGTACCCCAGGGGGCTTAAAGAAGGGGTTATCTTCTGCAAGTACATTTCACTATCTGATAGTGTCTGGTGTTTATTGCCTGTCTCTCTCCTATGATGTAAGCTCCATGAAGACAACATTTGCTAAACTTGCCTGTTACTAATCCTTTGATACCCAAAGGAGGGTCTGCACCTCGTAAATATTTATTGAATAAACAAAAGAATACTCAAGCACTCTGTTACCTCATATAGAATGAGAAGTACTTGAAGAATATTCCTCAGATGGATTGTGTACATGAGCTCCACCAAGGCTGTATTCAATGGTAATATATATATTTGGTCTGTCAGATCTAGTGTGGGTTGAACTTTGGCCTTAGCATACAATGGGATAGATAATTCTAATGTCCTTTGCAATCACTATTGCTATCTCCAGTCTTTTCAAACATGCCTTTAGATCATGAGGCAAAGCATTCTGCAAAGTTCCTTTCCTAGTTCAGTCTTAAAACCTTCAAATTGCTCTAGTCAAGAAGGTTTGTCTTCTCCCTGAGCCAAAGCCTGTTCCTCCTCTGATGCTGTATTAGTCTATTTCTGTTATTATAATACAATACGTGGTGCTGGGTACTTTATAAAGAAAAGAAGTTTATTAAGCTCACCAATTGGAGGCTGAAAGTCCAAACAGCATGCTATTGGCTCTGGCAAGGTTCCCCTGGCTAGGTCACATTGAGAGAGATGGCATCATGGAGGGAGAACATGTGAAAATAAGAAATCACACGGCAAGACAGAAACCAGAGAGTGATTTAGGGTCAGGCTCCAGATTTTATAACAACTTGCTCTTGTGAGAACCAACTCAGGGTACCACAAGAATAAATTATTTTTGAAGGCAGCATCCCCAGTGACTTCCCAATGGACTCCACCTCTTAAGGATCCACCACTTCTCAATATCTCCACACTGGGGACCAAGTTTCCAAAACATGAACCCTTGCGGGACAAACCACAACTAAATCATAGCAATCACTTTTAGCTTGCTCTCTTTGTGGGTCCTTTAGACTTTCTCATAACCCCACTGCATTTCTTTCTTTTGGAAGTGAGTCTGGCCACAATTCTACTCTCTGTCTTCAAAACTTCAGCGGTGCAAACAGCATCTATGGATTGGATGCAAGAAAAAGAAAACTTGCTGAGAGGTGGTGCTCCTGGGAAGGGGTGATCAGTTTGTCCCTAGTCTACTTACTTCTCCTGCACAAGGCTCTGACCTCATCAGCCTAGACACAGGCTTCAGATTTGGGGTTGCTAAGCAGACTTACCAGTGCTACACCTGAGCCTTCTTTTTTTCTCTTCAAAGCCTGGAAGAGGAAGGGACAAGGCCTTTTTCTTCTGGGACATTGCAACCCTGCTAGGAGGGATGTTTCTCACCAGTTTCCCCCAAATTTCCAGGAAGCCCCTTGCACCGTGGTCCCCAGTGGAAAACAAGATGTGATTCATCTTTTCTGTGTTTCCTAGGTGGAGTTCAAATCACCAGTAGCAAAAGCGCCTTCCAGAAGTGAAGAGATTACCAGTTCTCAGAGAGCAGGGAGCCACAGGTGAGTGAGGAAGGAGAGATAGACAGTCTGCAGCATGTTTGATCTGCCTCCAAAGGCCTCGCAATTCCAGGCCCTACATTCTGCCATTCTTGCTGCTTTAAATAACTGTTGTCCCTCAGCATCAGAAGGGAGTGATTCTAGGACCCCTGCAGATAGCAAAATCTGCAGATACTCAAGTTGCTTATATAAAAATGGCATAGTATTTTCCTGTAACCTACTCACATCCTCATGTATACTTTGAATCACATCCAGAGAACTTATAATGCCTAAAACAATGCAAATGATATGTAAATAATGGTTATTCTGTATTATTTAGGTAATAATGGGTTCAGTACAAACACAGTTTTTATTACTTTTAAGATATTTTTCCATTCTTGGTTTGTTCGGGCTGCTGATGCAGAACCTGTGGCTATGCAGGCCACTCTGTTTGTGAGCTCAGACAGTGAGTTCTTAGATTTGAGAACTTGAATTCATCAGACTGAGTGGATGCTGGAACAAATTAAGACCTTTGAGGCTGCTGGGTTAGAATGAATGTATTTTGCATTTGAGAAGGGCTTGAATTTGGGGGTACCTGGGGCAGAGTGCTATATGGACTGAATCATAATGGTATCCTCTAAAATGCATACATTGAAACCTAACCCCCAAGTTGGATAGTATTATGAAATAGGGCTTTTGAGAGGCAATTAGGTCATGAGAACTACTTTCATAAATTAGATTTTTACCTTCATAAAAGAGAACTAGGAAAACTCCCAAGCCCCCCTCTACCATGTGAGGACCCTGTGAGGTGTCAGCAGCTGGCCATTTGGAAAAGGTTCTGATGAGAACCATGCTGGCACCTGACCTCAGACTTCCAGCCTCCAGAACTGTGAGAAATACATTTCTGTTGTTTAAAGGCCACCCAAGCTTCCAACATGTGAACCTTCAGGGCACAGCTTAAATGTCATGTCAGATTAAATGGACTAAGACATTAAGTCTTAGTAGGACTTAGCTCAGACAGACGGCCAGGAAATGCCAGATGAGTAGGCAATATGTTTGAAAATGCCAAGGCACCAAAGAGTGGAGGGAAGAGGAAATAATTTGGAGGGAAGAGAATGTGGGAGGGGAGATGGGAGATGGCACTAAGGAGATAGTAGTTGTCCTGTGTGTTTAAGATACATCCTGAAAGTAACAATCAGGTCTGCATTTTAGGTAGATCTCCTTGGTGTTTTATGGGTTTATTTAATGGTTTCCTGGAAATTAGTGTGGTATTAATGTATCTTTTAAAATATACATATAAATTGCCTATCTTAGTCTGCTTTGTATTGGTAAAGTAAAATATGCAAAGCTGGTTTCTTTACAAATGAAAGAGGAGAGAGGTTTGGTCACAGATCTGGAGGGCCAAGAGCAGGGTACAAGCATCAGTTTCTGGTGAGGGCTTCGTGGCTGATAGCATCCCGTGACAAGAATATGTGGGACCCACAGAGGTCACATGGTGGGAGAGGAAACAAGAGGGAGGGGCCAGGCTCCATTTTTTATTGAAACCTGCTCTGGGAGCAGCTAGTCTACTCTGTGAGACCCAAACCATCCCAAGGGGCCAGTGTTCATCCCTTCACCCCCCACTAGGTCCCACTGCTTGAAGGACCCACCACCTCTCAATGCTGTTGCTTTGGAGACCAAGCTTCCAGCATATGAACCTTTGGGGCACAAGCCACATCCAAATTATAGGGATACCCTGGGGATCAATGATATTCCACTTGGGACTAATAATGCCAATTACTCTGTAGTGCTTATTGTAACAGGTATTTTGGTAGGCTATACACATTATTTTTGTTTAATCCTCACAAAGATTCTGCAAGGTAAGACTTATTATTAGCCCCATGTGACCAATAAAGAAACAAAATTTAAAGAGTCAGGCAAATTAAAATTGAATTCGAACTCTATTACTAATTAGCTATTTTTGTAGGGCAGATTTCTTAACTTTCTTAGGCAGCTTCCTAAAGTGATACTATAAAAATTAATAACAACAACAATAATAATAATAGTAATGCAAACTAGATTTAAATTTTAAACTCCTTTTTTTGGATTATCTACTCATTTGGATTATCTTGACCTTCATTTTCTTAAATATTCAAGAGTAGCTTCAGATTCAAACATTTAAGTAAATGAGCCATAATTGAATGGTATGGAGAATCATTAGAAAGTGGCTTCATTTGGGGGTACCACTCCAAGAATCATTTGCTCTTGTAGTTTTCATTGTGTGCACATATGGCTCTAATCATGTCCCTCTGATAAGTAAGTTCACCAAAGAAATGAAAGTCTTAAACATGTCTCTTCCTTGGCCCTCCCTGGTTCAGTGCCTTTCACGTGGCTGGGCAGAGTATAATAATTCATTTTTCCAGAAGCAGTTGGAACATCCTGCTTACAGAGCTAAGAGTTGAAGGCATAGGGCAGACACAGAAAACACACACACACACACAAACACTTGTGTGTGTGTGTGTGTGTGTGTGTATGGAGAGCTGGAAAGGAAGATTTGTACCTAAGGGAATCTGTAAGAATATATTCCATATAAAATATCCAAAATGTTCTCATTAATGCGGAGTCAAGAGAGTTGTCTTAGGATGGGTTTCCAGACATTGACTCAGAGAGGTGATTTAATGAGGAAAAGTTCCCATGAGAACTCTGTAAGGGAGGATGAAGAAGTCAGATGGAGTGAGAGCTCAGGCAAAGTTTCAGAAAGTTCCAGCCTTTGTCTTATCCTACAAAGTATTCTAGAGTGTAAAAAAAAACAACTCAGACTTTGTCCCCACTGAGGACAGGGGTACTGGGCTTTCATTGTTCCAAGTTGGATAGTATTATGAAATGGGGCTTTTGAGAGGCAATTAGGTCATTGGCTAAGAGCTATTTGGAAGGGTCAAGGAGCTTCTGGGTACTTCTTGCTCTGTCCCTTTGGACAAAGTGGCTTCAATAGCTTAAGGGTCCACCATCTAAGAGTCGCAGGTGCCGGGAATGAGAAGCAAAACCACACAGACGCAGGGGGAGGATGCACAAATATTTGAGAGCATTTGAAAGGAACATCAATAATGTCACCTTGATAATAGGTCTGAGCCTTAACTGTGTTCTGCTACACCACACTGATGTCAATGTCTTGAAAATCCATGACCTTATGCAGCTTGTTCATCCATAAAGCAGGGATTGTGTTACTTTACTTGCTTATATCACAGCACAATTGCAAAAACAAAACAAAGCAAGGCATGGTACATGCCTTGTCAACAAGGATAAGATGTTCAAAGTCAGGTTCTGTTACTGGGCCTTTCTCTTCCAGGCCCAGAGCATGTATTAGCACTGGGTCTCTCCGGACTCCTGTCTTGCAGGCATCACCGCTGACAGCCTTTGAAAAGAGCTTGTTCATATTAGGAAGAAAGTGGACACTTTCTTAATGTTGATAAATTTTGCAGCAGTTTCTTTAATATATACCAGCTGCCTTGAAATACATCTAATTAACCACCAGATATCATGCTGTGACTGTGTCTGGCTTTGATGTGCTCATCAGCATCAGTAAGAAGTATTGGAAAGCTAATCATAATGGGACTTAGCTTTTATAAAATGCCTTTTATCTTCAAAGTGGTTTACAACCACTAATTATTAGAGGAATTAGGGTGAACAGCAACCATCTCACGGAGACCTCAAACCATTAGCAAGGGCCTTTAATGTATCTTATAATAGAGCAAGGGAAGTGTGAAGGGGGATGTTTAATAATAGTTATCCAGACCTGGAAGAGTTATTTTATAGAGGTAGGACAGCTGTTCCCTGTCTCCCTGGAGGCCAGAACAAGGAAATTGGACCTAATTTGAGGAGAAAGGATGCTGGGTGGAGCATTGCATAAGCTGCAGCAGACTGCAGGCTGCAGAGATGGCCTCTGTCAATGGTGCCTCCACATACCTGCCCCTTCATCCGGGATGGTGGGTCATGTCCATCTTCTTAGTGGCTAGGGCTGGTAAGGTCACACCACAGAATCCATCCAGCTGGAGAGTCAGTGTTAGACTTAAGGGCCTCCTGATTATAGTTGTTTGGGTTTTTCTTCTTCAGTTACTTAGTTTTGCTAAATGTAACCAGGAGTGGAGGAAGGCAATTTGATTTCAATAATAGTTAATAATAATAATAATAATAATAATAATAAGGCTAATACTCACAAGGTACTATGCTGACTCTTCATCTCACATATGAGGAAAGTGGGGTTCAGAAAGCTCAATAAAGCTGTCTGTATGCTCCTGACCCAAGCAGTCTAGCCTTAGAATCTGCATTCTTTTTTTTTTTTTTTTTTTTTTTTTTTATNTTTGTAGAGCCTTTTGGGTCTGCTAGGTATAGAATCATATCATCTGCAAACAGTGATAATTTAAGTTCCTCTTTTCCTATTTTGATGCCTTTAATTTCTTTCGTCTGTCTAATTGCTCTGGCCAGTGTTTCGAGAACTATGTTGAACAGAAGTGGAGAGAGAGGGCATCCCTGTCTTGTTCCAAGAATCTGCATTCTTAACTATCGTAGTAGGGGGGCTGTCCAAGAAGAGGTAGTGTTTGTCCAAAGCTTCCCCTACCTTTACTATAAGTCCAAGAAGTAAATAACAGTTCCACAGAGAACAGGGAGGATCTCATTTCTGGACTGGTTGTTTCCTGTGCTGCATTCTTTAGTCTTGGGCAATGGGGTGAGGAAAGGGGCCCTAAGTAGAAGCAGGTCACCCTCTCCATTCTTCACTGAAGGGATCCTTATCTCTGCCTCATCTCCTGGTCCCATTAAGTATGGGAAAGCACAGGTGTGAATAATTGGTAAGCCACCTGTGACACCTTAGGGTTTCATTAAAGCACATTTCCCCTGAGTTCTAAGATTGATTTAATAATGGGCCCTGCACTATAAGTTTAAGGCAGAAGAGGCCCAACATAAAAACGTATTAGCTAGTATGGCCTTTGGAAACAGTACCAGGGATAGAGATCTTCTCATGATACTCTGTGCAGAAATAAGGTTTCTTTCTTGCTGAGAGCCAACTAATTGCTGGTAGGTTGATATTGGGTCTGATGGGAATACTGATACCACAGAAATAGGCAGATGCTACAAATCACGCCTTTCTCCCACCCCTACTCTGGATAATTGGTTGTTAAACATTTTAATGTCTTTTTCTAATACCAAGTGTGTGTACTATAATTTAATTCAATTCTGATGCCTTCCAGAGTTAGTGCAGATCCCAGAGGCTAAGGGCTGAGTTCCATAAGACTGCACCTATGTCACATACTAGTCACAAGTCCCCAGGTTTCTGCACATACTTCTAACTAACCAATTATAAATTTAGAGATTCTTATAATTCCCTCTTTACATTCAATAATTTGCTGGAATGGCTCACAGAACTAAGGAAAGTGATTTACCTATTATTATTGGCTTATTATAAAGGATGCAATTAAGGAACAGCCCATGGATGAGATGTATAGGGCCAGGGAAGGCCCTATTGGGGTGCAACATGGAGCTTCCATGCCTTCTTTGGGTTCCAGGAAGCTCTCCAAATCCATCATTTAGGGACTTAAGTCATTCACCATTAGTGACTGATCTCAAGCTCCAGGCCATCTCCCTTCCCCAGAGGTGAGGGGACAGTTCCAACCTCTAATCCAATTCTGCAGCTATCCATGGGTCCCACCAAGGGTCACAGCATTAGCTTAAACTCAAGGGTACTTGAAAGGGGCTGGTTATAAATAACCTTAGCATGCAGGAAATTCCAAAGATTTTGGAGCTCTGTGCCAGGAATCAGAAACAAAGATCAAATATGCATTTTTTGTTATACCACTGTCAGTCCTTCCTCTCAATGGTCAGTTAAGAAGTTCATGTGCATTTATTGAGCACTTGTTAAATGCAAGGTACCAAGCTGGGAATTGGAGGGATTTTTATTCAATTAAATAATCAAATATCAATTTTGTATTTACTGAAAGGTATTGAGATGGAGCCCCTCTGTCTTCAAGGATGAAATAAGACATATTCTGTACACTTGGAATCTCTAACCAACCTGACAAAGCAGTGTGTCTGAATACCTAATGCATGAAAGGGTCAGTAGGTGCTCAGAGAAATAGAGAGCCCAAGCAGTCCAGACTGGGTGGTCAGGGAAGATTTATGAGAGGAGGTGGACTTGGAATGGGGCCATGAAGTTATCTACAATAGTAACAGCTAGAGAGGACCTATGGTGTGTTCTTATAAGAGGAGAAGAAATAAAAAGTCTTTCCTTTGTTGAGTCTCCCAAAAAACCAAATGGAACCCCATTATGCACCTGATATTTTCTCTTCTCTTTAGTGGTAAGTTTGAGTCCCAGCCCTGCTTAATCATGACCCTGGACAGAGCACTTAACCTATTGGATCCTGAGATTCTCATTAATAAGGCAGAAAAAAAGAGGATCAGTCCTGAGAGCCTCACTGTGTGACACTGAGTTAGTTAGGTAACCTCTCCAGGCGTCCATTTCCCCATCTATAAAATGCAGCACTCACTTCACAAGAGGACGAAGCAACTTAAAACATATAAAGAACCTAGAAATTATGCCTGTCACATAGTGAGCCACTGGGAAATGTCATCTTTTGTGATTATTTCTAAAACATTTCCAGAATTGGAAATGAAATGAAATTGTCAAAGTGAATTTCTTTTTAAACTGCAAAGTGCGATTAGTATTGATATTACTTTGTGCCTTTCATTATTTCATTACCTCCCAAGGAGTCATCTCACTATCAGAATTTTGAACTGAAAAGGATAATTCTGGAAATGCCTTAGACGTAATCATAAGAGCTAACATTTCCCAACTGTTCACTCTGTTCCAGGTCTGGTTTCTAAGTGTTTTATGAGTTTCAAGCTGCTTTAGTCCTTTCATGGAGTGGATGCTGCCTTCTGAATTTTACAGATGGAGAAATTGAGGCCTGGAGAGGTTACATAACTCACTCAGTGTCACACAGCTAGGAAGTGGTGGAGCCAGGATTTGGACCTAGGACCATTTGGCTCTTAGCACTTTGCTACATGACCTTTAAACAGCTCAAGCAGGGCGGTATTCCTTTTTCCATGGGGAGAAAGAAGAGAAATGAAGTTCTCTGAGCTTCTTTTATCTACCTTTCCCTACCTCACCCTCCATATTCTCTCTCCCTAGCAAAAAAAAGTAGGGTTAGGGCCTATTCAGTCTGCCATGGAGGTGGCCCAGAGCCTCTCCTTCCTTCATGCCCCTGTTGATGTTGTCAGTGCTTTACTCTTGTCACTGGGGCCTGGCCATGTCAGTGTCCTCTGGCAATTTCCATCTGAAATGTTTGTGACTGCCAGGGGGTTTCTCCAGAGCCATAACATGCAAGAATGCTAGAATGCTGTGGAATTAACCCCACTCAGGAGCAGCCTCACCCAATGGCTGATGGGGGTCAGTGTGTAAATACCGCAGCTCTTTGCCTCTTGGGTTGGATCAGTGATCTGTGTGCTCTGCACCAAATTGCAGAGTTCTCCAGAGGAATGAAGCTCCAATAGCCCAGAGCCAGTTGTCTGGTAGCTGACTGGCTGTGGCACCCTTTCGTGACTGCCTTCTTTCTTCATTTCACTTCCCACTCCCTGAACAGGATTTCCTGTCCCTTCCACAAACCACTTCCATTCAAATCTTTGTGACAGGGTCATCCATGTGAAATAGGTTGAATTCCATCTCCCAAAAAGATATGTTGAATTCCCAACCTCTGTTACCTTAGCATACAGCCTTCTTTCAAAATAAAGTCACTGAGGTCAGACACAGTGGTGCATGCCTGTAATCCCAGGCTCAGGAGGCTAAGGCAAGAGGATCACAAGTTCAAAACCAGCCTCAGCAACTTAGCAAGGTCCTAAGCAACTCAGTGAGACCTTGTTTCTAAGTAAAATTAAAAAATGGCTGGGGATGTGGCTCAGTGGTTAAGTGCCCCTGAGTTCAATCCCTGGTACCAAAAAAAAAAAAAAAAAAATAGGGTCATTGAAATTGTAGTCAGTCAAGTGAAGGTGAGATCATTAGTATGGGCCTTTAATCCAATATGGCAGGAGTCCTTGTAAGGGGGGATGATGATTTGAATAGAGGCTCATATCACCATCGAGATAGAGATTAGAATGATACTGCTGCAAGCCAGGGGAGGCCAAAAATGGATGACCAGCTCCAAAAGCTAGAAGGAGAAAGGATTCTACCCAGAGTCTCAAATGGAGCATCGCCTGGCTAATACCTTGATTTCCACATCTAGTCTCCAGGAAGATGAGAAAATGAGTTTCTGTTGCTGAAAGAAACTGCCTTTATGGGCCCTTTATGACAGCAACCCTAGGAACGGTAAACACCTCTCATTTGAGGCCTTGATTCTTCCTTAACTTTCCTTCCCAGGGAACCTACTACATGCTGAGCATCCTGCTTCCATTTATGTTAGAGCTGTGATGGAAACCCCTTGCTCGGCAACCCTCCACCCCCACCCCCACCCCCTGGCCCCGTAGTTTGGCAAGACCCCCTGTCTCTGCCTCCCTTCAACATTGCTAGCTCAGAGTCAGTCAATGAGACTGCTGCACATGGAGTGTTTCTCCTACTGAAGCCTGAACAATTAAAGAAATCTGAATAGCTCCTGGGGATATTTTTGGCACTTTTGATTTCCTAACAGTCTGTTGCAGGAGGGATTTAAAGGAAATCAGGGTGACTTAGTGATTGCTTTCAAGTTTGCAACAGGTATGATGGGGAGGGAGGTAGTGCTATTCTCCATCCCACTGAGCCCAGATTAAGGGGGGAATTCACGTAGAACCCCTAGAAAGGATTTAGGTTGGGTCTATGAACTTTCTGATTGAATAGTTCCTAAGCTGCCAGGATTACTCTGGGTATCTGGGAAATCTTCCTAAATGTTTAAGGACTGGATAATTTCCATCTGCATATAAAGCCTTTCATGGAACCATTCTGGAGGGGGAAAGAGAAGTCTGGAAACACTCATGGAGGCTGCCAGGTAAAAAGTGGGGGTGGGTAGCTCTGTGGTAGAGCATGCGCTAGGCGTGTGTGGGGCCCTAGTTTCCATCCCTAGCACCAACACATTTTCTTTTTCCTCTTCCTTTGCGATGGCCTTTTCCCTTTGTCTTTGGAATATGCTCACCCTTCCCTTTTATGTTTGTACTCCCTGCTGGTTTAATGGAAAATCCTTGAGACAAAAACCCCCCCGTCTAGCCTGAAGATTAAGGCTTCCTTGGGCTTCATCCAAATGTGAGATGGCTGAGTTCATGACAGAGCTTCCACTTTATTTTGAAATGAAAGTAGATGTTCTTCTGTTGTTTTGTCTCTCGTTGCCCTTGAAAAACCCACAGACACTGGGCAAAGATTTGAAGCCAAGCCAGAGCATACGAGGTCAGAGAAAGGAGGCTGAACTTGCCACAGATAAGTGGCCTTCAGGAGGGACTCTGTCCAGCTTCTTTATTTTTAGGGTTCATGTAGGTCCCCTCAACAAGCAGACTGAAAATTTCCACAGAGAAATTGCTACATTTTCAGTCATTTCCTGATTGCCAGAACTGAATGTAAAAGGAAGAATTTGGGGGATAAATACAATAGGCTGGGTTACATTTTTGAGGCCTGCAGATATAGAGGAAGCTTCTGACCCAGACTCATTTTTCTTCTTTTGAAAATATACATTTATTGAGCTATTGACATACAATAAACTGCACATATTTTAAATCTACGCCTTTTAAAAAAATGATCATATTATAGAAGGGAAATGAAAATTTGCTTTCCCAGTCACTTTATGTACTCTAAAATAAATAGAAATGCATAATTCAAGAATAACTTAAGTAAAAAAAAAAAAAGAATAACCAAAGTATTGGATTTTTTCAAACTCTAAAAAAAAAAAGACAGCAATTTGTTAAGTTTTGATATGTGTATTTATATATACATGTGTATTTATAAAATACATTTAAAAATAAAAATAATAATAAAATACATATCTGATAGAGGATTAAACATGATCAGCTCTTCATGTATGTAGGTTCTGCATTCAATACACTTGCAGATTAAAAGTATTTGGGGAAAATTGCTTCTACCCCAAACACATCCAAATTTTTTTGCTTGTCATTATTCCTTGGACAAATCAGTTACATAACATCTTACTATACTAGGTATTATAAATAACCTAGAGATGATTTAAAGTATACAAGTTGGGGCATATAGATTATATGCAACTATTTTACCATTTATAAAAAAGAACTTGAACACCCATGGATTTTGGTTCTCCTTGGAAGATCCTGGAACCAATCCCTCGTGGATACAGAGGGACTACTGGACGTAACTGTTTTAGTGAGCTTTTTCACTGCTGTGACTAAAAGACCCATCCAGAATAATGTTAGAGAAGGAAAAGTTTATTTAGGAGTTCATGGTTTCAGAGGTTTCATTCCATAGAGAGCAGGCTCCATCCCTGAGACTCAAGGTGAGGCAGAACATGATGGTGGAGGAATGTGGCAGAGGAAAGCAGCTCACATGATGATCAGAAAGGAGAGAGGGAGGGAGGGAGAGAGAGAGAGAGAGAGAGAGAGAGAGAGAGAGAGAGAGCTGCACTTGTCAAGTATGAATATACCCCAAAGCCATGCCCCCAATGACCCACCTCCTCCAGACACATCCCACCTGCCTCCAGTTACCACTCAGTTAATACCATCAGGAGATTAATGCACTGATTGTGTTAATCACAACCCAATCATTTCCTCTCTGAACCCTCTTGCATTGTCTCACAGTGAGCTTTTGGGAGGTACCTCACATCCAAACCATAACACTAACCAACTAAATAAATCCATGAAACTCATGGATTCATATATCATACTCGTGAAATTAAGACAGTGAACATATCCACATATATCCCCAAATTTTCTTTTGCCCTGCTTTTTTCTCCTTTCCATCCCCCTCTCCCTCCCCTATTTTCTTTATATCATTATACATCAGTTTCCATTTTTTAGAATTTTAAATATGTATATAGAATCATATAACATGTGCTTGTTTTTCTTTTCTTTTTTTTTCTGGCTTTTTTTACTCTCACGCTTATTTTGAGATTTATCCATTTTGTTGCTGAGCTCATTCCCTGCAATGCAGAGTAGCTTTCCATCATATGGATATTGTTGGGAGTCTCCCTGAGAACTCCCCAGGCCTTTCAGACATGGTGGCAGGCAAGTTGCCAGTGGGCGGACAACAAGTTGTTTTGAAAATTTTCGAATTGATCCTCCCATCTTCCGAGTTCAACAGTTCGTGATCCCCATGAATCTAATGCAAGGCGTATGTGCGTGCACCGTAAGTGATGACCTGACCTTTACTATGATAGGCCCCGGGAGCTTCCTGGTTTAAGATAATTGACTTTCACTTTCTATATAAGCTAGCACCAGCTTGCAATAAGGTGCTTCATCTTTGTCACTGCTATCTGTGTGTGTGCATTTTAATCTCCGACGACGAACCTTGGCCTTTCAGATATGCCACACAATCACTTTATCCATTCACCTCTTGGTGAATGTCTGGACTGTTGTTTTGGACTGTTATAAATCAAAGTGCTATGAACATTCATGTACAAGTCTTTGTATGTACACATGCTTTTATTATTTTGGCTACATTTATGAATGGGATGGCTGGATCATATAGTGAGAGCTTGACTTTTTATAAAGCTGCCAAAGATTTTCTAAAGAGGTTGTTCCCTTTAAAATCCCCATCAGCCATGTATTAGAATTCCAATTGCTCCACATCTTTGCCAAGAATTGGTCTGGTCAAGTTCTTTTAATGTTGGCCGTTTTAATAAGTGGTAGTGGTATTTTATTGTGGCTTTCAGTTGCATTTCCCTTGTGACCAATGTCGGTGAACATCTTTTGATGTAGTTAATTGGCATCAATGTATCTTATTTAATAAAGTGCCTGTTCAAAAGTTTTGCCCCTTAAAAAAAAATTTGAGTTTGTTTTCTTAATGAGTTTTTAAGAGTTCTTTATATATTCTGGGTCAAAATTCTCTCTCAGATAAGTGTTTTATAAATACTTTGTCTGTGCTTTGCTTTTCATTCTCTTTAACGAATGTCATTCAAAGTGCAGAGATTTTGGATTTTGTTAAAGTTCAATATATCAGGATTTTATGGATTTGCTATTGCTATGGGGCTAAGATATCATTGCCTAAGCTATGGCCACAAAAGTATTTTCTCATTGAAGTTTCCTGTGTTGGTCTTTATATTTAGGTCCATGGTACATTCTGAGTTGATTTTTGTATATAATATAAGGTATAGTTTGAAGTTCTTTTTGAAAATGGGCATCCATTTTTTCTGGTAGTATTTGTTGAAAAAAAAAACCTACCATTTATTCCCTGATTTACTTTTGTGTCTTTGCCTCAAATTATTATAATATATTTATGGATTCTCTGTTTTCTATTCTGTTCTGTATACTTTCTTCCAGTGCTGGGGATTGAACCCAGAGCCTTACACATACTAAACAAGTAGTATACCACTGAGCTACACCTCAGCCTGCACAGAGCTATTTGTGACTCTTAATGCCAATGCTACACTGTCTTTATTACAGTAGCTTTATAATAAGCCTTGAAATCAGGTGTGTTCATCTTCCAATTTTGTTCTTTTTCAAAGTGTTTAGCTATTCTCTGCACTTGGCCTTTCTGTGTAAGTCAACTTGTCAATTTCTACAACAACAACAAAAGCCTGTTGGGCTTTTGACTGGGAGTGAGATAAATATATTGAATTTAGGAAGAAATAGCTTCTTAATATTGAGTCTTCCAACCAATATGTATGGCATATCTCCCCCCCCCACCCACTTTTTTTTTTTTAGATCTTTAACTTTTCTCATCAATGACTGGCAGCTTTCAGTTTAAAAGTACTATAACATTTCATATTTTAAATGCTACTGTAAGTGGTATTTCTATTTTAACTTTTTATCATGGGCATAGGAAAAATGCAATTGATTTTTATGATTAGAGCTGGTGTCCTACCACCTTGTCAATTTCACTTACAGTTCTAGTAACTTTGGTGAACTTCATCATTTTTTTTTACATGAATAATCATGCTACTGGGACTAACTATGATTTACCTTTTCCTTTCCAATATGAATTTCTTCTATTTCTTTTTTTGTCTCCTTGAACTGGCTAGAATCTTCATCACAATGCTGAATAGAAGTGGTAAGAGCAGACCTTCTTGTCTTTTCATGGATGGTAGGGAAGAACGTTGGTTTTTCACGATTAGGGACAATGTTAGCTGGTGGTGTTTTTGATTTGTTTGGAAGATGCCCTTGTTCAGGTTGGGATAGAAAGGTCCTTCCTATTCCTAGTTATTTGAGAGTTTTTGTCAGGAGTGAATTTTGTTAAATACTTTTCTTGCATCTATAAAGATGATCATAAGGTTTTTCCTTCTAAATTTGTTAGCATGGTGAATTGTATTATTGGTTTTCAAATGTTAAGCCATCCTTGCATTCCTGGGATAAACCCTGCTTGGTCAGGATATACTACCCTGTCTTTATATATGAAGTTGGATTCAATCTGCTAAAATTTTCTACAGATCTTTTGCATTTATGTTCACAAGGGAAGTTGGACTGTATTTTTCTTTCCTTGTACTATCTTTTTACAGCTTTTGGTGTCAGGATAATATTGGCCTTTGTATACTCTTAGAAAGTAGTTCCTACACATCAGTTTTTTGGAAGAGCTTGGGTAGAATTGGTGTAAGTTCTTCTTTAAATATTTGGTAGAATTTTTCAATTTAGCTTTTGGACCTAAAGTTTTCTTATAGGAATATTTTTAACTATCAGTTTAATTTCATTAATAGGGTCATTTGTCTCTGTTTCTTCTTGAAAGAACTTTGATCTCTGGTGTGTTTTTCAAGGAGTTTCCCATCTTAGCCAAATTACCAATTTTATTGGCATAAAGTTTTTTTTATAATATTCCTTTGTTAGTCTTCGGTTCTATTTTGGATGAACACAGGCTAGGGTATCACCAAGGCCTGGCAAGTGCAGTTCAGCATGAAGCTCCTTGAGGATAGGTTGTACTTTCCCCTACTTGAACTGCAGAGCTCATGATCCTGGCAGATGTCTGCAGTACTGGGTAAGAGCTCAGCAAGAACCTGTTGATTGTGAGTGATGTTGGAGAGAATGCATGTGAACGAGGGAAGTTCTCCACCCTTGGTGGTGCTGAGAAGTTAGGACAGTGTGAGATTAAGATGGAATACTGTACAAGTTATATGAGTTTCAATTGAAATCTCAGCTTTTGCATTAACTTGCTGTGTGATGTTGGTCAAGTCACTCAACCTCTCTGATCCTCAATGTTCTCATTGGTAAAATGGATTTATTCTGGATTCTAAAAGGGAGTGAATAATATCCATCTCAAAGGGATGTGAAAATTCCATGAAAAAAAAAAGTATATATTGAGGCTATGACAAAGTGTCTGCCTCTAAGAAAACAATAAAGGGCTGGCTTATCAGGATCTGTTTTAGTTGTTGTGTGGCTGTTTAAATAAGGAGAAATTGCTTTCAGGCTTCCTCTACCCGTCTCCTTCCAATATGGAAATTCCTGTTTCTCTACCTTTGCCTCCTCCCCTCCTGCGGACTAGCTGATCTCTTAGCTGTCGATCCTGGCACACTTCTTCTGCGTCCTGAGCTTCTATTAATTAAGAGGCGGTTGCTAAGAGATGTCAGGACACACCGGCGACTGGCTCTGCACCTTCCTCTCATCCCCTCTGGTTCTTTTCCAGCCCCACTCTGTCCTCGTCACACCTGTTTCTCTCACCCATCTTCATACTTAGGTTCGGAAAAGACAGAGAAGTTGGCCGATCTGTATGGCTACCCCTGGTGAGAGAGTGGTCCGCAGACCCCAGGGACTTGGTGGGGAGCCAGATGGGAGCGGCGCCTGCCTGAGTCCGCAGCACCACCTGGAGCGCAGGGAGACCCAGGAGCAGGCGCCAGGCCAGCTGGCCATGCTGAGGAAGTCCCAGGAATTTTTCCAGACCTGTGATGCCGAAGGCAAGGGCTTCATCGCCAGAAGGGACTTGCAGGTAAGAAGGGTCCCAGCTGGGCCAGCCCACCTGGAACACCCAGGCACCTGGAAATTCTTGTCCTGAGCTAGAACTGCCCCACAGGAGGTGACATCCTTAACAGAAAAGACCTCAGTTCAGTTCTGGAAGGTCAGCCCAAACTCTACTGGGACCCGGACCTCCTGCATTCATTCTATTTCTGTCCTTTACCTGAGGTCAGACTGGGGGTCGTTTTTCTTCTCTGATTGAGTAACTCCCCAGGATTGTGAGAAATGATGATAGTAACATAAGAGACTTAAGTAAGACACAGAGAAGAACCTTCTGAGAGTAGAGATAGAAAGGCACAGATCTGTTGCTTTCAACGAAGTCATCTCTGCTGCGTGTGCCTTAGGATAGGACAGTGTCCAATGCGGCATGCTGGGAGAGGGCATTTCTGAGCGTCATCTCACCTTTGCTCTCAACCCTCTCAAAGCACATCTGGAGGGAGAGCCTGTGGCAGAGCCTAGGGGCCCACCATTGCTAGGGCGGGCTCAGCAAACTTCTTATAAAGGTCCAGAGAACCAGTGTTTTCTGTTTTGTAGGTGGGTAGTCTCTCTCACCTTCACCAACTTGGTGGTTACAGCCTGAAGTCATCCACAGACAATGTATAAACAGATAGATGAGCATGCCGAGTTCCCAGAAATCTTTATTTATGGAACTGGAATTCAAATTTTATATAATTTCATGATGTCATCAAATGTTAGTCTTCTTTGGGTATTTCTTTTTCAGCCATTTAAAAACTATAAAAACTATTCTCATAGACCATAGAAATAGAGGTTACAGCCAGGTTCAGCTCAGGGGTGTAGTTTCCAAGCCCTGGTTTAGTGAGTTTCCACCTTAATTGTCACAATGTCTTCTCACTGTCTTACTGATGATGTCACCCAGTTGGAAGTAAATAAAACAGGCCCCACTCGAGTACTGTGAAAGCAACTCTTAGCCCCCACCTCATCTTTGTGTGCTCTGTTAAAAGCATTTTTGGAAAAGATGTGTGCCTGTGCTGTCAGGATGAAAATCTATGATGGTCAGGTTTTGTTTAAGTCTAAATTTTCAGAATATAGTAAAATTGGGCAATGAAATATGAACACTCATCAGTATCATGCCATCTCCACTCGTCCCTGGGAGCTACGCAGCAGGAGCCTGTAACCCGGATGAAATGAAGTGTTGGATTCTTCCTCTGCCTGGCCCCACAGGATGGGGTTTGCATGCATTTCCTAGGGTCATCCCACCATTATGCACATCCAGGGAAGAGACCTGGGCAGCAACACCAGCTCTGCACCCCTTTGTTTTCAGCAACTGGCTCCCTAATAAGTTTCTGTTGCTGAAACAGATTCCCCAAGTCCCACTCCACATGGAAGGCCAGATTTGGGGTATTTCAAGGAGCCCTTTGACTAACCTCTACCTAGGAGCTTCATAATTGTCATTCACAGGTCCACAGTAGAAGTGTTTGCTAGGGTGGTTTTAATGGACATGCTTAACTTTTGGGGGGGGCGGGGGTGCTGGGGATGAAGCCCAGGGCCTTGCTCACGCTAGGCAGTGCTAGGCAAGTGCCACTGGACTGTCCTGCCAGACCCTGCCTGCCTAGCTCAGCTAGAAAAAAAGAAAAGGAATTCACATGCATTGAGCATTGACTCTGGGCCATGTGTGCTGTTAGCTCAGTACTTGCGGTATCTATTCCCCATTAACTCTCATTGAACCCCTCTCTTTAATGAGAATGGAAGAGACTCAGTGAACTTCAACTGCCAAGTATACATTTATAGATAAATCATTTGTATTCGACTTGGGATGTGATCAGAAACATTAGTCCCAGCTACCTTCCTCTCCACCTCCCTCCTGATCCAGGTGGGAGGAAAAGGAGATGGAGGAGCCAAGGAGCCCAGGCTGCTGCACTCAAGCCATTTATTTCTACTATCTACTTAATTCTCAAAGTTTTCCTCCATTTGTGGGCAATGGAGCCTTTGAAGCTTTCAGACTGACAAGGTGTGATGGAGAGAGAGCAAAGCAGGTCATGAAACCGCCATCCCTCTGGCCACCCAAGGAGGCAGATAGGATGGGAAGACAGACATGAGGAAGAGCAGCCTTCAGCCTTCTCAGAGTTGACCATGGCTGCCTGTGGGTATCCCCCTGTCCTTGCTTGTCCTGGCAGATTCTAAGGCATCTTGGCTTGTCGCTCTCTGGGTGCAACCACTCCCTGGGATGACTCCCATTCCTTGGGCCCGGCCTCCACTGCCTTTTTGCCTTCAGTCCCCAGTGCAGCCTCATGGGAAGGGAAAGGAGAGAGCTCACATTTGTCATGGGAGACTGGGCTCAGTGGAGGGGAAAAGTAGTGGTCGCAGGAGCTGGTGAAGAAGCACAGTTGGAAGAAGGTTCTGCAGAGCCTGTAATTGTTTTGAGAAAGGAGAAAGTAAGTTAAACTCCTCCCTTGATGTGTTTTACCTTCTTTCTCATTCTTAAAAACAAACAAACAGACAAAAAACACCTTTTTTGCAGACGGCAAGATCAACTTAGCAATTATCCAAAAGGTGGGGAGACTGCCACAGTGGTCCGAGCCCACCAGCAGGTAGCTAGCCCGAAAGGATACTGCATGCACCTAGAACAAAGGAGGAGTCCTGCAGATTTTTCAAATTGAGGTCCCTGAAGGAACCCTGGAGGAAGCGGAGGTGGGTGGCGTGGAGAGTAGGAGCACGAGCTGCCCGATGCTTGAGCTCCACGTGGGGACCTCCTGGTATAGGGCTGCAGGTGATGGACACTGACCTGTGTGAACAGGGGTATGGGAGTTTCGAGTCCTGCGCCTCACCAGTGGGCCCTCGGCGTCACACCATCCTCCCCAAGGAACTCTCGGGTTTCATGGAGACGCCTCCAGGCAGAGATGGGGCTATTGCTGCTTTTCAGGGTTGGTTCTAACGCAGTACCCTAGAGAAACAGAGGGTCCCAAGTACCAGTCCTGCCTCAAGGACACTCATGAGAGGTCTGGGGAGGACCTGAGGGACTCCCCCTCTCCACAGAGGAAGATGGGGAAAGAAGGAGCCAAAGGGCTCTCTGAAAAAACTGAGAGCCTCAAAAACCCTACTTCTCTGGCTTTCAGAGGTCTAACAGGATTGTCTACCAACACCAAGTATCCACTTCCCTGTGTTAAGTCAGATTTTTGTCCCTGTGACCAAGATACCTCACAAGAACAGCTCAGAGAAGGGAAAGTTTATTTGGGGCTCCTGGTTTCAGAGATCTCAGTACACAGACAGCTGAGTCCATTGCCCTGGACCCACGATGAGGCAGAACATGAAAGCCGAATGGCACAGTGGAGGAAATCTTCTCACCTCCTGGGGACCAGGAAGCAGAGAGAGGGAAAGAAGGCCCAGAGGATACACCCTCAGGCATACCCGCAATGACTCCCCTTCTCCAGCCATCCTGCACCTGCCTAGAGCTTCCACCCTGTCACTCCATTCAAACTAGAATGGATTGATTAGGTTACAGCTTTCACAATCCAATCAGCTCACCTCTGAATATTCCTGCATAAACTCAGGAGTTTTGAAGGGACACCTCATGTCCAAACCATAACACTGTCTTAGAATTCAGGCTAAGCCAAATGGCTAAGAATCCTTTAGAGGTTGGCAGGCTAACCAAATCTGACCCAATACCCGTTTCTATAAGTAAAGTTTTGTTGGAACACAGCTGTGCTCATCCATTTACATGTTCCCAAGATAGGGGCCGAGTTGAGTAGTAGTGACAAAGACTGAATGGATGCATATTATCTAGCTTTTTACACAAGAAGTTAGCTGACTTCTGATTTAGGTTAATTACAGAAGAAGTTAGCTGACTTCTGATTTAGTTTAACTTGAAAACTTTAAAAGATTTTTGTGGTTAATTGACTTGGGTTGTGATCTCAGATTGGCAGCTTACTAGTAATGTGAATTTGTATATCTCTTAACCCCTCAGGCCATGGTTCCTTAGCTGTGAATTATTAATAGCTACCTTCTAGCATTAGAGGAGAATTAAATGAGCGTATGCATGTAGGGCACTTAGCTGCAACACCGGGACCTGGAGATCCCTCCCTAAATGCACAGTGTGGGTACCACATCTCAGCCTGGTCCCTGGTATTCTCCATACTGTGATGTTTTTAAGTTGTGTTAAAATGTGCATTACATGAAATTTGCCACCATAACCATTTTTAACCAGTTTGATGGCATTAAGTACATTCACATTGTTGGGCAACCATTACTACCATCAATCTCCAGAACTCTTTTCATCTTGCAAAGCAGAAACTCTGTACTGACAAAACAGTAAGTCCCCACTATCCCTCCCCCAGCCCCTGCAATCACTATCTATTCTCTGTCTCCAGGAATTTCTCGACAGTAAGTACCTGTTCTTTATGGAATCATCCGACCTGTGTCCTTCTGCATCTGTTTATTTCACTTAGCATCTTCAGAGTTCATCCACATTGTAGCCCATGTCAGAATTTCCTTCCTTTATAGGGCTGAATGTCCCACTGTTAAGTATGTACCACTTTAAGTTTAAACATCTGTCAGTCGGCTCTCGGGATGCTTACACCCCTTGGCTGTTTGTGAAAAACACTGCTGTTTTAATCAGCTTTTTAGCTTCTGTGACTAAATAACCCAACAAGAACAATTGTAGAGGAAAAGTTTATTTGAGGACTCACAGCCTCAGAAGTCTCACTCTATAGCTAGCTGGCTCCATTCCTTAGGGCTCAAGGTGAGGCAGGAGACTCACTGCGAAAGAGTATAGCAGAGGGAAGTGGCTCACATGATCAGGAAGCAGAGAAAAAAGACTCTACTCACCAGATACAAATATATACCCCAAAGACATACCCCCAATGCCCACCTCCTCCAGCCACACCCTACCAGTCTTCAGTTACCACACAGGATTAATTCACTGATTGTGTTAAGACTTCACAACCCAATAATTTCTCTTCTGAACCTTCTTGCATCATCTCACACCTGAGCTTTTGGGGGATAAATCACATCCATACCATAATAGCTGCTGTGGCTATGGGTGTCCAAATAGCTCTTCAAGTTCTTGCTTTCAATTCTTTGGGGTTAGAATGCTGGATTATTTGCCAATTCTATTTTTAACTTTTTGAGGAAACATCATCCCATTTTCCACAGTGGCTACACCATCCAGTGTGACTTTAGGTGTGAGTCATCTGTCCTGCCTCAGAGATAAAAAAAAAAAAAGGGCATTTCTGCTAAAAAGGGCACTTTCCAGTCCTGCCCAGTGGCTGCTACTCTTGTTTGTGTCCAGTCTACATGAGTGGCAATGATTTTGCCTCCCCAGAGGACCTCGGGCAATGCCTGGAAATGTGTTTTTGATTGAAATGACTGGAGAAGGAGCTGCTACTGGCATCTAGTAGGTAAAGGCTAGGAACACTGCTGAATAACCTAGAATGCACAGGACACTCCCCCACCTCCTTCCCTTCCACTGGCCCCCACAACAAAGGATTTTCTATTCCCAGATGTCAGGAATGCAGATGTTGGGAGACCTGGGTCTATACCAAGAGGAAGTTTATTTGAGGACTCACAGCCTCAGAAGTCTCACTCTATAGCTAGCTGGCTCCATTCCTTAGGGCTCAAGGTGAGGCAGCCCAAGCCAAGCACACCAAGGTACAGAGCAGGGTAGAGGTTGATGCTGCCTCCTCCAACCTCCCATCCCCCCTAGGGTGAAAGGGAGCTGGGCTGTATACCCCAGCAAAGGCAGAACAGAATGCTGTGGATGCCTCCAAAGGCAGAAGAGTTCAATTCTCATCATAAACGTGGACCTCCTCTGGCTTTCTCTCTAATGGAAGTTTTGCTTTAGCATGTTTGAAGCTGTGCAACCTCGTGCTTTAAGCCACATGAGGCATGTTCCTGGACCGGTGACCAGGAAGGTCCAGGGATCTGGCTGGAGTACGAGGAAAGCCATCATTTTGCCATGGCTCGGGAGTCAGAGCCCTCAGTACTGCTGTTGCAGGCTCACTTTCCGTGCCAGGTCCTGGAAAGTCTCACTTTGTAAGCCCTTGCTTAGAATCAGCAGCATGGCTAGTCAGGATCTGGAGCACATTCAGGTCTAGACCAACGCCCTGAAGATACGAAGATACCAGGATCTCCTGCCATCGCTCTTAGTCATGCAGTTATTTACTCATTTGTTCAACATATACCCAAATACTTCACATTTGTCAGCATTGGACTAGACCCTGGGGACACAACAGTGAGTAAAAATGAACAAGATCCCTGTTCTCCGCATACCACAGGAGAGGACATTTAGCTAATTGTATCTGTGGGTATACAAAATGCAAACTGAGATAAGACTGTAAACAAGGGAAATGCAGCTCAGGGAGTCTGTATGTCTGCAAAGGTCTTACTGAGGAAATGACACAGGAGCTGAGAATGAAAAAGGAGTTTCAAGGAGTTTGGGGTTTCAAGGAGTCAGGGAGGCCTCAAGAGCCCCTGGGGCTGTGGGCAGTGTGACCAGGGCAAATAGACCTTCTTCCCATTGCTATGTGCAAAATGTGATAAGTGAAGCAGAAGACTAGTTCCTGGTAGGACTGGCAAGAGAGACCTTGAACTTGATGGTGGTGGTGGTGGTGGGTTGGTAGGTGGAAAGGTGTAGAGCAGACACAGAGGTAAGAATTTAGACATTAGAAAACCATTAGACTTTTCCTTAGGCCCTGAATGAGAAATCGGTTCTTTATCCCAGCTCTGGTCTCCACTGCCACTTTCAGAGGATCTCGGTACCTCCAGGGCCTATTGCGCAGTGGAATAAATAATCTTGTTCCCCTCCACCCTACTTATCTCCGTTAAAAATGGAGACAGCACCAGGTGCCCAGGGGACCATACCAGAATAAATTGATTTTACATGGCTCTGCAGGCCCTGAGAAGAAAGATAAATAAGAGATAATTATGGTTATTAAGACTAAAAGACTTTTCAAGTAAAGCCAACAAAAAAAAGGTTAAAGAAACTGCTGTAGTACATCTTGCAAAAAAGGCTAAAGAAGCAGTCAGCATTAATTGCCAGGCCAAGAGGAGGAATTACTTGGAAGACAGAGCATAGCTCTCCCCATCTTCACCTACAGTAGAGAGAGGAAGTTGGCCAGGTGTGATATGGCCAGGTGGCGCATGCCTCATATCCCAACAACTTGGAATCTGAGGCAAGAGCATTGCAAGTTCAAGGCCAGTTTTGGTAGTTGAGCAAGACCCTGTCTCTAAACAATTTTTTAAAAGCTGGGGATGTGACTCAATGGTACATTGCCCCTGGGTTTAATCCCCAATACCAAAAAAAAAAAAAAATAGCCATGTTACAGGCTTTCACACCTGCAGCTCTGTTTTATTGTTCAGATTTGCAATGTAGAGAAGAGGGATTAGGATTAGATAATCTGGGGCATTTGTGGTCCAAGTATTGTTAGATTGAGGAATGTGCCCAAATAAGGTATGGAAGATCTTCCCTGGTTCATGCTAGCAGGAGACAGGGTGTGGGGGGAAGGCATTTGAAGGTCCCACAGACCTCTGGGCTTTCTTTCCAGCATATTTCAAGGTCCAGCACAACATGAGATCCCCTATTTTCCATCAGATCCAGCAATCCCAGGCTGAGAAGGGGAGGGAGGAAGGCTTATCCCAAGGAAAGGACTGGAATCTGGCTTTGCCAGGAGCTCCAGTGATACCTTTTGTTTCAAGTAGAGCTCATAAACTTCCTGCTTGCAAAATTGACTCCATCTTCACCCCATGTTCCCTTGCTGAGGTTTTTGAGACAGCTGGTTTATAGATTGTGCTAAGCCAGAGATGCTGCTGTATGCTGAGCAGATGTGTTTCTAGTATCTTTGCACATCCTCTCATTCTCTTTTCTTTTTTGAAAAACCCATACATATTTAATTCAGTTTTTCAAAATGGGTTTCACATCATTCTCTCTCCCCACTTTGTAATGCATCTTAGTCTCCCGTAATGCGTGTACCTGTCAAATTAAACTTCATGGCTTATCAGCTAGGAGATTGCTGTAGTATCTCGCCAAGTGTTCTTGCAAGCCATGTTACAGGCTTTCACACCTGCAGCTCTGTTTTATTGTTCGGGTGAGTATATACCTTCCTTTCCATAAAGCTCTATATTCATTGTCTTCAGCTGTCACTTTCAAGGGAGCAGTTTTGTGCAATTGCCCCTTGGGTGACTGGGAGGAAGAGGGGTAGTTGATCAGCTGAGGGGTAGTTGATCAGCTGAGACGTTATGAACTTCCTTGGGGAGTCCTCATTTGGACACAGATTATTAGGGCATGAGAGGACACTGGCTTCAATAAAGCACATTAACCTTGACCTGGAGCCATTGCCCATCAGGCAGAAGGCCAGAAGGAAACATCAACAGCTCAGACACTTGTTCCTCATGCCATCAAGGGCTACTCAGCCCAGGGGTCATGTCCAGTGTTTTTTTTATGACCCCTCACACCATCTTGTTCTGTCCCACCTTTAAAGTATAAATACTCTTGGGGGTTGATACCTTAAGCCATTGGTAGTTACTACCTTATCAGGAATTAGGGGTCAGCCATGGGGAGCAGAGTGGAACACACACTAGGGGTAATGAGCATGGGCCACTCAAAGGGAAGAGGAGCTATGCATCCCCTCAGAGCTGAGAACCAAAGTGTGCATCCAGAAACTTACAAAAGTGGTACTGGGGCACTGGGGCATGAGGGGCCTCCAACATAGAAGGCCTCTGAGAGTGAGTGACCTGCACCTGCTCCCTGGGGAGGCAGCATGGCAAAGAGGTTTGTGTAGAGGGAAAGACCAGGATGGAGAACCTAACTCTGCCATTCACTTACCAGGTGCCTCCAGGCCATGGAGGGTCACTCTCTCTGTGTCTTTGGTCTCCCTCCCTCCCTTCCTCCCTCCTTTGCTCCTTTTTCCCCTCCCTCTCCACTTTAATTGAGTGCCTTCTCTCACAGACCACGTGCTGTGTCCTGTACTTTACTTTCCTTATTTCATTTAGCTTTATATCACCATGTCATGGAAGTGTCTTCCTACAGATATTTGGTCCTGTACAGATATTAAGAGTTTGGAGCCAGGCACAGTGAGGCACGCCTGTAATCCCAGTGGTTCAGGAGGCTGAGGCAGTAAGATTGCAAGTTCAAAGCCAGCCTCAGCAACAGTGAGGCACTAAGCAACTCAGTGAGATCCTATCTCTAAATAAAACACAAATACAAAATAGGGCTGGGGATGTGGCTCAGTGGTCAAGTGCCCCTGCGTTCAATCCCTGGTAGCCCCCCTCTACCACCAAAAATTTGGTAGCTTTATATCACCAAAAATTTGGTAGCTTTATACCTGTGGCAGCTGTTCTCCCTGGCATGGGAGGAGGAAGACTGGAAAGCAGTCTGGACACAGCAGCTGTCTCCTGGCTCTTGTAGGACAGTCAAACTCTAGACACTTTAGGCAGAAGGCCCTGCAGCCCTGGTCAGCCCCCAGGACTGTCAAAGCATTAACCAGTGTGGTCTGGATTGCTTTCAGAGGCTCCACAAGGAGCTGCCCCTCAGCCTGGAGGAACTGGAAGATGTGTTCGATGCCCTGGATGCTGATGGAAATGGCTTCCTGACCCCGGAGGAGTTCACCACTGGATTTAGTAAGTTTAGATAGGTACTAGGAGTCCCAGGACTCACCCCAGGTGAGTCTGCCTAATGCTACATAAAGTGCATTTCTTTCCCCTCTAGGTCTGCAGAACATTCAGTACGGGCTTTCCTATCCTCATCTCAGGGGTGCAGAGCTCAAGGCTGCCAGACTCTAGATGACTGGGGGCCTCTTTCACATGCCCACATCAACTGCTTACACCACTACCCATCCAGTGTCCCTGCCCAGGCCCCTCCCACTGAGAATGGCAAGGGGAATGGAGGGGAGCTCTGGAGAAGGCTTAGCACAAAGAGGGAGCTGTGATGAGAGTCTCAGCCCCTCTTTTTCTGCCTTGATATACAAAAAAAAAGTGAAAAGGAAAAGAAATGGGACTACTATATGAATTATTTCAATTTGAGGGTTGCTGAGTCAGATGGGTTGAGGGATACCAGCCATCAGAGAAATTCCTAGAGCATTTGAGTAGACCAGTCCTTCTCAAAATAACCAGCAAGAAGGAGAATTGAGATCCACAAAAAGGATAATGAACCCAGACATATTATCAGATCAGAAAAACCAACCAGCAACATTTCTATTATATCCAGTATGAGTGTGGAGAGTAACACATACCTGTGAAGGGGAGCAGGTCTAGGGAGGATGACAGGAATGATGCTCTGGACCACGGGTCTTCAGGCTGCTGGAGGGCAATAGAGGTTTTTAAAAGACATTTTTGTTTAAAGTAAAAACCAGCAAATAAATGTATTCTAAACCAGACTGTAGAGGATTGAGAACCACAAAGGAGTCCTCCCACCTGTCAGGCATCTGCCTTTCCCAGGGTCTGGCATCAAGAAGAATCTTATGGAAACACAAGACACAAAGTCTGGGGCATTATGCCCACAGATCTTTGCTATCAGAGGTTTTCCCTTTTGTTTCTCTCAAATGAACTTCAAATGACTCCTGGCAACAGAGTAAGCCAAGCCCTTCCTGGGTGAGGATTGTCTAATTGAGATGCTTGTGCCCTGTACCCCCAGGTCACTTCTTCTTCAGCCAGAATAATCCAGGTCAGGAGGATACAGGTGAACAGGTGGCCCGGCTCCAAGAGGAGAAGGTGTACCAGTTCCGAGGGGATGAAGATTTGGGCAACATGGACCAAGATGAGGAAGCTGATCAGTTCCAGAGGTTGATGGACAAACTAGGAGCCCAAAAAGTTTTGGAAGAGTAAGTGGGAATGGCAACCTGGGATGGAGCCCAACCTAGGAGGAATTTGTTCATCTGCTCAATAATAATTCATATTTGCTAAGCCTGCAGTGACAGTCCCCATGGTTGACCAGCGAGGCTCCCTGCTTCTTACATCCTGCCCTTTGCCAGTCAGATCTGTCTCTACATTATATTTTTTTAAATTTGGCAAATATTCCTATTCTCCTTCTCTCCTGCCCTCTCCACTTTTCCCTTCCTGCTGAACATTATCATCACAAATCTTAGGTCTGCCTCATCCTCCAAGGGGTGCTCCCACATCAGAGGTCCAGGCCAGGCCTTAGGGTTCACTCTGACTCTTCTCTAATGCTTCCTGTTGACGTCAGCTCACCAGTATTCCTACCTGCAATGGAGCCAACCCTGGGTCTCCAGGTCTACGGTGCACTCAATAAATGTTAGCTACTATCATTCATTTATTTTTAATTGGTGCACTATAGTTGGATATAAAACTGGAATGCATTGTGATATGATCATACTTGCACATAGCGTAATTGTATCAACTTTACTCCCTAGTTCTTTTACTGTTTTATTTTATTTTATTTGAATTTTTGGTACCAGAGATTGAACTCAGGGGTGCTTAACCACCGAGCCACAAGCCCTAGCCCTTTATATTTTGTATTTTGAGCAGGGTCTCGCTTAGTTGCTTGGAGCTTTGCTAAATTGCTGAGGGTGGCTTTGAACTTGCAATCTTCCTGCCTCAGCCTCTGGAGCAGCTCTCTTACTCTCATTTTTATGATGATGATGGTGATGTCGTCTCCAGCTGTCCACTTCCTTTCTGGGAACCACTGCGTTTCCTGCAGAGACTCATTTCTCCACTCTCACCTCAACGTCCTTCCTTCTCTTGCAGCGAAGAAGACGTGAAGCAACTCTGGCTGCAGCTGAAGAAGGACGAACCTCACCTGCTGTCCACCTTTGAAGATTTTCTAACCAGAATCATCTCCCAACTCCAAGAAGCCCATGAGGAGAAGATTGAACTGGAATGCGCCCTAAAAAGGTGGGTACCCAGTCTCAACCACTCTCTGTGCTCTCTGTGCCTGTGTGTAGAAACCAGAAACATAAAGAGCACTTTCAGTTTTCCATGGAACCTTGTGTGATGCCTCCTTATCACTGTCTGGGTGGAGTAGGGGTGTCTTCTATCACATATCTACTTTTAAGCCCTTGCTCATATTTACTTAGTGCTAACCATACACTCCGAATCTCACAACCCTTTTGAGCTAGGGACCATCTACTGGTATCCACATTTTACAGATGAGGACTTTGAGACACAGAAATGTTAAGTAACATGCCCCAGAATGCAGTTTCTAAGTGATAGAGCCAGATGGCCTATCTGGCATTCTGGGCCCCTCCCGACTCTGAATTGGCCCTCCCTCTGTAGAGGCAGCACATCTATATGGTGGCCTAATGAATTTGCCTCTCCTGACTTCTCCCCTGTCCTCGTTGCTCTCTCTGCCTCTACGGCTTCTCCAGGAGACAGGAGACAGGGGCATGAGGTCCATCATGAGAACTGACATGTGATCACGGGCACTGTGTTTATTCAATCACTGTAGACGTTCAACACAGTAAGCTCACATTTGGGAAGCATGGGATTGAATGTGGTATAACTAAGGGTGGTTTGAAACCCTGAAGGTGAAGCTGAAACCCAGGGCTGGGTTTGGGCAGAGGTTGGATGTATACCAACAGGACAGTACCACCCCATGCCTCTGCCTCACACCCCTGTCCTGCTCCAAGGGTCTGCTCGTATTCTGTAGGAATCTATCCCCAACAAGTCCACAGCTATGTGAATCTGCAGACCACCTGCCCACTGTGCAGATCCCTCCCTACAAAGTTTGCTCCTGTGTGGAGGGATTTTAGAGTCTATGCTGAAATAGCCCTAAAGGAAGCACAACCGATCAAAAAAGAATAGATCACCATAAGCTTCCATCTACCTATCACCCTGAGCCCCAGCTCCTTTTCATCCTGGGCCTTCCCCACATAACTCCCAAAATAGCTCACTGGGATAGATACAAATCTGGGGGGAAAAGAGTCCACATTCTGGGGGAGTTGAGGCCTGTAGTGCTAAAGGATGCACAGTGGCTGGAGGACTGTTAAGAGAATCCTGGGGAGAGGTGGCCAAGGCTCAGAGAAGGGAAGATCTGAGGGAGGCACTTGTATGTAACTTTTACATCATTAAACCATGGTATCAGACAGACTTGAGTGAGAATCTTGGTTCTGCCACTTACTAGCTGTGCAATTTAGGCCAAGTTACTTAACCTCTCTGAATCTCAGTTTCCTTATCTGTCAGATAGGGATGGTCAGAGTTGTAAGCATTAAATGTGATCATATGTGTGAGTATTTGGAACAGCACTTGCATACCAGTAATTGATGCATGTCAAAAGAATAATTATTGTCTTAAATTAGTATCTTTGTCGGTATTAGAGGATTTGTCTGCCTGAAGCAGGGAGTTTGGGCCTTGATATAATCAGAGGTGAAGTTTAAAGGAGCTTTTATCCTTCTAGACAACATGGTGTCGAGGCTGGCTACACCAAGTGTGGTACATGGACCAGCAGCATTGGGCATCACTTGAAATACCTTAGGGATGCACAGAATGTTGGGCTTCACCCCAGCCACACTGAATCTGCATTGTAACAAAATATCCAGGTGCTTTGTGTGTAGATTTGAGATATGGGGGGGCTGGAAATCAGAAGATCTGAATCAGGTATGGCAAAGCAACCCGCTAGCTCTGTGATCTTGCTCAAGTCTCTTGGCCGCTCTGAGCCTCAGTTTTCTAATCTATAAAGTGAGGGAGCTGGATCAGTTTCTACCCCACCTCACCCCATTCCCTCTGACCTGGAGGAGGCACTGCAAAGTCAGGCAGCCCTTCCAGAGGGGGGTACTCTTTGTGTACCTAGAGAGAGCAACTGAGTCTGAATGGGTGAGCGATTACCCAGATCGCAGCCTAGAATCTCATCGCAGGCCTCCTCTGCTGGCCTGCTCTCCTGCAGATAGAGACAAATGCCACTGGCATGCTGGAGAGCCTCTTAGCCCTGACATCCATCTTCAAGTGGCCTCTGTAAGTGCTTTTGCCCTAATTTAGTAATTGCTTTAAAAGTTGTTGAGATGAAAGTCAAGGCCACTTTTGGCTGTGTGTACAAAACCATCTCAGCCAAAGCTTCCAGTCCCTCCATGCCAGCTACCCCTGCCTGAGGTCAGCTGATCAAGTCCTGCTCTGGCAAGACTGGGGACTCACTGGGGTCTCTGACAGCCTTATTCTGGAGGTATTCTCTGGCACAGAACCAAAGAATTGCAGGTAGTAGTGAGCAGAGCACTGACCTAGGAAGGAGGAGGACCTGGAGCTCTTCCTAAACCACCAGCTTGGTGGCCTCAGGCAACATGCTTTACCTGTCTGTGCATTAATTTCCTTCTTGGCAACATGGGTGAAGGAGATTGGTGTTTTTCAGACTCTTTGAGATGGTGACTCACTAGAAGAGATACATTTCACTTTGCAATCCTCATACACTCCTATGTAGGTGTAGCTGAAACCAAAGTTCTATGAAATTGTACTCACCCTTATTACATGTGACACTGAGGTTTTTATATTAGAGTCTTTTTTATTCTATTAAAAAAAAATAAGGTCTGTCCCACATTGCTGGTAGACCAGACCATCTCTAAAGTACCAGACGATCTATAACTTCTGCAGCTCAGAATGGTACTAGACCCAGGTCCAGCTGCTCGCTGCTGGAAATCCAGTACTCTGGAGATGAGTGTTGGTGGGAAGGAGATCAGTTTTATTCAAGGTCCAGCATCTTGAACAATGGGGGAGCTATTGCCTCAGAGCCCCTTCTTAGGGAATTCAGGGGTCACCAAGGGCTTTTATAAGGAAGGAAAGGAGGATCAGGGAACAAAGTTAAAGCAGGGGACAAAGGACAAGCAAGCTTCCTGCTGCCCAGGGTCCTGATCATCCAGGGTTTGTGTCTCTTTCTTCCCCCAATCTGACCACACTACAAGAGACCTTCGCCCCCTGGAACTATTTACAAACATATTGCATTTCTGCAAGCTAAATATTGCATCAATTTATATGTTTTGTGTTAGTTAATGCGCAGAATTCAAGAATAAGGAGGAGTGTTGCCCATTCTGGTGTTCTCTGAAGGCCCCAGATGTTCTGGGCTCTGTACATCTGGAAGAAAGATTGTTTAACATTTGACAGAGATGTCACTCAAGTGTGACTTTTCTTCATAATTTAGAATGCCAGGCAAAGGGAAGGGAGACAACCCTGTCTAGGACAACTCCCAAAGGGCCACCACTGTTACAACAAGTCAATCAAGAAACCAGGACATCTCAATGGAGTATAAAATATTTGAATAGGATTCTTTGCAGATAACCCAGGGTGAGGTTAAGTGATTCTGAGACATCTTTTATAAAGTGAGTTTGATGGTTTGGACTGGTTTGGGGGAGGGGCAAGTCCAGGCTTTAGAGAAGGAAGTGGGAGGAAGTGCTGGGAAAGGCCTGATTCAGAATGGGAGTCCAGTGGAGTCCCAGCAACAGCCATCCCAGTGAGCTGTCAGAATGTCTCGCAGGCTCTGCCACAGGCTTACCTTTGCTTTTCAGCACAGGTCTGACATTTAACTCCATCTGGAAGGTGCCATAGATGATGGAAATGAGTGTAAGTCATAGCTGCTGTGTGTCCCTCCCAGGGCTGGAGTCAGAGGGGAATGCAATCTGATTCACATGTTATCAGTACTTGGCATTTAATAAGCGCTTACACTGTGCCAGGCTCTGAGGTAGGCAGATAGAGCCCAGAGTCCTTACCCTTGAAGAGTTCATGATCACACTAACTAGGCAGAGCTTATACCAAATTCTGCACAAAGCTGACCAGAAAGTTCCCACATGGAAACATTACTTGGCGACTAGAGCCTCTGCTGCCTCTCTTTTTGCAAACCACACACTTTGTTTTTTCTTCTCATGGGGCACAGAGAAAATGAGACTGACTTCTTGGGAAGTCTGGCCTTCCCCCAGGTATGCAGGAGGTACACTCCCTGACCCCAGATCCCCAGGCTGGGCCATAACCCTCAGGGGTACAGTGTTGCTTCAGTGAGTAAAAAAGTCCACTCCTCCTTACAGTCGCTCGCAGGTCCCAGGAGGAATGGAGAAGCTGTTGGGGTAATTGTGTTAAGGCTCCAGTAGATTCTTGTGCTCTCCATTAAAAGAACCAGATAAAGGCATAGATATAACAGGAACAAACTCTTTATTGGGACCTCTTGCTCAAGCAGGGAGAGACTGACTCAGAGAATGTCAAGCTGGCCAAAGGACAAAGGAGAGAGATAATTTTATCCAAGTAGAAAGGGTGGGAGGGGTGGGCTAGAGTTTTGTTAATTGGGTTTAAGTGCTTTTCAAAAGGTGTTTTTCTTTTCTGGGGCCAGCACTTCAGCCTTGAGGGAGAGGGAGTCATTAATTCTCCTGGTGCCAAAGTTCTGTCTCTCATATTGACCCTGCTTCTTGCATCCACATCTTTGCTCTGTGAGAAGAGTTGCTGTAGCTGCTAGAGAACACATCGGTGGGGAGTGCTGAAAACACAAATCATTCGAGTAACAAGTTAAGTGTCCTGGCGACATGCTGCTTCCGTGACTCCTCAACAGTGTCATCCTTTAGGTTGTTTGTTCTTGAAGGTGTCAAGCTTTAATGACACATCTGGTTTCTGAGACCTTGAAGACTGTTTGAGAGTGAGTGGGTGGGGAAGGTCGCATCTTGCTCTGAATAGCTAACACGCCTGGAGCCAGGGCAGGAGAGCAGGGAAGAACAGCTCTCAGGCCTTTAAGTGCCAAGGAGCCAGGAGTGAAGGCCCAGGAGTGCATCTGCCCTTTTCAGTGGGTAAGCAGCGACTGACAGCCTCATTCCCCCTTCAGAGTTTTTACTCTTAACTGTAAGTGGTGCTGCTTTTATGGGCTTCCTGATGGTCTTGTATGTGCTTAGGAAAGCTCCTGACAGCAGGTGTCAGAGACCCAACCTCAGAGCGTGCTGACTGGCGCATGGTCAGAAATAACCAGAACTCACCTCACCTTATTACTGGAGATTTTTCACTGCATATTGAAAATAAGAGGAGGAGACAAGTATGAGAACATCTAATCTCCCACACCCTTGTCTTTTAGGGCAGTGGTTGTGGAAATCTCAGATTTGTGTCAGAATCCAGGTATGGTGTTTGGCTCTGATGCGTGTCCACTTGGAAGTAGCTACAGGCCCATGGGGTAAGGTAGAGAACAAAGTCTAATGCAAAACTGGGGACTGAAGACTAGTGTCTCCACTAAACTTGGGGACTAAGATCTTTTCCAGCTATTGCAACTGAATTCCCAGTGCAGAAATTCAGAGAACTGTACATTTTAGTATGATGGCTATGGGGAGTTTAGACTTAAGGAAGAACTTCCAGCCATCACAATTAGGAAGGTCTTTGTCATGGAAAGCATGATTTACATTTACCTTTTCTGGAAAAAAAAAAAAAAGCTTAAAATCTCTAGGGTACATAGAATGCTGCTATGTGGAGCATCAAAAGTTTCAGATCTTTGCCAGAATCACTTAGGGATACTGGGGTCCCACCCCAAGGGGTCCCAATTTACTTGTTCTTCCGTGGGAGTTTAAAGTCTGCATTTTTAAAACATTGAGGTAAGGATAAATTACACTGTGTCTGGGGAGTGCTTTGAGCTCTCTGAAGGAAAGTGCTTTCTAGATCAAAGGCCAGCCACAGGCTGAACTGTCAGCCTTGCTCAGGCTCAATCTTCCGTAGCTTAGTGGCCTGGGGATACCACACTGACTGCCTGTTTCCTGTCATTGGAAGGTCATGCTTGGCCTCAATGAACTTGGCAATAACTCCTGTTCTCTCCTTGGAATCAGTGCTTCATCTGCCCAGTCTTACCTGGTCCAGCTGAATCAGGCCACAGACAGTCTCTTGGAAGCTCAGAGACCCTTAAATTGCAGCCCTTCTCAGCCACTGTCCAGGCACTTTCTATCTAGAGTTATTTCCCTAGGCTCCATGAGGGTGACAGACAAGGAAGAAATATGTCCTGCAGTCTGACAGGCAGCTGAACTAAAATAGCTGGCACCCCAGCCTCTAAGAATTGGTATTCTGTGGTGTGGAGCTCTGGGGATGTTAGAATATTTGCAGGGAGGGATGTCACCATGTCCTTGGTCTTGCCTCCAGATAGAGCAGCCAATTAAGCATCGTATATACAGCAGATGGCCCTTTTATTCTGTAGGGTTCTCAGACCTGTGCAAGGCCTCACCTGCGTGGCTTTTGTGTATTAGCTTGCTTTGGAATTACCTGAGGACACTTTTATTTAAAAGGTTGATTCTGAGGCCCTTCCCTGGGGAGTCTAAATCTGCATGTGTCAGGAAGTAGGCCCAGGAATGAGTATCACAGTGACATCCAAGGTGATTCTAATCAGACAGGCTGCAGACCATGCTTCAGGACATACTGCTCTGGCCTGTTCTTCCAGAGGTATCAGCCTGCAGAAGGTACACCCTGGGGTGCTCTTCCAATCTGTCATTTTAGTCCTGTTTATAGGATAAAGATAAAGAGTTCTTGATGAGGACTCTCAATGAGGTGATGACTTAATCCAACACATGCATTTTATGGGCATATTATTATCCAAGGCAGAAGTACACTGTGAACAAGGCCCTGTGAACAAATTGAAGGGTGAGGGCTGTTTGTGCTCTGTGCACACCACGGGCATGATTTGTAAACCTGACTAATGAAAAACAGTTTGCTTTATAGGATGGGAGAAAGCCGCAAAGTTAGTTTATATCAGACAGCAGAATCTAATTAGGAAAAAACCATCCATCTTGAAAATCCAACTGGCAACTTCACAGCCTTTGCAGAATTTTCTACAAACTCTGTGGTTTCCTTTCATTCATCTGTAGTGTGTGTGTGTGTGTGTGTGTGTGAGAGAGAGAGAGAGAGAGAGAGATAGAGAGAGAGGGACAGAGAAAAACAGATAAGCAATACAGAGTCATAGATTGCTTTCAGAGGAACGCAAAAATCCTAAAAACAGGATTTCTCTGTTCACTGTCTATAGACTGAAGCTTCCTGAAGAAGGCAGCAGGGGGCAGTGGTGAGGCCGAGTCCCTATTTGCCATTCTCATCCCAAAGCTGGCTGAGGCAGATCTGCTTCCACTTTCTCTTTGAGAGTTCCACAGCCCAGGGTCCTCACTCTGTTCTGTGGCTGGCATGATCTTGCCCCTCTTCATCCCAGGCAGTGCACTTGGTCAGCCACGTGCCTTTCTCTGTTCAGGCTCATTCTCCAACTGACAGATTCCAGATGGAATTTGGGACACTGACAATCCTAAATGCAAATGTATGGAGTTGTCAGTTTTATACCTTTGGACGCTTAGGAAAACACTGGGATGCTATGGATGGAATTGTGGAACATGGAATCATGGGACCTGGAGTCAAGACCTGGGTGTTCTCCCTGCTCTGGCCCTTGGTGATTTGATCACTTCACTGTTTTACCCTCCTTCACATGCAAAAAAGAAAAAAAGGCGGGGGGTGTTGGGGTGTTGGAGATATATGAGCTTTAGAAGCTCACCATCTATAATGGAGAGGAATGGATCCCCCTGCCTTTGCATTTGTCTCTTGCCAATCTTTACAAACCAGGAACCACACTGATCAAACAACTGCCCACCCCCAAAGAGACACATGACATTAGAATTACAGCCGTCCAAGGCCAGAGGCCACATCTGAAACTCTGCCTTGGGTTCAAGCTCCTGAAATGTGTAGAGAAAGCCACCTCTTCCTTCTGAGATCAAGGTTACCCCATTTATTTAGGAAGGAAATAATTAATTTTTTCTTGGAATGATATACAGCAGGTGGCCCTTCTATTCTATAGGGTTCTCAGACCTGGGAAGGCCTCAACTGCATGGCTCTTTGTATTAGCTTGCTTTGGAATTACCTAGAACCCAGAAGAGGACTGGATAACTTCCTGAGACCTTCTGAACTCCCAACAGATTTTATTCATAAGTGAAGGCAAAGGAGAAAAGAAACAGGAACAAAATATTTTGACCAACCAGTATTCTGTAGCAGGAAGGCCTTGGCCCATTGCAGGAGCTGGAGCCCTGGTGGTGTTGAGTACTAATAATCCTCAGTGTGCAAAACACTTTGTGAAAGTTAATTAATTTTCACAGTTCCTGTGGGAGGCTGGCAAGGTAAGCTATTGCTAACTGCATCTCACCTTCCAGTTCTTTGCTTTAAAGGCCTCTCAGAATCTAAGCCTTTTATTTACATTATGGAATCATGATTTCTCCATCCCTACTTCCTTCTCACGCATTCCCTCCTCAGCTCCCCAGTAACCCCCCTGCCCCCCACACACTCATGGTCAGCCTATAGAGATGAACATTTACAAGTGCTTGACATTCCCAGGTGACATTTTATCCTCTGAATTGGACCCAGGATTCTGCCCTAGTTTCAGATCTGTCACTCCTTGTGACATTGTCAGTATAAAACTGTTATTCCTTTCTCTCACCTGTTGAAAATCTCTTTTTTCTGGACTCAGCATTTCTTAACTTTTTCCCTAAGAACCCCACCATCCTCCCTACCATCAGAGCAGGGGGATCTCTCCACTTCCTTCCAGCCAGGTTCTGAGGTCACGGGATTACTGTCAGCCAGAACCCAGGCAAGCACCTGTCTTGATGGTGTGTGACTTCTGCCCATCCCTTTCCTCCCTGTTGCACTGGACTTGGTGTTCCAAGATGCTAGATGCCTGGTGTGCAGGCACCATGACTTAAGTCTGCACTGTCTTATTGAGTGATACTTTAAGGAGGAGTTAATCAATATTTTAGGTGGTGATTTATCAATCTCTTCTTTCCATTTTCAGTCTCCTTGACCTTGGGTTTTCCACCCCTGTGTCTTCTGTCTGCTGATGCCACACCACTCCTGCACACATTTCTTCATGTCATGTGTGCCAAGCTAATGCAGGATTATCTCCAGTTTATATTTTCCCCTTGGGTTGACATCTAGTAATAGATGAGTAATAGAGATTTCCAAATGGGGTCAAGAGGCCTTTGAGAATCAGAGAACTTATTTAATTAGAATTTGTTAAGTGCATTTTATTACCTATTGGGCTGGACACTTCCATATTCATTATCTTCCTTAATTTTCACAAATTCTTTCTAAAGCAGATATTATCATCTGAATTTTTAGATATATAGAACCTTGGCTTACTGAGATTATGCATCTTGTCCAAAATCAGAAGGCTTTTAAATGTCAGAACCAGGATTTGAACCCAGGTCTTCTAATTCTGGGTCTAATGAACTCTGAAGCAACTGTGTCAGCAAAGGGTTCTGATCTAAACTGCTATGGAAGGTGCTATAGGAACTATTCAGCTATCATGGGAGAGAAAAAACAAAGGAGGACAGAAATTAGTGCCTATGACTATTGCTAACTCTGGCTACTTCTCTGCACACTTGACTTTCTCTCTTACTGAGAACACATGTCTCTTTCACTCCCTTTTCTTAATATCTCTTCTGTGTCTCCCCCTCCTCATATAATTCAAAATGACTGGGGTCAGATACCAAAGATTGGGATAATTAGACACTGGGTGGGTCAGGAGTTAGAGGGAGTATTTGGTGAGAATGGCTAATAGAAGACAGGTTGAGAGTTATGCCAGGCATTATTAATTGATAGCACAGATAGCTGTTCTACAGTTTGTTGTCCTTGTCTTATTCGATATTTTCACCAAAGTATGGATAAGGGAAAATAAGGGAGAATGTTTTATAGTAATAAAAAAATCCCATCCAAATAGAAAATGCAACATATATAAATCTTTATGTACCAAATGACATAGAAGCAACATGCATAGGCAGAAACTTTTAGAAAAACAAAGAAAATCTGATGAAAACAAGACTTTGGAAGACTTTAACAAACATCTCAGATTTGACACATTAGCCAGGCAAAACACTCAGGATATAAAGAATTTAAAACCATCAAAACAGTAAGCTTAAGAAATGAATATAGAATTGCATGCCTTACAAATAGAATTTGTATTTTTCTGACAGAATTTATTAAAAAATTGATTAATTGTTTTTAGCTACAGAAGATAAGTCAATAGATTTCAAAGTGTAAATACCTTACCAGAATATTCTCTGACTATGAAACTAGAAACCAATAGTTTGTACATTTAAAAAAACACTCTTCTAAATAATTCTTGAATAAATTAAATTATAAAAACCATACATTACTTAGTGTACATTCTGAGTGTAAGCCAAATTTGCAATATCAAAACTGAGGAGGCCATTGAGCACACTGGATGGCCAGTTGGGATCCACTTATATAATGACAAGCTGTAAAAATGGACAGACACTAGTGAACATGAAATCTAACAGAAATGCATTTGAGACCATCCTCCATGTCCAGAAAGCTAACAGCAGGAGCACACGTGGAGGAGATATGATGCAGCATCACCATCTGTAAAACAAAAACAGTCACATGGGTGTAAGATTTAGAGGTTTTAGTTGACAAATTGGTTAAGCATTCATCAGCTTTGACATGCTACCAAGAAAAGTCAATTTGATTTTAGGCTGCATGGGTAGATAATGTGCCATCTAGAACAAGAGAGACAATTGCCAGCTCTAATCAGACTCATGCACTGGGCATTCAGTGTGGGTTCCATGGCTCAGCAAAGATGATTAGAGCCCATTCAGAGAAGAGCGAAGGCAATGATATAGAGACTTAAAAAAAAAAAAATCTGAGACACAGTTGGAGGAAGTAGTAAGTTTAGCCTGAACCCAAGGCAGCTCCTTGAAGTCTTGATGCTATTCTCAAACATATGAAGCACTGTTATGCAGAAGAGGGGTAAGGTCATGAGAAGGCAGATTTCTATGATCCAGAATATTCCAAAGATGAAAGGAGTGCATGAAGAGATAGCAAGTTCCCTATTGCTGGAGGTGTTCTTACCAAATTGGGTGAATACTTGATTGTGGCAAGGATTTTAACACTGGAAAAGAGAGGTGGTTGGACCTTGCAAAACTCCCAACCCTGAAATTATTCAATTCCCCTAGAATATGGTATTCCCTCAATATGGCCCCTGAACTTCTGAGTCTGGTACCCCAAATTGCTAATTAAGCAGAGTCCAACATTAACATTTTTCACACATGAAGATTTGAGAGTACATGACTGATAGAGATAGTCTGAACCCAAGTGAAACCTGAAGAATTTGGGAATACTGAAAATTAAACATCTGGTAATCAAATGAAGACACTCAACAGGAGTTCAAACAAGGGTTTGGCAAGGGTCAGAAGGATGGGAGCAATCCTCCTGGAGAAGACTACAAAGTCTGTGCTGGTATGCATTAGGCAACATGAGTGGTTTTAGAAATTGTGGTACAAAGATTATCTATGATATATATAAATAAGCAAACATGATGGTTCTCTCTCCTTTGATGGCAGGATGTGGCGTGCCTGGTTGGAACACTGCATGCCAGGTGTGCAGATCCTTTCAGAGTGTCTCTAACCACTGCTGCTTTCACAGCCCCTGCGGAGCTCCCTGCTGACACAGGCTTGTGCTCTGTAGTTCCAGCTCACACGCAACCTGCGTCTCTAATGCATTGCTCTGACAAGAGCTTTTATTGACCGAGCTTTTTCTTCATTTTCTGATTGCCCCTGAGCCTTTCCAAACCCAGCAACCCTGTTATCCTTGAAACTAAGACCTTCTTCCTCTCAGAGAGCACTGTTCCCTTGCCCTCCTCAGCTCATGATAATAATCACAAGAATAAATAACCCTGTAAGTTTATTTAGGACATGGTGTTTCTGACCACTGCACATCCACTTTACTGTTTATCCTGACAATGTCAGGAGGAATGCAGGGCAGGTGCTACCTTCGATGGCAAGAGGTCAGAGCACTAGCCCAAGGTCACGTGGAGGAAATGAGCCAATTCTAAAATCAGAGATTAGGATCCAGGACTTGTGACTGACCCCTGAGTTGGCTCAGTGACACAATTGGTGGGAGTAGCACCTTCATGTTCCATGTTCCTGGGACTGACATGTTCTAACTCAGGCTTGTCATGATGTCATTTAAGCCTGCAGAGTTTCCCAGGAGACTGGTATTTCCAAAGGCTTGGTTCCACATTTGAGTCTGGCTGAGCCCAGGATCACCAATGCCCACATAGAATCCCAGGGTTCCTTGGCTGTAGAGAGGCTTTGTGAGCAAGGTCTGGCAGTAGACACCATTTAGAGACTCTATCTGCTTTCCCTCCATTTGTTTATAATGGTTTGTAAAATAATTTAATTCATGACAAGCAAACTGGCATGTGAACGTGAAAATCAGAGAGAGTGTCAATTTAATCAAGTGAACCTTCAAGCAAAATTAATAGAAGACTTTTAATGATATCATAGAATTAATGTCCTGCATGGTTATTAGGCATAAATGGTAAACAGTTTACATGAATGTCTGTAATTAGCATTGCTTTAGCAGAGCCAAATCAATTTTTAAGTTGCTCTCATCTCACCTTATTAGTTCTCCAATATTTATATAGTTGAAATCACTAGCTAAAATTTTCCTTAATACCCTTTGCTACCTAGCATCTGAATTTCTTCAAACATGGAAGATAGTTCCAGGGACCAAAAGAAAACCATCTTGCTTTTCAAAAGTTTCTTCCAACTGTATCTGTTTCTGACTGTAACATGTTTCTATTCAATAGATTGGCTTTTTCTTCTTACTTTCCCTCCAGGATTTCCTTTTTAATTGTCATGGGTTAGCTGAAGCAAATGTAACAATCTTGAACACCTGTCATTTATCAAGAAGAGGTGTCTTACTCTTAGCCAAAAGATACTTGTTACATCAAGGATAACAAACACATTCATAAAGACAGGGTCTCAGTTCATGGAGGTCTTGGAGGACGTCCATCTTTGCTGAGCATACCCAAAGGCCATTGAGGTACAACTTCTGAATGTTAAGTCTAGTTTTGAGGGTACAGCCAAGAATGGCTACTCGGAGGTTGGTGCTCTATTTTGAATGAACTTGACTATAGAGACTCACACCAAGTTTTCTGAAGAGCTGGAAGAATGCCAGTCAAAATGGCACCATGTTCATTTCTGAGTCTGAGCATGTGGTGCAAATGTACCCCCTACTGGCAATAAGAGAAGAAGGGGCAGAATTGGTCTGTGATAAAGCCTAGAACACAGGGAAGGTCTAGCTCTGGATTAAAGTCCCAAGTGGACAGCCATCATTTTTTGTTCAGAAATCTTCCCAGTACTTCTTAGAACTGGGAACTAGGGCCATTTTCTCAATTATTGAAATCTCTTGGATTGGGGCAGAGTGGGCTTGCCATCATTAGCATTTATAATGGCAGATGACAAACTTTGGGATGTGTCTGTGCATGTGTGTTACACATTCAAAATAGGCCTTAAGAGCTATGACGTCAGCCTGTTCATGGAACCAGGAGTTCTCTTGATTGGAGGGGAGAGGTCAGGGAATAGAGGCCCAAGAGAGGTGTATTCACTTCCTTGTCAGAGAAAAGGTATAAAAATGTAAGTACTTGGATTTTTTGATGCTTCTTATTATAACTTCTAGTTTCAGGCCAAATGGTGATGTTGGGTCCTTCCTGTTTTAATTTGTAAGAGCATTAGAAGGAGAGCCTATTGTTAGGAGAGAAAGGGGAACCAAAAAAAATCATTCCTGAGGAAGACCTGCAAACCTCATCCCCACAGCTTTGTCTTTTTCTGTAGAAGCAGAGTTCCCAGGCACTCACTTTCTGTCCTGGGGGCTCTTCAGAGCAGGGAGAGGATGGCAAGAGTGAAAGTAGGCACGAGGACATGGCATTATCATCACCAGCCTTTAATCCATTATCATACAAGAATTATGGATCTCACAAACTTACACACACAATTTCAGGGAGAGTCTTCTGACAGAGCAGTGTCAGATAGTGCTGATGTAGACAGGTAGAGAAATCATCCAAACTGGAAATGAGGTAAACCTCACTGAACAGGAGAGAAGCCCACACAATGTAACTTCATACTGTCCCCAAGTACAGGGATCAGCAGAAGGAGCAATGGTGAGTTTGGCAAAGGCTGGGGCCTTGAAATAAAGCAGAATACAGGGAAGATTGGTCCAAGGAAGCTTCACTGAGAAGCATCTGGATAAGCTGAGAGTGGTGCCTGGGAGATGCAAGGAGGAGAGGTCCCATGACATCTACCAGCAGTCAGAGTAGGTCCAGCTGGGCCTTGGTGGTCTGCATACCTTTTAGGTCAGCTGATCCCAAGGGACTGATCCTGCAGCCATGGCTGACCTGATCTGTCAGTCACCCCCACCACCCACAGCTCCAGAAGGAGCTAGTGTCTGAGCTCTTGGAATTATCACTGTGGGATAGGGGATCTCGGAGCAGACCCCATCATACTCTCCTTTTGCCACCTCTGTAGGAAAATCGCTGCTTATGATGAAGAGATCCAGCATCTCTATGAGGAGATGGAACAACAAATCAAAAGCGAGAGGGAGCAGTTTCTCCTGAAAGTGAGTGTCCACTCCCTGGGCTTAGCCAAGTTGACATATTCACCACCCCTGAATGTAAGATTGCAATACTCCTGTTGGTAATGCTACTTTCTCTGTTTTATTTTTCCCCAAGGCATTTGTCACCTTTGAACATGACATATAATGTAGTTGTTTATTTTTATTGATTGTTGTCTATCTCCCTCACATGTAAACTCCACAAAGCAGGAATCTTTTATCTTTTACTTACGAATGTCTCCTTATTTCTTAGGTGATGCTTAGAACATAGTAGGTACTCAACAAATATTTGTTGAGTCAATGAATGAATGGGCTGGTGGATGGATGGATGGATGGATGGATGGATGGATGGGTGAAGGGATGGATGACAGGGCAAACTTTAGCAGCTGAAGTAGCCTGGAGATTGGGTTTGACATTGGCTGGCCCCAAACCTATGTAGCAGACTCACTCAAATACACCAGTCCATTTTACTCCATGCCCCAACAGGACAACCTTTGGAAATTAGACTGCTCATTCTTTTCCCTTAGACACCTAGAAAATGTAATAGTCAAGGAAAAAAACCTCAGATACCATGGGCGAAAATGTGAAGCTCACATCCCTTGTTCCTAGTCTGACACATACTTGGATCTTACCAAGTCCTGCTGTTTATCTTGGGAGGTCAAGACTGGTGAAGCTTTCCCTTACCAAGCTCAGCAAGGTCTTTGTGGAATATGTTCATTAAAAAAAAAGAAAAGAAAAGCTGAAGGCTGGAGATGCAGCTCAGTGCTAGAGTGCTTGCCTAGCACGCACAAGGCCCTGGGTTTGATCCACCGCACTGAAAAAGAAAAGAAAAAGAAAAGCTGTGGAATAACAGCCTCCACTGCTTCTCAGCACTGAGCCTGGGCTGTTGTCCCAACCCCTTCCCTTGGACCAATTTCTAATTTTATGCTGCTTCAAATTATCCACACCATTACTCCACTTATTATCACAGATGTCATTCAAACTGAGAGAAATGGGAATGCTTCTCAGAAAAATCCAGCCATGTTCTCCAACCGTAGCCCCTGGAGGCTTGTCAATGTGTTGGACCACCCTGATTTTCTTTTAGAGCTTGGAAACCTCTGGCTGTCCCCGGTTGTTGAATGTGCGTAAGCACTGCTCACACCCTTCCATCAGCAAATCTAAAATAGTCTCTGCAACAGCAACTTCCCCTGGCCCCTGTGATAGAAGAGCCAACTCTTCATCCCAAATGACATGAGATATAGAGGGGACAAGCTCTGCAGGCATTTTGCCCCCTCTACCTGGTCCATGCCTACAGGCTGAACGCATATTTCAGAAGCTAATGGTGGGCCTTGGCGAGGAGGTTGGGAGTGGACAGAGGTCAGAGGAAAAATTCAGGAACAAATTAGGACCATTTAGGATCTGGCTTATGATACCATGCCCCTTAGCTGTCCCCTTCTCTCTTCTTGAATCCGAATACCCAGAAACCTCAATTCCCATGAACATGGGAACTCTTATGATGTCTTTGGTAGTGCTATTAAGCATTTAGATACATGAACTTCTGCCAGGCCATAGAGTGAGGATAGTGATATCACAGTTTATGACATTGTGGACAACCCTTAACCAGGTTTGGATCCTGGCTCTACACTTTCCATTGGGTTTAGTCAGAATGAAAGTTAGTTTTTGATCACTTGTACCTCCAACTCCAGACTGAGAGTAGCATGAGCATTTTTGTTTTTACTCCGTGAGCAGAGAAACGATGATCCAGAAGAATGATACAATTTAATCGGGAGATTCAAGGGCTAAAGCCAAGTCTCCTGAGGTCCCACTCAGGGCCCTTCCACTAGACCTGGCTCTGTTGAGAGTGTCAGGCATCCCCACACACTTTCTTCTCTATCCCATAGCCAGCTCCCTTTACACCTGAATCATTAGGGCCTCAGCATCTCTGAGTGGGGAAGTCCAGTCTAAGGCTGGAGGGGAGGGGGTTGCTGAGCTCAGAGGCAGAGATATCACAAGCAGCAGGGCCTGGGAGACTCACTCACAATGGAAAATAGTGAGGACTCAGACTCTCAAGAAGAAGTGTTTAGAGAGTGAGGATAAGGTTAAGTGACCCAATGGCAGTGCCCCATGTGGAAAAGAATCTCCAAATTGGAAGGGATTTTTGAGACCATCTACCTCCCCGCCTTCTACCCACAATTTACAGATGAGGAAAGAGAGACCCAAGATTTCAGTGAGGACCCTATTCTTCCTGTCCAGTATTCCACCACTAATTGACACTGGGTCAATTTGGGGGGAGGGGGTAGAGGAAAAGTGGTGGTGCATGGGTGTGGGACATGGTCACACTTGGTGATACTTCACATAGTGCATCACTGAGCTCTTGTGCTTTCTCTGTCTCATGATTCCTTACTGATAGGGCAGGCAGGTCACCAAAGCCCTGGAATGTGGTGGAAGGGCCTCAAAGTACAAAGGGGCGGGTGGCCTGTCCTGCTGAAGAGTAGTTTCAAGTAGAAGGACAAGTCTACAACCCAGGTGCACTGTGTGCCCCGTGCATCCCCTCTACCTTATTTGGCAGGACACGGAGAGGTTCCAGGCCCGCAGTCAGGAGCTGGAAAAGAAGCTAATTGCTAAGGAGCAGGAGCTGGAGAGACTCAACCAGAAGCAGAAAAGGGTATGTTTTGCCAGTGTCCTCAGAGTATCAGGATCTTTCTTCCACCCTTGTCTCTGGCTCTAGCTTGCTTTCCCTGCCATTCACTTATAAACTTTTAAATTTAATCCAAGAAGAACCATATGAATGTACAAGGTAGCATTAAAAGTCCCAGGGAAAGCCTTGCTGATCCCAGGTAAAGCCTTTACTTCTCCAATGCCAGGTGTTTAATTTGAAAATATCACTAAGAATTCCAAGAGGAAACTACAGACATTTTCATGTAGTCATGCCCAGGGGCCACGAGAATGCCAAAACTTGAACTTATTTGGAAAAGGGCTTCAGACAATTTGCTCCCCTCCAAGATGCCTATGGACATCTCTGGCTTGAAAAGGCTCTTCAAAGTTTAGTGTGTCCCTTCTCTGCCTGCCCACACACCTGGGCAAAGTTCTTTAGGCTCCATAGCCCCCATCACCCTGCAGGATGGATGCAGGCACAGACACTCCTCTCTGACTGCCTGACCCTCCAGGAGGCAGACTAGATGGTGTGCTATTCAGGACAGTGTCATTATGGCTGGGGACACCTGGCTCACAGCCCCAGGAAGACTGATTGCCTAGGAGAGCCTCAGGCTCAGTGGCCTGCTTTCCAAAGTAAGGGCTTATGGGGGAGAGAGGCTAGGATGCCTCTGGCCTCCTGTTCATTTTGCCTGGTTCTGGAAGGAATCCAGCCCTGGAAAGACCCAGACACTTTGCTTCCCTGCAAATAGAGAGAGCTATTTTTAGCGATACATTAAAATAAGCTTAAAGCCACCCCTGCTAAGGCTGGGGACTGTGGCTGCCGCCCAGCTTTGAACTTGGGTTTCGTTCTTTCTGCAGCCAGGTGATGTTCACTCCAGGAACTGCTAGTCCCCTTGCCAGTCCCCGTCCACAGCAGCACCTTGCTTCTCCTACTCTTCTGCCTCCCCCACCACAACACATTACATCTTAGCAATTAGATTTATTCCTCAAATGAATGATTGCCACTCAGTTTAATTACTGCATGCTTGCCTGATTACACAGGAGCCTCTTCAGTGTTGCACAAAATTCCTTGTTGTTGCTTCCTCCTCCCTTTACTGGCCACATTCATTAAAGGGGATTTATTGATATATTCGCCTTGGTTGGCCGATTCCTCTGGTGAGAGGGTTGGAAGTCCTGCAAAGCATCATTCCTAGCTGAGCGAAGCCAAAGTTATCAAAATACAGGGTTTTTATTTGCTTTAGGGACGTGAGAAAATGTGGGATCTATGTGACCAGTTTTAGTTATTCCCTAAGAGTTTCCTGGGTTTCTGGAAAGATTTTTTTTTGACAGAGATTAAAGGAACTGAACTTATTTAGCTGAGAGATAACAATGGAATAAACAGATTTTCTCTCAGCATTCATAATTGGGAAGGATGGTTTTATGAAGAGCGCCACTTAACTGTGTCAAGACCAAGGAAAAGAAATTAGCTTAGAGGACAAAGGGATTTAGGTTAGATCTCAAGACTATTCTGACTTTGGGATGAGAGACACAGATGGATTATGGAATTTCCTTTGCTAGTGGTCCTTTTGAACGGAGCAGTCCACGCCCCTTGCTGGCATGTTTAGTGGTCCTATGAAGACAGGGGAGAGAAGAGATGTGCTCCAAAAGCTCCTTTCTCAGTGCAGGAGTGCCTGTGTGTCAGTGAACAGCAGAAAATGCTGATTTAGGCTGGGGACCAAGGAGTGGGGGCAGTGATGGTCCCTGTCTGCCCACCCAGGAAAGCAAGGAGAGGCCTGGGCAGGTGGCTTGCTGATGATGGTGGCTTGTCACTTCCCTCTGCTTCCACGTTCCTTTCCAGCTGGAAGGCCAGTGCACAGCCCTGCATAACGACAAGCATGAGACCACGGCTGAGAATACCAAGCTAAAGCTTACTAACCAGGAGCTGGCACGGGAGCTGGAGCGGACGGCCCGGGAGCTCCAGGATGCTCAGCAGCAGCTGGAAATCCTCCAGCAAGAGGCCTGTAAACTGCAGCAGGAGAAGGAGCTGTAAGTACCATTTTGTACCCTCCTGCTGTTCTCCCACCCCCTTGACTGCACGTTATCTTCCCTCTTAGAGACTCCATATCCTTGAGCTCTTTCTTCCCTGATTCTTCTCCTAACACCCTTCTAGAATTCAGAGACTGTGAAGCAGTCTGTGCCACGCATAACCTGGGATCCACAAGAAACAGGTAGCCCTCATCTCAGTAAACTGATTACGTGGCTAGAAAGACATGCTATTCCACCCATAAATGTGCAGCATTCTATGCAGATGTCAAGGAAATTGACAGACTTCTGAAGTCAGCAGGTAATTTGATAGGTGTGTGGCAAGTCTCTGAACCGGTCACTGTAGTTCTGCCCATTTTCCCCTAGCAGTGTTCTTCTGTGAGCCCAGTGGGCCCAGTGCAGGGAAGCCCACATCTCTCAGGTCTTGATTTGCCTGTGGACTCCTTTTGGTCTCTGACCATTGGCTCAGTTGGCTAAACAAAGGCACACCTGAGTGGGAACCTTATATTAAGCTAAAGGGATTGCTACAAAATCAGTTCTTTATCTTGTCTTAGGCATGTTAGGTGTTCCCCAAAAAATGTATTTTGAGACCAGGGCAGAGACATCTCACTTGTTTATTTGCCCGCTCATTTATCAACACATTCATTGACTTTTTCATTTGACAGACATTTATTGCAAACTGTTCCATGCTAGGTATCACACAGAACCATTAACATACTCATTTATATTAATAATTTGACATCATCTCATTTGATCTTATAGCATCCTGATGTGGCTGGTACTATTATAAATTCTGATTTACAGATGAGGAAACCAAGGATCAGAGGTTTTCAGTATCAGCCTCAGGATGCTGAGTGTTAGACACACCCTGCTGACACCCCCAGAAAACAATGAGCCAGCCAGAAAATCCTTACACAGGAGTGGGACTGGCCATCATTCACTTACTTACGCCTGCATTCATTCTGCAAAAAGTCATTGTGTGTCTGGTCCTGAATGGTGCCAGTGAACACTGAAAGTCTTATTCCAGAGAAAAAGTCCAGTAGTAATGCTTTGCGTATGTTTACACCCCCTATTAAGTGAAAGCCCTCACTCTATTTGTCTGACCACTGCAAGATTCTGGTGCATAGGCCTAAATCAAATGTGCCTAAATCAATTTTGTTCAACTGTGGAATCCTGTACCATTTGGATAAGGATGCAAGGAAGGAAATGTGTTTGGACTGGAAATTTTACCCTAGTAAGAGATCTCCAGTTTGAACAAATAGAACACTCCCAAGTAGTTGACTTAAAACAAAGCTAAGCCAGGTTGGTAATCCTATTGCCTAGGGAGGCTGAGGCAGGAGGATCTCAAGTTCAAGGACAGCCTCAGCAACTTAACAAGGTCCTAAGCAACTTAGGGAGACACTGTTTCAAAATAAAAAATAAAAAGGGCTGGGGATGCACCCCTGCTTTCAATCCCCAGTATAAAGAAAGTATAAACAAAACCACAGCCAAGTCCTTCCCTTCCAACTCTTGGATGGCCAGTTGAGGAAGGGACCATGTATTTCATTATAAACAAGCAAAATCAGTTCCTCCTCATTGAGAGCAGGTCAACAAGGCATAGGCATTTAACTTTACAAACAGAATTAAGGATTCAGGCTCTTAAAATTCAATCAAGTTCTCAAAGCAACCAGCATCTGAGGGCACAACAAGCATTAGAACAGCAAATGGAAATCAACACCCAGAGCTGCAGAGTTGCAGCTCAGCTCAGCAGGAGATCCAGAGCCTCCCGAAGTCTTATCTTAATTAACCAAGCCAGGCACAATCCCTGGAGGTCCAGAATTGAAAAGAGGGAGAGGAAGAGGGTAAGAAGGAAGAGAGATATAAGATCCCACAACCTTCACAACTCCTTTTCAAGAAATATTCTTGTGCAGCTAAAAGCTTTGCTGGGGCCCAGAGAGCAAGTCCCACCCAGGGAGCCCCAGGGAGAAGAGCAGGGAGAGCCCCAGCTTGTTCTCTGTAGAATGGAATTGCAGACCAGCACCACTGACAGGACCTCAGCGCTCGAACCCACCACCTTCGCTTTATGCAGGAAGAAGTTGAGGCTCAGAGAGGGTAGTGGCCACCCAGATTCCACCCAAAGCTAGCTACTGCCAGAAACCAAGGACAGAGCCTAGTTCTTCTGATGTTCCTGTGTCCCCCTGACAAAGTCTTGCTTCCTGATGCTGCTCCAGAGCAGCTGGGAGGGGAGAGGGTAGGGTTCAAGGTAAACAGACTTAGACACTTATCAGCAAGAATTCTGTACAAGCAAAATTAATTTTCCTGTTCTCCGAAGATGCTCAAGGTAGGAGAACTAGATTTTAAAATGAGATTCAGGAAAGAACTCTCAAGCTGAGAGATAATATAAAGATGAAGGTCAGCTGATAAGCACTTCTCTGTTTATTTTTTAATTAACTTTTATCTTGAGTGGGTAGTTTATGACAAGCTCAAAAGCATAAACACCCAAAGAGGTGTACACTGCCCATCCCCAGGACTAGGGTCTCCTGTCACCCAGAGGCCACCAGACATGGTGGGTCCTCTAGTGGGTCCTTCCAGAGTATGCTCCATTTGTGTAAACATGTGCATGTACACACACACACACACACACTCACACTCACACATGTGTGTGTTTTTCTTTAGGAGATGGTAGCATACCAGGCATTCTGTGCTGCTTAATCTTGCATTTCTCACTTGACAATGTATTTTGTAAAGTGTTCCATATCTCTTCTCTTTCCTAAAAACCAAGCCAACAGCAGTTCCCTAAAGGGACCCATAAACCTCCTGCCAATGACTACAACAAAAAACAGCAGGTTCTTTCTCTTTCAGTTTGCATATTACCAAGGACTAGAATTTGTGAACCTCTAGCTTAGAGGTTAAAAATCAGCGAGCCAAATATCCACATGTGATTTTTTTCCCAGAGCCTTTCTTTTTATGTCAACACACAAAAAGTATCTGAATATGTGTGTGTGGGGGGGTGCATGCACTTTTATCTAAATAGACATGTGTGCACTGGACAAGGAGATAACACATATATTTGCACAAGTCTTTCCATCCAAATTCTTGGATGGCTGGTTGTGGAAGGACCATGCATTTCACTATAAACAAGCAAAATCATGTATGTCCTTCACATGTTTGTGCATCTCCATCCATCCCCTGGTGCTGTAGACAGGGCTGGAGAAGGTCCAGAATGCATTGTGATTTAGGAATTGGCTTCTCAAACACTCAGTGAGAACCCAGGCCTTGGATCTCCAGTGGGTGATTTTTCCTCAGTAGGGGAAAAGCTATCTGCTGTAGCTATCCCTGGAGAGAGTCAGGAGCCAGGGCTGGGGTGGGAGAACCATAGAGACAGGCACAGGCAATTGGCAGCTCCCAGGGCACAGAGGGAGGAACAGGCAGATCGGCACACTTCGTGTTAATCAGAGCAAAGTCCTAAACCAGAGTTCGGGGACCCGATTTGGATAATGAGAAATGCATTGTTTTCCCTTAAGTTGAAATTAAATATAGTTGGTAATAAAATGTGAGGAATTTGTGGCTCTGTAGGAGCCAGAGAAGTTTTACTGCTTAATTAGGATTGTCTGAGGTGAACTTGGAATTTGATTCAGTCTGTTATTGTCATAGAGTGACTTCATAATTGTTCCATAAAGGAGAAAAAAAGAGAGAGAGACAGAACATGATTCCTCTTAAGGAATCCGATTACTGGGTGCTTAGCAGGACAGTCCTGTGGACCCAGTCCTGTCACCCTCAGTAATGATATCAATAGGATGGCAGAGGGGTGACTGCCCTCTCAGCCCAGTGAACACAGGCCAGGCTGCCTGGACTGCTTGCCAAAAGTGACCCCTTCATCAGGTTGTAGGAGGCTCCTATGCTAACAACTGTGCTGTGCCCTGGGAGTGTGCACTCCAGGCCTTTGTGGTTAAATTGGAGAATGATTTGAAAATTTCTAAACCGTGGTTCAAAGTACAGCAGCATTGTGAAGCAAGTTTCCCGAGGTCAACCAATTCTGCTTTATATTTTTCTTTCTCTTTCCTTTGTGAGTGATGCTGAAGACCTCCCAATTCCTTCCTTCCCTCTTTCCCTCCTCCCTTCCTCTCTTCCACATTCCCTCCCACCCACCCTCCTTCCTTCTCCTCTTCCTCCTGCTTTCCCCTCCTTACTTCTCCCCTCCCCTCACCTCATTTCTTCTTCCTGCTTCAATTTGTGAACCAGGTCTCCAGGCCAGGCCCTGGGTTAAGCTTGTAGGGCATGGCCTCTGTCTCCCAGTCTGGGTTGTCCTGTGTATCAGCCTCTCCTCTCTCTCTCCACCTTTCTTGAGAGTCCTGATATGACTGATAAGCTCACACTGTGATATAAATGAGTGATTGCAATTGATATATTCAATCTTTCTATTATAGCCAGAGACTGAAAAACCCTGTCAAAGAAATGAATGCCCATCAGTGGAAAAATTCCAGAGATCTAGGAACATATTAGGGATTTGAGGGGGAAGGTGGAAGAGGGGAAAGATTTCTTCTAGAGGCCCCCCAAACAAACAAAATCAGCATCTAGTAGGGTGTGTGGGATCATGCAAATTTTGCTCTCACTATCCAAAGTCAGGCTGGAGAAGATTAATTCCCTAGAGTCTAGAGAGGACAGGATGGTTTGAAGCTTGGAACGGTGGAACAGGCACGTGACCTGGAATGAGCAGGTTGGGGGCAGAGGTCTAGATGTAGCTGTCCATGTGACCTGGGAGAGTCATCAAGCTTCTCTGACTGTCCCTGTCTGTTAAACAAGGATGTTCTCATGTTCAGATACAATGTCTGGAGGAGCAGCTGAGCTGAGGCCATAAGCACCTGTACGTTGTACATGCTCTCCAAGGGAATGTGCTCTCCAAGGGAAGGTCATGTTTCTCCATCTGCTCTGTCCCGAGTGCAGGCTGTGCCTGCTGGTTTCCAGCATGAGGGTTCCCTCCCTCTAACTTCAGCACAGTGCCTCAGATCCTGTCATCCCCTTCCCTCCCCTGTTGGCCACTACTCATCATGTTGACCATGCTGTGTCTGCCTCCTCCTCAGGGAAGTGTACCGGGTGACAGAGAGTCTACAGCGGGAGAAGTCTGGACTTCTGAAGCAGCTGGATTTCCTCAGGTGCATGTGGGGCACATCACAGAAGCCCCAGGTCAGAGGGCCATTCTGAAAGTTCTTCACTGCCTACATGCTGAGAGACTGACTGCTCATGCCCTTGGTCTCCAATGTATGGTTTATAACTGAGTACTACACTCTGTGATGGGTCCTTTTGCACACTTTCCCATCTCCTGTACAGTTTGCTCTTCTTTGTGGATAAGCACTGTCTCATTGTTGGGGTCCCTCATTGTATTGTGCATAGTACTTGCTCAAGTAGGATTGGAACTGGATTTATTGAGCAACTACTTTATGCCAGATACATTATCTCTTTCATCTTCAACAAAGCTGTTAGGTAAGTAGGGCAGTTGTTAACCCAGTGCTTCACTGATAAAGAAGTTGATGTTAGAGAAATGAAATAATTTATCATAAGAGACATAGCTTCTCACTGATGAGCCAGAATTGAAATCCATGTCTGGATGGTTCTTTTTGCTCAGTTGTATTCAGCTTCTGTTTGTGGACTGAGTAAATGAACACAAACAGCACCAAGAAAAGAGTTTCCTGAGCTTTCTAAAAAAAAAATAACATTCAAATCTGGAATGTGCAAAGAAGAAGAAAAGGAGGAGGAAGAGGAAGAGGAAGAAGAAAGAGAAAGAAAGAAATGAAGGGAGGGAGGACAGAGGGAGGGAGCAAGGGAGTAGGGGAGGATAACAAGAAAAACTCATGTGGGGTAAGATGGAATTTTCAGTTTTGCCTCTGAGGTTTCTATGTCACTGTACCTGCTACCTGCTGGTCCCCTCTTGGGCACAGTGATTAATCAGAAGGGCTCTGGGTCCTGATTTTTAAAGAATATGTGCTTTGTGAATCACTGCCCAGATATGTTTTGGTGTTTGGGGTTTTGGCTTTGTGACAACAAGGCTAGGTCCCCAAGTCTGGTATCGATGATGGAGCCAGATGGAAAGGACCCTCCACCTAGTTCAGACACTCTCCACTCAAAGCCTGAAGTAAGCCGGCATCTACAGGCAGGGAGATGGAGGGGACTCTTAGGTGGCCAGGTTCTCACCCATTTAGAGGAGATCTTATTCTTAGGCAGGCTTTCATGAAAGGAAGAGAACCAGATGTACAAGGACAGGTTTTTTATTTCTTTTTCTATTGCAAAGAAAAAAATAGAAAAAAAATTAATGAAAGAGCAGTGCTCTATAAATGCAGAGCAGACCTTTTTCCTATTACAGTGAAATCACCAGGAATCCAGGGGAGAGATAATGCCTGGGGTGGGGAGGGGAGGGCAGTGGGAATGTGGGGGTAGGCCTGGCCATGGGATCTGAACCATGGCTGCAACATGGCATGTGAGGAGGACTACCGGCCTAACAAGAATGGGAGCAAACAGATGCAAGTTCAGGGCAGTGGCCTGGGAGCAGGCACCTTGGAGTTGGATCTGGTTACAGACACTGCCCCTCATGGTCTTGTGTAACCTTGGGTAGATGACTTAAGCAGCTGGAGCCTTAACTTTCTCCTGCCTAGCTCATGGGTGACTGAAGAATTAGATGCTACGTGTGAATGAGAATCCCGACAGGGCAATGGTGTGGATGAAAGCAGATACATATAAAGAATGCAGTGTTTCTTCAAATACTGAAACTTCTGCATGGAGATGGCTACACAAGGCAGGAAACAGCACAGCTTAAGGTGTGGCATCTCAGGTCCTCACGTCTCTATGCAGGAACAAGCCTGCTTACCTGCTGCCTGCACAGAGCAAAGGTCCTTCTGGCATGAGCATTTCACTTGGCCATTCTCAGAGTTTCCAAAATACCCTCCACGCCCCTGCCCCTGACTTGTCCCAAACATCTTGGCTGTACCCACTCATCTGCAGGTAACTGAAAACAACCCTGGCATATTCTTAATGTTTTCTGCAAGACTAGGGAAATTGGAGGTCAGGTGTCCTGGCTGCCATTCCTGGGGCCTGCCTGAAGTCTGTTCCTACAGTTTATAGTGTGCTCAGCAGAATGCCTTGCCCACAGTAATACCCAATAAATGGCTGCATTAGGGACCTGACCATAACTGTGCCTGCCCTTCTCCTTCAAAAATGTGCATTGGTTCAGAGGCCACTGGTCCAGTGAGTCACAGAATCACAGAACTGCAAGGCCAAGGCACTTTGAAGTCACCTGTTCACCCTCCCGACCACTTGCATTAAGAGATAAAATTGCCAACATTAACCTCAAGTGCATCCTTCAGTCACACTACATCCAGAGTCTACTCACCATCACCCCCACTCCTCTTTCATCAAGCCTCCAGCTCCCCTTTTCACCCTCATGATTAGGCTCCTGGTTCAGAGACAGCCAGAACCATTACACAAGAAAGATCTTGCTCCTATGCTGATCTGTGCCCATGTCTCTGCCTTCTTCGCTGTTGTGGTGGGTGAGCCCCTTGTTCTCCTATCAGAGACCACCCCACCCTACCCCTGTCCCCAGCCTGTGTTCTAGAATCGATCCTACCTCCTCTCACCTCCTCAAGGACTATTTGTTCTCGTTCTCTTCCATTGTCAGGTCTTTCTCTTTGGGGAAGAGACCTACAAATATACTCTAACATTTTGTACTTAATTAACATCTTTTGTCTTCACTTCCCCATCCAGGTACTTTCCATTTCTTCCAACCCTTTATAACTTTCAAAAAAGTCATTTTCCTTTACTATCTGCATCCTTTTCTTCACATTCTTAACCCTCCACCGTCTTGCTATTGTTCCATTGAAATGGTTCTTATCCTCACTAAAATATTACTCTGCTCTCAGGGTCCCTCCCTTGTTAAAGCTGTAATCAGACTGTGATGCCCTCTTAGTACTCAAAGTTCTTACAGTGATCCACATGCCACTGTTCATGGGCAGTGCCAGCTCGCCCCACAACACACACATTTTTCTCTGACCTCATCTTTTAACTTCTCTCCCTTTGAGCACTCTATGCTATCCTGTTTCTCACATACACCAGCCACATTTCAACTCCAGGTTTTGCCTTGCTCTGCTCTTCCTGGAATGTTCTCCCCAGGTACCTGCCTAGCTCCTCTCCTCCCCTTCAAGTCTCTGCTCAGAGGCTGCCTTACCATCAAGGCCTTTTCTGACCACTCTAGTTAAAATAGCATGCCACTCTCCTCTTTCCACTTGCCCCCTGTATCTTCTCAATAGCAGTTATCCCCTGAGATAGGAACGTGGTGTTTTATTCACCAAGGTGAGCATCATACTCATGTATGTGTCCTTGATAACTAGAACAGGGCCTGAAAAATAGTGGATGCTCAGGAGACATTTGAAGAATGAATGAATGGTTCAGAAAGGGGAGGCCCATAACAAGCCCAGAGGGGGAGGCAACCCCTAGTAATGGGGACCTGGCATGAGCCTGAAGAACAGTGGGGCAAAAAGCCATTTGTCTCGTTCATTTCCTCTGAGCTAATTTACATACAAACTCTCCTGTCTTCAGCCACTTTCTTAAGGAAAGACAATGCAGGCTCCCGGGGCCCTCTATAACAGGTCTTCCGCTGAACACAGCTGAACAGTAAATTGGCTACTATTGGGTTGGTCAACTTCAAACTCCATATTTGAATACCTTTCCCCTTACTATCTACAGGGAAAGGAACAAACACCTTCGGGATGAACAGGATATAAGTTTTCAGGTAATTGGCTGATGCCTCTGGGGGGTGGGAACAGCAGGAAACAAGGGTGGTGGTCCAGAGGCAACCAGATCGATGCCTGGACTGACCCAAGGTCATCTAGACATTTGGGATGAGTTTTATATTTTGGATGTGGGCAGGTCTATGGCCTAAGATGTTTTGCCAATAATAAAAATGTAAGGTAGACTACTGGGTAAGAGTATGTGAATTTTCCATGAAGTAATACACCCTCCTCTTGGCACAACAACAATTTGGGTGGGCTACATATTTCTTGAATGCAGAAATGATAGTTCCTTCCATGAAATGGCACAGTTGAAATGTCACTATCACTTTTAAATCAAAATGTTTAGTTTCTTGCTTTCCTTTAAATTTTGCATTTTTACACTGCCATAGAATAAATTAAAAATGCATATATTGCTATTTACATAGTCCATTTTATGTGCCATTTTGCTACTCTGTAGGGGACCCCTCCTCTTCCATATTTGAGCATCATACTCATGTATGTTATTTCCAAATAACATAAAATCCTATATTTATGTAGAGGTCTTCACTGTAGGTCACATGAAACAAAATCTAATATTTCATGCTCCCCTGCTCATCATTCCCTTTAGAAGTTGCCATTGAATTCTCTAAGGGAAGAAAAGTGGAGCAAGATTGATTGACATGTCCTCCTAATTACAGGATTATCATAGTACAAATCATGTGTGTGTTCTTGAGAAAGTCATTAACTATCTTGGACCATGACCTACTGTCACATGAGGAAAGAGAATCCCTATCCTTTTGTCTTCCCATGTTCTAGAAGTTTTCAAGAAAAGTTCTTGGAAAGAGAATAATGGGTACTGGACCTTTGGCTAAATAGTAACCTAATTATGGTCAGCCTAAGGCAGCTAGATTACCCTGAACTGGTCCCAACCTGGTTTTTACTGCCAGTCCCTAAGGAACTTTGTAATACCATCATTTCTTTGATATTCCCAACTGGCAGCAAACATCTCTGCCGCCCACCTGTGTGTACTATCAGAGCAAGGCTTAAGCCTACACATGTTTGCTTGATGATGATAATGGTTATAATTGTTTTAGAACTAACACTGATTTTTTTTTCAAACTTTCAAACAAATGTCATCGTAATCCCTTGACTTGGCTTCCCTTTACCTGCCAAACTCATTCTGCTTTGAAAAGCCGGTAGAATGAAGAACTCCAGTGGGAGATTGAAGGAAGAGGGATAAAATCCTGTCGATGTGAATAGTAATTAAAGATTCATTGGCATCATTAAAGCCATACCTTCAGGGGCCCTGGGAGCTCGCAGCACCTCTTCCCCTCATTAAGGATCATTGGGAATCATGGGATGACTGATTAATGAGAGGTTCTTCCTGTGATCTAACACCCCCCACCCCAACCAACCCATCTCCTGGAAGACATCTGTTTGGGAGCCTTGGCAAAGGGGATCATAAGCCTCCACTTCACTCAGGTTCTCTGTTACAGATGTTTGAGCAGTTTACACCCAACCTGCTAATACAAGACATCTGAAAAATTTTACACTAGCATAGGAGTCATGAACAGCATGATGGACTGGGTTAATTGACCCTCTAGGCTAGTCCCTTTCTCATCATATTGGGGGATTTGGAAAAAAGAGGGATTAGAGTGTGATTTAAAATGCACAGAAATGTGTGGGGAGTGCAGCTCAGTGGTAGGTAGAGCACTTGCCTAGCCATGTGTGAGGTCCTAGTTCTACTCCCAGCACTGAAAAAAGGAGGAGGAGGAGGAGGAGGAGGAGGAGGAGGAGGAGGAGGAGAAGAAGAAGAAAATAAATCAAATAATAAAATGCAAAGAAGTCTTTTTATACTTTAAAATATTTTTTTTCTTATGCATTCAACATTTCTCTTCTTTGTCCTCTTGCAAATTATAATGCTTATGTGTAGAATAACATGGTAGACCCTAGGCTCAAAATTATTTGTTCATTTTTTTAGGACTATTGGAAAGGAGATGGAGGAATTTTGGTGGGGGAGGTTGGAAAAGTGGAGAGGGAGAGAGTGGTAACAGGGAGTCCAGGACACTACTTGCTTACTCCAGTCTTGTCTGGAGTCTGACCTAGGAGGTGGGAATGGTGTGCCATTTTCTATTCAGACAATGGGGCAAATCCACAGGCATGGATCTCAGGGCCTTTTGTGTTTCTACAGAAAGAAAAGGCAGCCACGGCTGACAAGGCTGCGCCCAAGGCAAGCAGGAAGCAGAGATCTGGCTCTGTGATCGGCAAATATATGGACAGCAGAGGGATTCTCAGAAGGTAAGTCGCCATGTACTCCTTCGTCCATTCATTCATCTCCTGCTCTTTGGGAGCCAGTTCTGGGCCTACGCTCAGTGCAGATTGGCTCCTGGTGTTATGATCCTGATAGGGAGGCCTGAGGTCAGCTGCATGCACTCTCCTCGATTCTTTGAGGGCACAACACTTCCTCTTGTCACATCCATGCAGAGCAAACCCCTAGGACAGGGCATTGTCTTCTTGCTACCCCACCCTAGTATGTGCCTGTGGAGGACTGAAGGGTGCTACAGACAAACAGAATGAGGAGGGGAGAGGGATTCGAGGAAGAGAGCGATGGAGGGCAGTGCTGTTGTCTGTTGAGCAGAATGGACACATAGTTTTTCAGGAATATGACTGTCTTGTCTGTAAAAGTTCATTGAAGTGTCACATGGAGTCTCCACTGGTTGAACTTTTTTTTTTCTAATTTGTTTTTTAGTTATACATGACAGCAGTTATCTATTTGGATACATTCTAGTTGAACTCATAGAGAAAAGATTGGGGCTTTGACAGAACATTTCAGGGATTCATATTTAACTAACTCAAAGATAACATGTTTTGTTGCTGTTGGAAAGCACATGATTGAGTTTGAGTACCCAAAGAGTTGGCCTATTACTCAAACCAGTCCCCTGCCCCCTCCTCTTTTCGGCATGTGCTGTAAAAACATAGATGGCCACAAAAAGGTAGAAGCACACCTAGATGGCCACAGAGATGCAGGGGGAGTCAGACCCTTCAGGATCAGATCCAGGAAGAAAGTCTATAAACTTGCTCATGTAGAAGACCCTGAAGATTGCAAGCACAAAATAAAAAGATACGCAAAGGCAAAGTGACTTTGGGAATGTAAATCAGCTAATCAGTAAAATCTGTGAGTCTGATTCTCATGAATTCCTTCTCTAAATAGCTGAATAATAAGATACAATTTGGGAACAAAATTTATGTAATAGTAGTTGCCCTGTTGGTCCCTCAGTACTGAAAGAATTCATTGATTGACTGATTCCGCAGGCCTTATTGATTATGTACTCCATACCAGACATTCATTTGAATTTTTTAAAGGCTCCAAAGAAATTATATGTGGATCCCATCATTAATATCCATTATTAAATGCTGATTTAGTGAATATTTTTGATTGCCTACTATGTGTATGTTATTGTGCCATGAACTGGATATGCAGTGGTAAGAAAAATAAACCCATCTCTGTTCAATGAACTTTGAGCTGAGTAGAGGAAAGAGACAATAATCCAATAAGCAACAAATTGTGAACTCTAAATTCCAATACAGACCCAGGCAGAAGTAGCTGCTCTCTCTACTGCTGGCAGAGAGCATTTGGTGGCAAAACCAAAAATGAACTTTATCACGCTAAGCTGAAGTTTTATAGAATGTCAAGAGGACTTAAGAATTTCCCAAATAAAAAGCTTTTTCCAAGAAATATTACATTTTAGGGCCTAAGTGGCTATTTCTTTTCTGATTGTAAGGCCTCTGAAAAAACTTGCACATTTGCTCACACATGCACACAAATATTCACACTGTGTGTAAATAAGCAAATGAAAATGGACAGGAATTCTAATTTGTTCTGCATCATACAACCAGTTAACAGGCTTGAGAGCATATATAGGAAGCATGCTGGAAAGAAGCCAGTTGGCTTTTACTTAAAAATATGATTTTATAAGGAAAAGTAAAGGTGTTTGAATTGCTACAGATCTCTTATTTTTCTATCAAGAATCCAAACTAGTTCATCACTGTTGTGAGCAAGCACTGGATATTAATTTATCTTTCAGAATGCATTTTGGTGACATGTGCATTTTGGTTTTCTTTTCCTTCCCACTGTTTGTTCTTAGGGATAATAAATATGATAAGCTAGGGGGCAAAGTAAAGATGTTTCTCTATTCTGTATATCCTGTGTCTTTCACTTGCTTTCCTTCTTTGGCTATGTCACCTCATTACTTTATCCCTATTCCATTCTGTTTTCTAGTTCATGTGTGTGTGTGTGTGTGTGTGCGTGTGTATGTGCGTGTGTGTGTGTGTGTGTGTGTGTGTGAGAGAGAGAGAGAGAGAGAGAGAGAGATTGCCTGACAAATTTCCATCCCTTCTAAGACGATTCTCAGCTTTACTTGTTCACACAGACCTAAAGGAACTCCCATGCTCAGGAGGATCTGTGAGACTTTTGCTCTCAAAACCTTACAAAGGGCTGGTGTGTAGCCCAGGGTAAAGCACTTACCTAGCATGTGCAAGGCCCCAGATCCAATCCTCAATACTGCAAAACAAATGAACAAACAAACAAAAATACTACTGAAAATATTCTGCCTTACAATTGAAAGTGCATTTACTCTACATTCCAGGTGCCCAGTACCCCCACTTCCTGCTGCTCCTCCTCACCATTAATGTTCAAATGCTTCTAGAAGCAAGTATGCACTTAGGTACACTTACTCCTGGCTCTGATTTCTAGGGACACAGAAAGAGAAACGGAGAGAGGAAGGAAAGAGATGGACATGCCTTCTGACCCAGGGCCCCTTCTCAAGGGGCAGCTGCCTCTGAGCTGGTGGACACCTGCTGTGTGGGGTGGGGGTCTTCTCCAAACAACTGTACCCTCACCGAGCTGAGGAGGCTGTGTGAACCTACCTGTTTTCTGTCATCATCTCATCTGTGAGGCAAGGGTGGGCCGAAGTGGGGGGGGGGGGCTGGAGGAGTGGAAGTGCCTTACCTGATGGCACACAGATAATAACAGCTGGTGCTGGAGCAGAACCTGGCAGCTGATTGTCAATCTGGGTGCTTTATTCTGAGTCTGGCGCGCCTTTCTTCACTACCTTCTCCTTCACAGGCCTCTCGCCACTTATGAAAACGTGTTTATTTGTGTCATTTTTGCTTTGGTCTCCCTCTGACCCAGCACTCCATGAAGATGGGGCCTGTGTCCGCCCCGTCCTGCCTAGGTCTTAGCACCTGGGCACACTCTCCCCATCCACAGCCTCAGGCCCTGAGTGGGAGTGTGTGGAAGGTACGAGCTGAAGAATGATGGCTCTGTTGTCTTCCTTTCCTTTCTGGAGTTCTCTTCTCCAAAGCAAGGGTGCTCTTCAGCTATCACGGAGGTCATCAGGCCGCCCTCGGCCTCGGTATTGACAGGCTTTCTGACATTCTCCCACGTGTCTTTCTCCCCAATCCCAACAGCCAGTCAGAGGAGGAGGAAGATGTGTTTAGCCTGCAGAGAAGGAAGAGCTCCCTGGGCCTGAGTGGATATCCTCTTACAGAAGAAGACTCAGGGACTGGGGAGACAGGGGCTGGGGGTCCACCCCGCAGGGCCCTCCGCAGAATCATCTCCATTGAGGAAGATCCCCTGCCCCAGCTCCTGGGTAGTGGCTTTGAGCAGCCACTGAGCAAATGTCCAGAGGAGAGGGAAGCCTCTGAACAGGCAGGAGGAAGACAAATCCGGCAGGCCACGCCTTTGGAACTCACCCCCACATCTCCCAGAGGACAACCTGTTGGCAAAGAAGCCCTCTATAAGGTAAGGACACGGCACGACTCAATTTGTAGACCTCACTCCTATGATCTGTCCCTGGCCTTTGAGCCCAGGAGCCCTGTGGGGCTCTCAGAAGGTCACTTGTAGTAGGTCCTGTGATTCACCACATTTGTGTCTTACAAATGCCACCTTCCCCTGCTTAGTTGAATGTCATGGGGAGAGACCCAGGGGTCCTGACACATTTCCTTTATAACTGCTATTTGCCTCATTCTCCATCCTTTTCCTTCTCTTCTGATTCAGATCTGAAACATTTATTGAGCACCTACTTAAGCTACACCTTCTGCTGGACTCTTAGCATACAACATCAGATACTTGCAAATAGAAAAAGTAAATTAAGCAATAACAATAATCCCATCAGATATGTTCAAAGTTGCACAGTTTGTAACTGCTCTTGAGTTACAATCCCTGCATTAGAATTATGGTGGTACACACCTCCTGAGGCAGGAGGATCGCAAATTCAAAACTAGCCTCAGCAATTTAGCAAGGCCCTAAACAACTTAGTGAGACCCTGTCTCTAAATAAAAATTTTTAAAGAGCTGAGGAAGTGGCTCAGTGGTTAAGTACCCCCTGAGTTCAAAACCTGAGTTCAAAAAAGTGTGCATGCCATAATTTTTCTCTTGGTTCTTAGGTTTTTAATCAGCTAATCACCGTTTATTCTCAAATGTCTGGCCTGAGCATCCCTTCAGTGTGATCCCACCCACCTCCCATTCCCCACCAGGTTGCCTGCTAAATTCCACAGGGAGAAAGGAGACCATGTGAAAAGTCTTCTTCTGGCTCGTGGTAATGATATCCTTCTCCTCCTTTGTGACCTAAACCTCAAAATAAACTGCTCAGGTCCTCATTCTTTGCTTGACCCTCTGAAACAGCTTCAGAAATGTCATAGCAATGTGCAAGAGGCCATTACCACTGAACTTCTTGACACTGGTGGCCATTTGGGGCCTGGGGTGCATGCCTACATCTCTCCCCTTTGAAGATCTTATTACAAGGAAAAAGTGGGCAGCTGGGTAGCACCCACTGGTGGAGCCCCTTCCTCCAACATGCCCGTCCACATCTCCGTGCATGCTCAGACCTGCATGTGCTTTTCAGCGGGCACAAGTGATGTTTTCAGTGCCTCTGGGTATCCTCCCAAAAGGTGAAGTGTCAAGAGGTCGGTAGGAGACTGGAGTAAAGAAAAAAGCTACACTTGCAAATCTGCTGAGGCATTATCTGATGCGGCCTATCAGAAATGCTTGGCCCCCTTAACAGATGGGAAAGTAGGAGCCCTAAGGGCTGAGGCCCCGCCCCTCTGCTGGGCTCTTAGCAGAAGGGAGGGTGCACTTTTAACAGTCACATTCTCATGTCTGTACTCTCCCTGTGAGTCCATGTTGCCATTTTGCTGGGAATAGAAACTGCAATGGAGAGGAAACATAATTTGCTAGAAGCCACGTGACTGTGTCAAAGAGGGGCTGCTCTTTGGAAGGCTGATGTGAGGCAGGCTCTGCTATACAGGACTGGGGAGGCATAAAATGGTACCCAATAGAAATGAAGAGTTTAAAAAATATATCTTTAGAACCAGCACTTCTAGCAATTTTTTTTTCAAAGGAAATAACCAAAATTGGGTAAAGATTTAAGTCAAGAATGTGTTATTCAAAATAACACATGGTAGTCAGGATTATACCCAGCAACTCAGGAGGCTGAAGCAGGAGGATCACAAGTTCAAGGCCAGCCTCAACAACTTGGTGAGGCCCTAAGCAACTTAGTGAGGCCCTGTCTCAAAATTTTAAAAAGTGAGGATGTAGCTCAGTGGTAAAGCATCCCTGGGTTCAATTCTCAGTACCAAATAAATAAATAAATAAATAAAATAGCATATGGCTGAAAAATCACCCAACCATCAATTATACTATATTAATTTAATGGAATAGTATACAGTTGTTAAAAATCACATTTTTTAAAAAAAGCAACTCGAAGAAATACATATAATTTAATAATTATGACAAAAAAATGAAATTAGAGACAGGTGCAGTGCCACATGCCTGTAATGCCATCAGCTTTGGAGGCTGAGACATAAGGATCACAAGTTCAAAGCCAGTCTTGGCAACTTATCGAGGCCCTAAGCAACTTAGCAAGAACCTGTCTCAAATTTTAAAAGGGCTGGGGATGAGGCTCAGTGGTTAGGTGGTTCAGTACCCCTGGGTTCAATCCCTGGTACCAGAATATATATATATATATATATGACTATGACAAAAGAAGATACAACTATATATCATTCGTGTGAGTATGTATACTTATATTTTACGTAAAAATATCTCGAATCTCCTTAAATAGAGTAGCTGAGGAAGGATTATTTTTTCCTTCCTACTTTTCTGTATTTCCTAATTTAAAAAATTAGTACATATTACTTTCATTTTGGGGAGTTCTTTTTTAAAAAGGCATATATGAGGGAAGATGAGCGCACCTCCCACTCCCAGCCGAGGTTTCCTTTGTCTCAGACTGCAGCCCAGTTCACTGTTACCAGCAGGTGGATTGTCCCTCAGGGGGGACAGCAGGCCCAGTGCCTGAATGTGAGCAGTGGGTCACTGCTCTTCTGAGGTAAGCCCTGCCTGAAGCTGAACCATCTTTGTGTTTGTTTGTGGGCCTGCAAAAGAAAGTCCTCTTCCCAGGGGAAAGGGGTGGTAACCACAGAGTTAAGGGTCAGGCAGTGCCTTGGCCACCAGGACAGCCTCCTCCTTCCTGTGCTCCCCATTCTCCACCTTGTGTCTGTGCCTGGGGGTAAACAGATGGGTGTACTACATTTTAATCTCAAACAAATGATAATTAAGGCACAGGGACAAGATGCTGGCAGAGAACCAGTGCCCTTGTGCTTTGCATGAATAAATAAAGTGGGGCAGGGAGCATTATTTTTGAGTGTGGGTTGTTGTTGTTTCTTTTAACTTTTAGTTTACATTCCTGTAGTTGACCTTGAGTTTCTTCCTAAGTACTGTATGAAATAGATTTCTCCCCCAAAGGTTGTTAGTGGTTTTTCTCTAAAACTCAAGTGCTGCTAATATCCGCTGCTGCTCCTCCATTATAGTATTTGCTCAATGAGAGCAGCTAACTTCCCCCAAATCCACTTTTAAATAGATTCCAAAGAGCTCCTCCTTTGGCCAGGCAGGGCTGAGCTGGGATGCAGGCAAGGCTCAGGAGAGCAAGCTGTGCTTTGGAAGGAAGAACCGACCGCTGAGCAGAAGGGAACCCGTGCAGGAAAGCCACCCACTCTTTATACCACCTCCTACGCACTTGGTGTCCAAGAGCAAATCTGTCCCATTTCTGTCTTTTAATGTCTCAGATTGATAGGCAGGTTAGTTCCCAGCTCTGTCCCTCTGTGGGTCAGGGAGAAGCAGCACTGTTACTGGCTGCTTCTGGGAACATCATGGGACTTCCCAACTTACTGAGTGGAGGCCTTCATTACTGGAGGAAGATGTCACACAGAAGACACAAGAGCCAGGTGCAGGGAGGCAAGAGTATCCTCCTTCCATCCAGACTTTCAAGGGCAGGGCAAATGCGGATATCTCTGTACCCTGACTAAAGAATAGGCCTTCTTCTCTCCATCTCTCTTTCCCCCTGCAAACGCCCCAGTGTGTTCTTCCCCACATAGAGGCTTCCTGGCTCCTCCTCAGGCCCTGCTCTCTGAACCCTTGGCTCCTCCGCTATGCTCTCAGAACTCTTGGAGCATTGTGCTTTAATAGTTTGCTTCCATGCCTGCCTCTTCCTCTGCACCTCAACCAGGGCCTGCCTCCTCCCGGGTCACAGCAGGTGGGCTTCCCTTGGTTGGTGGCTATTTCTCTTCCCCTCTACTGATGCTAGAAGGAGCTTCCATGCCACACCCGGGCCCTAACTGCATTCTGGGTCTGAAGTGGCGGCCCTGGTGCTATCTTCTGTGGAGCCCAGCAGAGACAGGTGAAGGGCGAGTCCTGGCAGCAGCAGGGGCTAGTGGACGTGCCCAGGAGGTGACCAGACTGTCTGCCCTCAGCAGGAGGAAAGCTCTCCCTCTACCCCAGACCGGCTCTTCAAGATTGTGTTTGTGGGCAACTCAGCGGTGGGGAAGACATCTTTCCTCAGGCGGTTCTGTGAAGAACGGTTCTCCCCAGGCATGGCGGCCACTGTTGGTGAGTTCTGTCCCAGAGAGGGATTAGGAGCCCACAGGAGGGGCCATGGGACTGGCTGGTAGGGACACTAGTGTCTGCTATTGGTTCGATGGTGGCCTAGAGGGGCTGGGACGTTGCTGGGCCACTGAGCTCATTCGCGTGTGATGGAAGCCCTGAATGCTCCATAAACTAGCCCTGGGTTTATGGGATGAAGGTGGGCAAAGATGGATTTGGGGCCCTTTTATTGTGTGAGCTCCCACCCACCTTGCACGGCTCCTTCCCCCTTGTCAGCAAGACCCAGAATCTTCATGCTCCCCCAGGACTGACCAGGGCTTCTCCAGGGACTCATGCCCTGCCACCACACCCCTCTGCCTTTGAAAAGGGACTGGTACTTCCTTGCCTTGCCTCTTCAAGTGCACACAAGTGTGTGTGTGTGTGTGTGTGTGTGTGTGTGTACACAGATGTGTCACAGTGTTCTGCTTACCAATTGAATTTTACCTGTCCTACATCCCAGTCCTGCTGGGTGACAGCTGGAATTAATTGTGGAAGCTCATTAGGCTTAGCATTAATGGATGATCATGGCTGGATGTATTCCCACTCTTGGATAATATTTTACTTAAATAGAGGCTATTAATTGCTTCACCCTAAGTTGCACATTGCATTGGAATACGTAGCAAGACCCAAGGGCATATTGACCTTTTAGCTTCCACCAAGTCGAATCACTCAACAAAATATAAATACATTGAAGGGCTACCATGTACTATTTAACCCGATGGAGAAATCAACTGTACTTAATGTATTTAGATGATCTGAGTATTGACCAAGGACTGTTATGTTCATCATCTCAGTCTATCTTCCTAACACCCTTAGGACAGGTATTGTTATTAGCACAATAGTCAGATCAGGAGACTGAGGCCCTGAGAGGTTAAGAGGCTTGTCCACACTTCTATCAGTTGGTTAATACTAATCCCTAATCCCCCCAACACACCTTCTATCCCATTCCACAAAGCCCCAAATAACATCGAGTTGTATGCACTGGTACTCTGTGGGTGATAGGGACCTTTCTCTGCCTTGGGAGCAAGGAGAGGTTGGTGCAAGCAGGAGAGGCTGTGGAGGTTCAGTGAGACATCACAAGTCCTGTGTCCTCCTCCCAGCTCTGCCACTGACCAACTATGTAACCTTGAGAGGACATGATCCCTCTTTGGGCTTCAGTTTTCTGTCATCTGTAAGCTGAGTGATTATTTCCAGGTGGTGAGGCAGGAATCAATGACTGTGGGGAGGACGCACCTCCTCTGGAGATCACTCCAGGAAGTGGGCCCAAGTCATGGCTCCAGCACAGATGGGAGGCAGGGGCATGGACAGCCTCAGACCCTTAAAGACCTGCTGCCACCCCTCCCAGCACTGTGCCTCTCGTGTCAACAAGATCAGGTTCCATTTACATTTTCAACCTATGGCCCTGAGATGGAAGGCCCTGAAAAAGAGAAAATCAGACTAATTTGCACTTCCCAAGAGACCAATTATGGAAACACATACAATTTAGGAAGTGGGAAAAAAATCAAAGTTTCCAAATCAGGAATGCCCTTCATCACCCTGCTCAAAACACATGTTATCCTACCTACCCCACTTTAGGAGCCAGCCTATTCCTTCAAGAGCAGCTGCCGGGGCCTGTGAATGTCTTAGAGATATTAAATGATGGGTTTGTAGAATACTGGCGCTGGAACAAACCCTATAGGTGTTCTGTTCATATCCCGTCCTGTTGTATGGGAGAAAACTGAAGTCCACAATCAGGCTGAATATTAGAAACGAAAGCTCACTAGCACCCAAGACTCCAAGCTGGTTCTCGACCTGTTTGCTTTAAATCATAGTCCAGAGCCCAAGGTATTTCTCCTCGAAGCATTTCCTGATAGAATGCCCTTTGTCCTATCTTGGCATCAGTCTGATTTCTATCCCACTCCACCTCCTTCCAGAGAAATCCCTGGAGCATCCCCACCTTGGGCTTTTCTCCATGAAAACTTGGTGGCACTCCCTACTCCACATCTCTGCTACCCAGTGACAGTATGAGCCTGTCTTCTCCAGAAAGGTTACTGTCACCTTCTGGGGGATCCGTCTCTAATCCATACCACTTCTACAATGCACTTCCAGTGACAGTGGCTCCTGACTTCACCTGTCACGCAGGAACCAATCAGCTTGCAACTGAAGGTCACCTTAGTGTGGTCATGGACTGCTACAGCTGAACTTAAAGATCATGAATACCCAACTTAGCCCCCCACACACCCTCCATCTCACCTCAGTTAATAGAAGAAGAAAGTGAACCATCCCCAAATGAGGTAAAGTCATGTCACCATGGTCACACTGCTGGGCAATGGCAGGAACACAGAACACAGGTTCCTTGATACCTGGACCTTTGGAGCTGGTGGTGGTCTTAAAATCAGTTTGATCCAGGGCCTCTGACCCCATGATCTTCTGTGCTGCCTCTTCTGTTGGACTCTTGTATTCTCCTGCCACAGGTGTGCATGTGCTGTGTCTCCATCCGCACCTCCTCTATTCTCCTTGTATCTCCTGACCATACGCCCAACCCCTGTGGGCTTGTCTGCTTCCTTGGCCTGCCTGTCTGAGGCTGCAGAGATGGGCATTGCATGTCCCGCAGGGAGTCTTCCCAAGCTCACCACACACAGAACACATTTTCCCAGCACCCCTTTGTCTGCCCCACTTCCTGTGACACAGAGCTCCCCATCTTCCAACAAAGTAACTAACCGGAAAGGTACAGCAGGTATGCTGAGGGCAGCTCCCACCTGCTGACCTCCTGTGTGTCTTGCCAGCAAGCAGAGGGCTGTCCTTTGGGGCTTTGGACCCATCAGCTGATTCATATCTGGCCCTGCAGGGGTGTGGGGGTATTGAGCATTGCGGACTTTCTCCTGAGTAGTTATCAGAAAGAGGGCAGCCCCTTCAGTCTCGGCATAGACCAGGGAAGCTCCTCTGCTTTCACCAAGAAGAAAACTCACCCTTGTCATCCTTTTGTTGTTGTTGTTGTTGTTCAGATTTTTTGGGGGGGTTGGTACTGGGGATTAAACCCAGGGGCACTCAACAACTCAGCCACATCCCCAGCCCTTTTTTATATTTTATTTAGAGACAGGGTCTCGCTAAATTGCTTAGGACCTCACTAAATTGCTGAGGCTAGCTTTGAACTTGTGATCCTCCTGCTCAGCCTCCGCTGGGAGTACAGGCATGTGCCACCATGCCTAGCTCTGTCCTGGTTTTTATTGGTACATTATAATTACCAATAATAGTGAGATTTGTCGTTACATACTTGTACATGCAATGCAATATAACAATGTATAATGGTAAATTTTATCCCCCAGTGCCTCTCCTTTCCCTACTCCCTCTCCCTGGTCCTCTTCCTCTATTCTTCTGGTCTCCCTTCTATTTCATGAGATACCTCCAACAAAACACATACATACACACACACACATGCATACACACACCTTTGTTTGCCTTTATTCTCTCTAGCTTCCACATGAGTAAAAATCTACAAGTCTTGGCTTTCTAAGTTTCACTTATATTGTTTAACCTAATGATCTCAAGTTCTGTCCATTTTCTACAGTGACATAATTTCATTCTTCTGAATAAACTCCACTGTGTATAAATACCACATTTTCTTTATCCATTCATCCCTTGACAGACGCCTAGGTTGGATCCATAATTTGGCTCTAGTGAATTGTGCTGCTATAAACATGGGTACACATACATTGCGATAGCATGCTGACTTTAGCTCTTTAGGATAGGATAGTTCTTCAGTTCTGGGTCATATGGTGTTTCCATTCCTAGTTTTCTAAGAGGAACTTCCATACTGATTTCCATAGGTCATCTGTTTGATGGGAACACTTGGCGCTCAGCTTTCTGGGTGCAACGAAACGCTGGGCATCCTGTACTTGATGCACTGTTGTCATAGAGCAGTGAGCCTCAGAGCTGGGCTTGCACCTTGCAGCAGCTGCTGGCCAGCTCGGGCAGGGCACAGCTGCTGGGCTGCTGCTCCTCCATCTCTCCATGGTACGTGTGTGTACATGTGTGAATGTACATATGTGTTTGAGCAGAGAGTACCTCTCACGTGGATGTCACAGGGACAGTGAAGATGGAAACCCAGCCAATGGAAACTCTGGAAATACAAAGCATTTAGCTTTTTTTTTTTCTGCAGTGTAGAAAAACCCACTCCTGTCTCACCCTCACCTGTGAAGCAAAGGGCTTCTAGAGTCCCTGCTGGTTCTGATATTCCAGAGGAGGATGACCCTTGCCTCTCCTATACTCACAGCTCCTTCAGTGCCCTGGCCCCTGCTGCCAGTGCATCCAGCAGGGGCTGGATGACATTTTCCATTTCCTGCCTCTGCATTATCTGTCTGGTCTCTTCTGTTGCTCTCTGTCCCAGCTGCTATTGTTCTTCCTTTTCCTGAGCTCTCCAGGGCTAGGACCTCACAGGCCTTTCTGAAGGTGGGAGGGGATGCCCTCAAGGTACTTAAGAGGTACTTAAGATCAGGTACTTAAGAGCCGAGACTTTTGGAACATCTTTATGCATTTGTGAACATTCTTAGGTGTGGCTAAGAGAGAGGACTGCCTAATATTAAAGAGCCTTATTGAGGTCATTATATCCAAGGGCTGATGTCAGATACAAAATGCATGTCACTCTCTGAGGTAGAGGACCCCAGGGGGCATCACACCCCTGGAGAGAAGATTGTCAATGGCCAATGATGGATTAGCATTCTAAACTATCTCAAGGGCAAATGTAACCCTTCACTCCTCCTGCCGTGCTTCCTCCCTTCCTTCTTCCTCCTCTTCTCCACACGTCTTTGAACCCACTGATGGAAATCTTAAAGTATGATCCAAACTCTGAGGGTGTTTGAATTCTATTAGGGAAACTTGGAAAGGATTTTATCTGAAAGAAGAAAGAGAAAGGAGAAGGGAGGATGGAAGAAAGAAAGGAGGAAAGAAGGGGAGGAGAGGAGGGAGGGAGAGAGGGAATAAGTTTGGGGACCTTCTTTCCTCCTCTGTCATTTTCCCAATGAAGAAGTAAATTCATGAATACTAACAATTGCCTGTGCATTGACGTGTTGATTTTATAATTATGGTCTTGATCCCCTAAAGACCTTGAAGATTACATTACAATGAGGAGCTTGTAGTTGGAAGAGGTTAAGTGACTGGACCAAGGTTCCACAGCAGAAAGAGCAGACAGGACCAGAACTCAGTCCCCTCACCACCCAGTCAGTCCTGTGCTCTAGGCATTTTCCCACACTGCTTCCCAGAAACTGCAGGGGCAGGTCATCAGCCTGGACCTGACATGATATCACCCTGGCTTCATTTCCTGAGGTGGAAGTGAGGATGCCTCTGACCCAGGGCAGCCCTGACTGGCCTGTTCCACCCACAGGCATTGATTATCGCGTGAAGACAGTGAATGTGGACGACTCCCAGGTGGCCCTGCAGCTGTGGGACACAGCAGGGCAAGAGAGGTGAGGAGCTGCCTCTGGAGGCTTGGGCTGCTGGGAAGGCTGTGCACCCTGACCCCTGGCCTCCTGTGGCAGGTATCGCTGCATCACCCAGCAGTTCTTCCGGAAGGTGGACGGCGTCATCATCATGTACGATCTCACGGTCAAGCAGTCGTTCCTGTCGGTCCGGCAGTGGCTGAGCAGCGTGGAGGTAACGATGGCCACCTCCTAGGGACCCTCCTACTTGCTATTACTTCTTTTTTCTTCCCTGCCCAATCCCTCCTGGCCCTCTGTGCTTTCACATCCCGATTCGGAATTCACCTGCCCAGGAACAAACCGTGTCAGGCAATTACTCACCTGGTCATCCAGGTTCCCAGGGCCACACTAGTGAGTCAGAAGCCAACAAGGCAGACACAGTTCCCACTCTCAGGGAGAGAGGGGACACGAGAAATACTGATTATACCAGTGCTCCAGTTTGAATGTTCCCACCAAAACTCATGGTGAAATTTACCCCTATTGTGAGTCCAGACAACTGTGTACCGAGTACAGGGACTTACTTAATCCACCTGTGGTATTAGAAGTGGGACTGTTGGGTTACAAGAGGCCCTAAGGTTGCTGCCCTAATCCATTGGGACTGTGGCTTTATAAGAAGTAGAGAAGAAACCTGAGCAAGGGTACCTGTCTCACCATGTGTCTCTTGTGGGGCCTTGGGACCTATCAGTGATAAGGACCTCCCAGACATAGGAACTGTGTTCCTTGCATTCTGGATTACCTGATGTTGAGTTTCCCAGCCTTCAGAGCCATAAGCTAGATAAGCTTTATTCTTTACAAATGCCTCAGTCTGTGGTGTTCAGTTATCGCAACACAGACACAGAGTGAGACAGCCAGTAATCGCATCCTTACAATTGCTGAGCGCTAGAGTAAGGGGGATTTTTCTGGTGGAGGGGCACAGAAGAAGGTTCCCCTGAGGAATCAGTGTTTAAGTTGAGTCACAGATGAGTTCTTCCCTTATTCTTTTTTTAATAAAATTTATTTTTTTATTTGTTCTTTCTAGTTACACATGACAGTATAATGTGTTTTGACATATCATCCATACATGGAGTGTAACTTCCATTCTTGTGCTTGTATATGATGTGGATTCACTGGTGGTGTGTTCATATATGAATGTAGGAAAGTTATGTCTGATTCATTCTAGAGTCTTTCTTCCCTCTTTCACCATCTCTCTCCCACCCCCTAAGTCTTTATGGCTCTACGGGGTCCAGCTACACCCTGTCCAAGAGCCACTCCATTCAGTGTTCAGGGGCCTCTGTCACCACCCTTCCCACAGAGGAGCATGATCAATGGCACAAGGGTTCCAAGCTTCCCCCACAGCCAGAGACCTGCTAGGGCTCTGAAGCCACTGTGTTCCTTGCATTCTGGATTACCTGCAAGATCTACCTTCTTGATTCATAGTGGCTATATATTGCCTTGTAAGTGCAAAGCACTTCCTGTTCAATGGCAGGTTCTTCCTATAATTCTTTCATGCATGTTCTCAAGGCCAAGGGTGGTGTGGATACACCACTTATCACTTTCACAAATTACTCAGGTAGCATGTACTAATCATTCCAGTAACAGGATCCATCATTTGTTCGTGCATTTGTCAAAACACCACCAGGTTCTTCTCTACCGGACCAAGAATTAAAGCAGTAAATAAAAGAGGCAGAGCTCCTGCCCTCATGAGGGTGTGTTCAGCCTCCTGCTCCAAGCTCATGAGGCCTGAGCAGCCCTGTCACATACTTGTCACTGTGGTAAGTCCCATGCTCCCCATCTGAATCCCCTGCCAGACCCTGTGCCTCCTGAGAACTGGAGCTGCATGATTGTAACCGGATGCTTGGTGTGGGGCCCCAAGTAATTGGGGGAAGAATGAATGGATAGATGCTCTTTTGTCGTAAAGACACGACACTGGACTTACTGATTTCTTCATCCCTTTTTGCACTGAGATCTATTATTTCTCCCATTTATATCTGTTTTTTGTGTGATTTTGAAGGGCTGAGCCACTCTCTTCTGCTATTAATCTGCACCCTTCCCATTACCAAGAAAAAAAAGGAACAGAATGGAAGCCAGATTCAAGGGTTTCTCAGAAATTTTCTTAATACAAACCAGTTCTCAAACAATGACTGTGCATAAAACATAAATGAGGAGCCAGGCATGGTGGCACACACCTATAATCCTAGCAGTTCAGGAGGCTGAAGCAGGAGGATTGAGAGTTCAAAGCCAGCCTCAGCAACTTAGTGAGGGCCTAGGCAACTCAGCAAGACCTGTCTCTAAATAAAATATTTTAAAAAGGGCTGGGGATGTGGCCCAGTTGTAAAGCGCCCCTGGGTTCAATCCCTGGTACTCCCCCCCACCCCACAAAAAAATATAAACACAAATGAGAAAATGTAAGTTCTGAAATATAGTGGATCATCTATACTCCAAGCTAATAATGGCCTATAGAAAATGGATTCCTTTTCCTTCTCCTCTTTCTCTTCATTGTTGTGGGCGGCACCAGGAGAACCATCAGGGGCTACCTAACCCAGCAGTCTTCAGACTTGTGTTCTCAGAGCCCTGGAGTCTGAGACTGATATTCCCTGGAACGTCAATGGTCACAGTTCTGGTCCCTTCATCTCCCTTTCTTTTCTTTTCTTTTTTTTTTTAAAGAGAGAGTGAGAGAGAGAGAGAGAGAGAGAGAGAGAGAGAGAGAGAATTTTTTAATATTTATTTTTTAGTTTTCGGTGGACACAACATCTTTGTTTGTATGTGGTGCTGAGGATCGAACCTGGGCCGCACGCATGCCAGGTGAGCGCGCTACCGCTTGAGCCACATCCCCAGCCCCCCTCATCTCCCTTTCTCAGTCAGCTCTGCTCAGTTTCTTTCAGCTTTGTATACTTACTGGAAGTCTAGGTATAGTTTTATTAGACAAAAGTGTTTCCCCTTGAAAATCACCAATTTAGTTCAATCTGGTATACCTGTCTCATTCTAGAATGAAGAAATGGAGGCTATAACTTCTTCAAAGCCACCTGTTCTTTTTCCAGAGGCATTTAATTCTGTCCTAATATCTATGATCTATACTAGAATGGACAGAGACAGTCCAGGATTAATAAGAGTGGATGGACACACATTTATGGAACTGTGATCTCTGCCATCATTAAGGGTATAGTTTCCAGGGATCTTGAGAACTGGGATCTAGTGAGAGAAGGAACAGCAGGTTGAATTCAGTGGTGGAGGTAGAGGTGAAGAAATCTCAGAAGGCCATCTTTGCAGCTTGGGGCTCAATCATTGTCCAGACAACTGTGTACTGAGCACAGGGTGTTTAGTGATTCCTTGGTGGGAAGGGGCTGACAGCGCCATCAGCACATGCCTGGTAAGATGTCCCACAGAAGCCTTGGAGCAACCCTGGGCTTCAATGCCAGGATGAGGTGATAAATCCATACTTGGATAACTCAGGATTATCTAACTGTGCTTAATTTGTAGTCAGAGTTTTTCATTTAAAAAATTTTTAGCAAGAAGTATAATTAAACTCTAAACCATGATTCGAACTCCAGATAAACATCAGGATCACCTTTAGACTTTTAAACAATGCTGATCCTAAGAACTTCTTTTCCAAACAGATGATCAAGGGCCTGAAAATTTATATATGTATGTTTATATACATACATACAGTTCCCCTGGTGGTTTTGATTCTCAGTCATCCCAGCCCAAACAAGTGCTTCTCAAACTCACCTATACCTGGGGCTCTTGCTAAATTGCAGGCTATGTCAGTAAAACTAGACTGGGGGCTGAGATCTTATATTTCTAAAAAAATTCCACGGAAGGACAATGCTGCAAGTCCATGGACGACTCTTTGAGTAACAATGCTCTGAATCCTTTTCAAAGACATTTGTGACCCCTCAACAAGAATTTGCTGAACATAAACTGTGTGCCCAGCATTCACTTGGCATTCCAGAGATTTCCGTATGATAGACCAGGAAATGCATTCAGTTCAGTGGCACAGGGTTTCAGCAGCAAGCACAGAAGGCTGTGTCAAGTGGCAGAGTGTGTGTTGAAGGTGTGGAACAGAGGCATCATAATGCAATTATTCTCCTGATTCTTGAAAAGCTAAGTCATTCTGCCTTGGCAACCAGCAATCAGAGATGTCAGGTGATAGATTAAAACTTGACACCTAATTTGATCTAAGGAGAACTGAAAATAATAAGTACTTTATATTTGTGGAGCACCTTATTTTTCCAAAGAGCTCCAAGCACTTTACTAACTCCCTCGCCTGGGGAAGGAGGATGGAGGGGGAGCATTAATAACAGTCTTCATGGTTCTCAAGCCTTATTATTAACTGAATGGTGGCCAGCTGTTCGCAGTGCCCCTTCCTCCCTCAACCTGAAAATCAGTACAAGAAAAGAGGCCTTAAATTTCCATACATGCCATAGATGGGCAGCAAGAGTTTGTGTGGGGGAGGCAATGGGAAAGGAAGTTCTTACCATCCCAGCTCAGCCACTTCCTGGCCATGAAACTCTGGTCAGTCATTCAGGGGAGAGTAGATCAATGATCTGAAATGTTCCTACTGACCCCAAATTCTACAGTAGATGGCACTGGACTCTTTTAAGGAGGCTAGGATAGAGTGGGAGTATGTATGAATGAGAGGACCCTTAATCCTTTCTGCTAAAGGGAATCAAAACCCTCAGGCAAGGAAATACCTACAGTGTTAGTCTATTTTTCATTACTATGACAAAATATCTGAGGAAAGCTACTCATAAAGAAGTTTACTTAGCTCACAGTTCAAAAGGATCAAGGGAATGTCACCTGCACTGACTTAGCTCTGGTGAGGACCCTCTTGGCCACATCACATCATGGCAGATCACATCATGGCAGGAGCAAGTGTGGGAGGAATAAATTGTATCACCAAACAGGAAGCCAAAAAGAAGAGGAGGGGTCAGGCGTACTGTCTTTATGACAACCTTCTCAGGAGAACTAAGCAAGATCCCACAAGAACTACCTTCATCTTTTCCAAGGACACAGCCTCAATGACCTTATGCCCTCCCACTGGTCTCCACCTCTCAAAGGTCCCACCTCCCAACTTCATACTGAGAACCAAGACACCTTCCTTTCTGGATGAGATGGGAGGCTTCTGCTCTCAGGACTGTTCTACCACACCCCTCCCAGTATTCACTCCACCTGGGCAGCTTCCCCTTGCCTTCAGACCCTCTGAGAAGAGGCTAAGCTGGACCCAGCAACGCTCTGCCAATTCTCCAGTGCACCTTGTAGGAAGTCAAAGCAGACAGTCACTCGTGCCAGCTCTGTATTCCCAACCCACCCCAAGCTCTTCTCATCTCCATTGGTAAAGCTAGTCTAACCATTCCAATTTGGAGAAGACACTTCTTAGGCCCTAGGTGCTCCATATTAAGACCCTGGGACAAACTAGACCTCTGAAGATCTTGAGACCTATTTCAGGTACAGAAAGTCAACTTGGGCATAGGTCGGTATGAGCTGATATTTCCTCTCAAATCCATATTTTTGATCTCCAATGTCTATAGTCCTAGGATGTTAAACTTCTTGTTTAGATCCCCCCCATTTTTTTTTTTTTGGTCATTCTGATGGCACTATTTTAACAGTGGTCCACTTTATGCTTTGAATTAGCCCTTGCTGCTCTGATATTGTGACTTGTTTTTAAAATGCACATATTTCTTTCTCTTCTTCTCTCCCTGCTCCTCCCTAATTTCTCCCCCTCCCTAATCTCGGGGGAAACAGTATTACCTTTCTTTTTTTGATATATTTTTATTTGTTCTAATTATTTATATATGACAGTAGAATGCATTTTGACACATCATATATAAATGGAGTATAACTTCTCATTCTTCTGGTTGTACATGATGTAGAGTTACACAGGTCATGTAATCATATATGTGTGGGGGGTAATAGAGACAGGATTATCTTTCTTCCCCATCCTAGACAGAATTATCTGTCCTTGAGCACACACCCACCACAGGAACAAGTAATTCAGACTTCGTGGGTGGCACCAGAAGGTCTTAGAAATGACTGTCTCCCAAATTAATGAGTGAATTACAACTCCAACAAAGAACACATGGAATGTAGCCTTTGAACCACTTCTTTAAAAGCCTCCTGTTCCTGCTGATGGGCAGAATCACAGCCTCTGGGACAGGAGTCCCTGTGTTTCTCCTTTGCTTTCAAAGCAATAAACCTTCTTTTCCTTTTTCTCAAAACTGTATCCTCATTATTGGATTGGCATCCAGACAAGGACCAACCTTTTGGTAACACTATAGTGTTAGGACTGTAAGTCAAGGAAGTAGAATATGACCGAAATTGGTAAACCAGATAGACCTTTATCTCTGAGTTGGAAGAAAACTTGGGGATTAACACAAACAAAAAACTTGGAGATCAATACATTTTTTAAAATAAATATAGGTGAGAAAAAAATCAAAATCTAAAGAAAGGAAACGACTTGTCCAAGGCACCTACAGCTTGTCAGTAGCATAGCCAGAACTAGAATCTAGGCCCTGCCACTGCACTGTGCTTCTCTCTGGTCACATGGTCCATGGATGAAATCTGCTGCTGAGAAATAAGTGTTCATTTCTTTTTCAGTCCTTCTTGAGTTCTTCGGCTCCAGGGACTCTGGCCCACTTCCTTCTCCTTTCCTGGGCTGCGAGCTAAATCTCATTCTCTTGATCTTTGTCCTTGGTGACAATGTATAGCATGGAGCAAAAATAGCAGTTTGATTTTTTTCCCCACGTTCCAAGTTGAGCTTGAAGTGCTGGCAGTTTAAAACGAACTACACAAATAAATCTTGTTTTGACTCATAGTCCAGGGGGGTGGATAAATATGGAAACCCCCAAGATATAATTTTGCAGTCATTTTTTTTTCTTAGCATAACAGCATACTTTAATGTGCTGAGAAATTTTTTTGTTCTGGCTCCAGAGAAATAACAGCACCATCCTAGCTAAGTGCTTTTTCATGCCTCCCAGCAAACAGATATTAACACACATACACACACACACACACACACACACACCCCCTACAACCACCAAATCCAGCAGCTGCACATCCTGAGCTGAATGCCAATCCTCTGCTCCACGTTGACAGCTCTTATTATTTAAAGTCAGAGATGGGTAATCTTTTGAATTTCAACAAATCTGTCTTCCCAAAAACTCAAATTCAGAGAAAGGCAGCTAAAATGATCGAAGGTGTAGAGAGGCTTCTCTGTCAGAAAGTCCTAGAACAGAAGTCACCTCTAGAACTCTATTTTATAGATAGAGATTAGACTCAGAGGAGAGGAAGCATCAGACAAGTCACAAATGGCAGAACCCCAGTCTCCTGAGCGGAGGTTGTGTGTCTCTGGCTGAGGAGCTAAGCTTTCTCATTCTGGCCTGTCATGCCCCTGAGATCTTTACTAGCATCCATAATGGTATCAACAACAGAGCTCATGTGGACCTGAAACTTGTTCACCAAAGCCCCAGAGGCTTGAAGGAGGTACACTTTGGACCTTGAAAGGGAAGTGTAGGGCTGGAGGCATAGTTCAATGGTGGAGTGCTTGCATAGTATGCATAAAGCTCTGGGTTCTACCCTCAATGACAGTGGGGGGAAAAGGGGTGTTGGGTCACCTAATGCATAATTATGAACCTCGTTATACCAAGTGGTGGACAGGTTGAAAACCTAGTTAGAAAAAAAGAAAGGTATTAAAGTATAGACATAGTTCAAGACCTTTGGACTTAAAGTTGAAGAGGGTCATGAGACACCCAGTCCTTCCCTATGCTTCTGGGTCAGAGACTAACCTCAGGCCAACATGATGAGGACAGATTGCCTGTGATAACACACTCTCTGGCCTTATGTGTGTTCTCATTTCTTTATGCCATTTCTTTAGAGATGGACCGACTTCTCCTCTATCAGTGGCAGGCCATAGCCACCAGAGGGAAGGAAGTGACTTGTCCAGAGCGCTTGGATAAGAGGAACAATGCAGAGAACAGAAACCACAGCTTCAGCTGGGTGCTGTGCTTCTTTTTCTGTTCCTTCTAAACTCTTATTTTTATATCTAGGAATTGCTTTTTTAAAAAAGAAGAAGGAGACTGCCCCCTTTTTTCCCACAAGAGACAGCACTGCTGTTCATAATGCATAGGGCCCAGAATTTGGGCTTATGACTTGTGCCCTACATTGTCCCTTTTGGTCATTCAGTCTCCCCTTTGCAAGTGAGGAAACTGCAGCCATCGCACATGCCAAGTAATAACAAAAATGCAGGTTAGAATTCTACCCTGTGATTTTCAGTCTGATGCTCATCTTTTTAGAGAGTTTCCATGTCAAGAAACCCCACAAGCCTTAGTCATTCCTCACACATAAATCTACAAATATATCTTTCTCATGTGCTCTAAACAGCAAGCCTTTTGGCCCAGTTCCCTGTTTCCTCCTCTTTTCTTCCTTTTCAGTGAAAAACTCTTCACATAAGTATGCAGTCTCACGTACAGTTGGAGAAAGGGGAGTAATCCCATTAACTAAAACTCTGGCTAATAGGGAGCCATCAAGTCTATATGCCATGAGTGTGTTACTCACTTTCAGATAATTGGAAGATGATACAATCTACTTGACACATCAACAACAGTGCACACAATCAAATTAATTAATTTATTTAGATACTGGGGATTGAATCCAGGGATGCTTGATCATTAAGCTGCATCCTCAATACTTTTTTAAAATTTTCCGTTCTGAAACAGAGTCACACTAAGTTGCTTAGGCCTTGCTAAGTTGCCGAGGCTGGCCTCCCTCTTGCGATCCTCCCACCTCAGACTCCCAGATCCCTGGGATTACAGACATGAGCCACCATGCCCAGTTTAATTTATTTTTGATGAATCAGAAGACACTGTAAGATCTTGAAGTGCCTTTGAGTCATCATTATGCACATTAATTACCATCCTACCAATGGATGCCATTTTTAGAGAGTTCTATTTAGTAAGACACTAAGAGGCAGAGAGTTCATTGGAAGTAAGAATCTAGACAGAAAGGTGAGAGAATTGTGGAGCCAAGTACTGAACAGTCCCCACAACTCAGTGACTTCATTGTCGAATGTTCTTCTGTTTTCTGTGAGCCTAATGTTCTCATTTAGTAAATGAGAATTTTTTTTCTTCTACTACTGAACTGCAATAAAAACAAATGTACAGATTAAGGAAACATTGAGGCTTTAATTTGAAAGGTAATTGCATTTAAACTTAAAATAAGTATGCCTTTCAGATGGACTTTAGACATCTATTAGAAATGCAGCAGTAAAGTAGCTAAAGTATTAGCAAAACTGTAACTGCTTATAAGCTTCTGTTATCCTGTGGCCCCCTGTGTTTAGTAAAACATTTAGCTATGATGAATAACTATTCGTTACTAAATTATGATTAAAAGCCTCTAATTAAATATTTCACAAAGTAAAAATAACAACCTTCTTAAATGTGAACATTACCATATTTCCTCACTGAATAGCTGTAAGTCCTGGGGCCTTTGTTCTCATGCAGTATCCCCTCTCAAGGAAGGGCAGAGACCCCGGGAAGCAGGCCCCTGGCTGATGTGCCACAGTCAGTGCAGGAGTAAATAGAATCAACACCTTGAATGAACCCAAGAAATGCCACTGAGGGGCGGCTTGGTGGTGCGATGCCAGCCCTGAGTTCCATCGCCAGCATCAGCTGCTGTAGCCACATGGTTCTTTCTGGTGCGGAACTTTCTTTAGAACCACAGCACCCAGTGACATAGATCTGTAGTGCCCACCTCCAGTTAGGCACACGGCAGTCATTTTTGGAGCTCTGTGGGCCCCATACAGTGAGTCAGATTTGGATCCAACCCTCAGGGAGTTTAGGTATCAACAAGGTCTCTGGATATAACCACTTTTATTTTTCGGTACCAGGGATGGAACCCAGGGGCACTTAATCACTGAGCCACATTCCCAGCCCTTTTTTAAATTTTATTTAGAGACAGGGTCTCACCGAGTTGCTTAGTGCCTCACTAAGTTGTTGAGGCTGGATTTGAACTTGCAATCTTCCTGCTTCAGCCTCCTGAGGCACTGGGTCTACAGGCGTGCATCAACACATCCGGCTGGACATACCACTTCTAATCAAAGCGGCCTGAAAAACAGACCCAAACCATGTTGATTAATTGCCTTGATCCATTTTGGCTCCTTAGACCAAGTTTGGTCACTTAGGAATGCCCTCGAGATGAGCCCTGGAAAGAACCTGCCAGCCATTCTTGTCAACACTCCCCTTGTCCTGCTGCCTCCCCTCAGCACACCTGGGAGCCCGCAGGCTCTGTTCAGATCCAGGGAGAGTGGTGAAAGGAGAGCAGGCGTCACAAAGAGACCAACAGGCAGGTCCAGGCTTCTTGCAGAAGCATGGTGAACTGAGGCTATCAGACAAGATGGCCCTTCTCTCAGGTCTTGGTCACAGTTTTGGCAGCTCTCAAACCAGGGCACTCTCAAACCACATTGTATCTTTCCAATCAGCACTGTAAGCCTGCCCACCTGGGCTCTCCTATGGATGCTTCTCTCAGCTGAGGGATTCTCTGTTCTGTAGGAAGCTGTGGGAGGCCATGTTCCCATTCTTCTGCTGGGCAATAAACTTGACAACGAGAAGGAGCGAGAAGTCCCCCAAGGCCTCGGAGAGCAGCTTGCTAAGGTAAGAACCAGTATTACCATCTCTCAGACTCTAAGAACCCAAGAGCCTTGATGGGAACTTCTGGAAGTCCCTTGAGAAGGAAGCAAGATGAATGTCTCCGCATCATGGGAATAGCCTGACTTCTATGCATTGAGCATTTTCCATAGAAAGACACATATCATCAGAAGGAGTTGGCTGAGGGCCACTGGGAATGGGCAAATATCCTAAATCCCAATCCTTGGAATGTAGAATCATAAATTATATAATCGATAGTGAGGTCACTTATTTCAATCCCCCACTGAGGCTTGAACCCCATCATCTGTGTCACTCCTTGATTACTCTCAAAGATGAAAATTTCTATCTATCTTCAGGGCAGTTTGCTTTTCTTTGGACTGCTCTGCTCATGAGTCCTCCTTTCTGTCAAGATGGAGCCTCAAAATTAATTCAGGGCAGGCATTGGAAAGTCCACAATCAGCATCCGCCCCCTGGCCCAAGAATGGGACCAGCAGGGCCTAATGGAAACCAGGCCATGAGGCAGTGCTTGCTTGTTGCTGGGCATCTTTTTGGCCTCCGTTTGGTTTTCATGGAGCTGTGTATCTGGGAGGATACACATGCATACTGGCCAACCCTGAGATTTTACAGTTCTTTGTGCACTTGGCCTGAACAGGAAGTCATGAGCTCAGAGCCTGGGAAAGGAGCACAGGGAGTAAGACCCAAGAAGAAAGGATAGAGACCAGGCTGGCAGGTGACTAGGTGAAGGGTCTACATGTGGTTACATGTCTACAATTCTGAAATCCAAAGCACTCTGAAGATACAAAGTTTCCTTAACGTTTCATCTGGCAGGAAAATCTGACTAGAACTGACATGGGGCTTTACCTCACTTTGAATGAATGAATATTCAAATGTCTCACTGAAGAAATGCTAATTTATTTGATTATAGAGTGCAGTCCCAGATCCCCTGAGGACATTTTATAATATATAGTATATACATGCATTACCTTTCAAAATTCAAAAAATTCTGATTCCCAAAATATAGCTAGATTTAAAGATTTTGGTTAAGAAACTGCAGACCTATATAATTATTATTCCATTTTCTTTTCTTCTTTTCTCTTTTTGATCTGTTAAAAAAAAAAAAGCAGTGAGACAGGAGTTGAGTGATTCATTCAAATTATCACACAACTCATCAGTGGTGGGATTGGCACTTGGGGCTGGAAGGCAAATCATGCTTTCCAATAATAGGTCCTATGCCTTCTTCTCCCATCCCCACCCCCACTTTTAAAGTCTCTACTCTTTGATAGACTGACCCAGAGTCAGGATCTGATAGAAGTGTGGACAGGGAGAGATGAGTCTGTGGACACACCATCCCAAACACACCGATCTCCCTGGTGTTGGAAGCTAAGCGGTCTAATTAGTGCTTGGATGGGAGACAGGGAGAGATGAAGCTGGGTATAGCAGGCAGAGGATGGATCTGAGCCTGGGGAGGGGAATGGGAAAGCTGACTGCAAGCCAACTGCAACCACAGAAGCCTCCTCACTCAACCTGTCTGGATCCCCACAAGTATGAGCTTCCAGAGAAAGAGCATCTAAGAGCGAGAGCCCAATGGCATCAGCATTATAATGAAGCAAGCACTCTTAGTGCAAATGAGAACTGGAGTCTGGTGAGCCTTGGGCAAGGGCCCCCCATGCATGCAGCACAGACTGATGAGGCGATGGACAATTGTCCTGTGCCCAGTGATGACAGCCTGGGCAGCCAGAATATTAATTTCCTGGTGTAGAGGAGAATTCAGACTTGGAGTGGCTCATGATGTCTGCCTAAGGTCCACGGAACACCAGCATCCTGGGCAAAGCATGCTACTGGTAAAAAAAAGCCATTTACTAAATGTGTGACCTGGGCAAGCCACCTGCCATGGCCTCTCAGCCTTGGTTTCCCTTCCTGGGAAGTGAGAAGCATGGTGCCTGCCCTGGCCTTTGTGCTGTTATGCTAGAATTCGGGACCCCCAAAGACCACCAGAGACCCAAGATCGATGTAAGCAGCAAAGAGGTGTTTATTGCGAGCTAGCTCGGTCCTCCGCGCGCGCACACACAGCAACTGGTGACGCTGAGAGGCCCCGAGCCCAGAGTTTGCAGCAGTTTTATACATTCTTTGGAGAAGGCAGGGACTTCACATACATCATAGCAAATCATCACACACCGCGAGAAAATCAAATAACAACTCTAAAACATGATTAGCACATTCACTGGAGGGAACAAGTTGGGTAGGGGTGATTGGTCAGTACAAAAGGGGTATTCATTTGAACTGATTGGCTTAAGCCAAGAGGGGTGTACGTGCTGAACTACACTGTTTCCCAACACCATAAACTACTGGGAGGGTCATCTGGCATCCCAGGTATTTCCCTGTCTCATGCTGATTGGTGGCTGCTAGGGGACTGCTATGGATCCCCACGTAGCCTGACTGAGTCAGGGACACCTGGCGCAGCAGATCTCTCCTGTTATTTGTAGATAAACAACTTAGCAGGGTGGGAATGTGCTTAGGAGTGCTCTGTGGGTCTTTCCAAGGACAAAGGCCATGTCCCTTCCTTGGACAGGTTTTGCTCTGAGATAGAGGCTGGTTTTTCAGTGCCTCTGCCTGGGCCCCAGGGCTGGTGTGAACATGAAATGAGCACATCCAGTCTTGAGAGTGATTCAAGAAAGTCTAAAGTCCTAAGCAGCACACAGCTTTGTTGTTTTACAATTGTAATGGCTCACCCCAGAGAAACTTGCATCAGGCAGGGAGCCTTGGAGCCAGAAACCAACCACATTGGGGTGCAAAGGGGTGTGAAGAGTTCAAGGGTCTGCAGGAGGAGTTGAGGGTGGTAGACAGAAGCAGACATCTCTCACAGTTAACTCTTACTCCCCCAATTCTCTCTGTTTTGTGATTCTAGGAAAATAATCTGATCTTCTATGAATGCAGCGCCCATTCTGGTCACAATACCAAGGAGTCCCTGCTCCATCTAGCCAGGTAGGAAGACAGTCAGCAGGTGGAGGAATCTTCTGACCAACCTGTGCCAGGCCTGATGGGGGCCTGTGTTCACCTCCACCCAAACCATACCCCTGGGCCCTCCCTCTGTGTGGGCTCCAGTGCTCTGAGTTCAGGCTGTGGGGACCACCGCCTTTGTGTGGGATTTCAGCCATAAGGTGCAGCCTTCTGAAACACAGTAATGAAGAGAAAGGAAGCATCCCTGCCTGTCACCCCCATTGCAGTCTTCTTCTGAGTCTTAAAGGCTGCTTTTTTGCAGAGATTCTTTTTTAAATGCAGATGCTCTTGGGAAAGGTCATATTAGTTGTCCCTCAGTACTGGCTAATATCAAAGCAGGGATTAGTTGGTAGCCAGCTGGGAACAAGCCTGGGTTATAATAGGAGTTCCTGGGGTGGAGGGGGAGGAACCAGAAAGAGGCAGGGCTGTGATGGAGACTCAGTCAGAGGTACCCACAGTCATGGTGCTAAAAGGACCAGTCACATAGAAAGATTTGTTCCTTAAGACCCTGCCTACGCCAAATATTTAGAAAACAAAACCACACTGGGAGCCATTGTCAATACGTAGGCATCCATTCATTCATCTCTCCATCTGGGCATTCATTCCATTCCATCCATCCACCTATCCACCCAATAAATACTTAATAGTGCTCCTGTCACACTCAGCCCTCATGCTGGGGCATTTGAAATATTTGAATTTGAGTAATTAAGAACCCAGAGCAACTCTTCCAAGCATTGGAGGTATTATGGATATGGTACGTACTCTGGGGAAAGTTCTAGAATTTCCTCTGCCTCTGACTCCCTGGGTAAGGCTCTCCAAGCTTTGTTGGTAATGTAGGAACATCAATCACCCTCTCACAGGTTGTTGTGAGAATCAAAGGAGACGTAGAAGATGAAAGTATTTTGAGAGCATAAAACAGGGATAAGACGCTTACCATTATTTTTAATCCCTCACCTCCTACATTTCATCTGGAGCTGTGGCCACATGGTGCAGCCCTTCTGTAGAGTTAACAACCAATAAATCTATTTTCTGAGCCCGAACAGTGTGCCAATCACGGTGATAGGCTGTGGAGACACAGAGGTAAAGGCCAAAGCTCTGCCTTGAAGCAGCTCATACTACGGTGAGGGATATGGCCAAAAGCATTATGATTCTGGGTGATGGGGTTCCAAGAGAAAAGGCTCAGAGTCAAATCAAGTGAGAGTCAAGAGGGACTTTTAGAGAAGGTGTTTTGAAGAATATGTATTGATTAAACCCTTTGGCTTTACAATTAGAGTCACACTCCTGTCCTACCCACAGGAGACTTAAACACGTTGTCTGATTCTCTGGTGAAGTGGGGTGCTCTCTAAATTACTCCAAAGATCTGTATCCTATAAGAGTGCCTAGTCCATGCAGCCAGCCCCCAAACTTAACAGCTTTTCTGCCACTGACACTGTTTCTTGCCTTCTCCCAGGTTCCTCAAGGAACATGAAGACACAGTAAGGATGGACACCATTCAGGTTGGTCGCCCTGCCAAGAAGAAATCCTGCTGTGGTGGATAGCAGGGACTATTTTCAAGGACTAGTCCCACAGAGCCTAAGATTTCAGGGCTACCCCAATCCTGCAAATGGGCTGCTGTGTGGCACCACCTGGCCAGGCCCGTGCAGAGCTATGTCTTTGTCCTAACTTGCCTCCCCCAAAGGAAGGAGGCACATGTGGTCAAGAATGATACTCTTAGAGCATTGTGGAGTCTATGCTCTGCTTTCTCTGCTAGACCCCAAATGCCTATAAATTTTTATTGTGTTTTGTTTTCCTCCAGCCTGGTTTCCTGGGGGAAAGAAACACAAGGGCTTTTCCAGAAAAGCCACAATATGCCTTCTCCACCTCCCATCTCCTCCCCTTGTCCTTAGGAGCCTCTGTACTACAGTTGCCATGGCAACCATGCAGGGCAGACTTGCAGCTTCCTGTGGGCCAAAATGGACCACTTGGGCAAGGCCAGGGTGTCTTGTCTTGCTTTGGACCCTATTCTCCAGAGGTCAAAGTAATGTTCTTGATGTGTACTTCATGAACTTCAAGGGCCCTGAGTTGCTGAGAGAAGCAAACCAGGAACCTATATTCTAAGCTGCCCCTCCAGCTCCAGCCCAGGGGCTCTGCTCTTTCCCTAATCCCAAACTTTGGAGCCTCTCAGTGGTCACAGTGCCCACTGGCTCTACCCTCTCGAGCTCTCTGGAGCAGTGCCTCACAAAGAATCCACAGCCTTTCCTGCCACAGCTACCCTCGCCCCCAACCCTGACTCCAGGGTAAACTGTGGGTGACAAATTCTTGCCTGGAGTTAGGGAGTGGGCTTATTTCCTACTTAACTTTGAATAAGAGATGAAAAGAACCAAGGGGAAAACCATCTGCTGCAGAAAAAAGCGACCATTTCTGGAGGGTATGAATAAGGTCTATATAGCTATATAAAAGCAATTTTCTAAATGTTTCTCAAAATAGCTCTTCAAAAAACCATACATGATGATTAACAGGGTAGATTGGCAGGCCGGCAGTGAGGCCCAACACTAGGTCCATAGTTACCGGCTTCATTATATTTTATTTTCCTTTATTCCAAGGGACTGCACGGCTGTGATGTTGACATTTTGCTGGTGTTTGAGAAGCAAACCGAGTGTAGCTGGTGGCTTTGCCACAGGGCACTTGGACTGCAGGAACAATCAGGGCCCCTGTGGGGTTCCTTCGGCTGGGTGGCAGTATATTCCCAGACGCTAGCCAGGTTCCAGCATCATTGGCTGGCTGTCGGGGTGCTGGCAAGGACATTTTTGCCCTGGGTGGCCGATTAGATAAAAAGGTCACAAAGATCATGGCCAGTTATAAGTTCAGGGCTGCAGACTCAGGTCCTAGAGGAAAGTGGGTGGAACATACTCAAGGGGAGCACACTGAGACAGAGGGCAGAAGGTGTCCACAGGCCTCCAAGAAGATGGTTAAAGACACCCCCACACAGCCAAATGGACAGGGGAGAAGCCACTAACTAGAGTTCCCAAGGATGTTGCTCCAGCCTCCTCCCCAGGCCCCAAACACTCAGAGCCCCTGTAGGTCTCCGGCAAGTGCCTCTTTGCAGTCTTCTCTCTCACTGCTCCAGCACTTGTAGGGGGAGCCCATAGAGGTGCCAAACAATATCCAAGCCTGAGCTCCTGAAAATGCTCCATAATCTTAGCAAGCTAGCTTCCTCCCTGGGCCCCCGCCTCTTCTAGAAAATGGAGGGAGGGGCTACTTGATGCTCCAGAGCTTCCTGCTCAGATGCTTACAGTGGCATATTCACTTTCCTTCATCAGTGGCCCCAGACCTCACTCTGAAGAACTCACAGGAAACTCCTTTCCTAAGGGAAGGGCGGTGGTGGCAGCCTCATAATTGGACTTTGGCAGGAAAGGGGGATGTGTGGGACACCCAGAGGTGGCCCTCAATACCTCTGTGTATGTGGGGTGGGCAGTAGAAGGTAGTGATGGTCATGGAGAGAGAAAACCAGGAGGAGGAGCAGGTTACCCCTGGGGTTCCCTAAGCCCACAGACGCCTTTATTCAAGTCACTTGTCCCTTTCCAGGTTACATTTTTCCCATACAGAGGAGGGTGTGACCACACTGGTGCCAGGCCTTCTGGCATGTGGGGTAACTCCCATGGTTCTTCACAGGTCCAGGCAGAGAAGCAGGGGCAGGGACACCTTTGCTGCTCCCTTCTCCAGCCTCACTGTAAAAGAGAAGAGAAGAGGGGACAGCAGGGGACTCGGTGTAATACTTGTCCCCTGCTCACAACCTCCCCTCCTCCCATTTCTTTTAAGCTATCATGTGGGTCAGAGATACCCACATGGTGTCGCCCACTGACAGACTACTCAGAAGAACCTTCTGGCTCCAACCCATTTGGTAGTGACCTTGACCTGAACCCAGTTTTCTCATTCACGTGTAGATTGGAGGTTTCAATGTCTACCTCACAGGGATATTTCAAATGCTTAAGGGGGTAATGGAGGTGAAGTATTTAGCACAGTACCAAGGTCAATTTGGGTTGTCAACATTGAGTCGCTACCTAGCCCGTTTGCCTTGCTTCAGTTTCAAATTTGGATCCAGCTGACAATTACCAAGCATCTACCCTGAACTGAGCCCTTTTATAAACACTACCTCAGTGAGTGTCTCTGCCCAGCCCATTCCCTAGGTTTTGAGCTCAGAGCTGGCTTTGTCTCATGGCCTTGCTGTCCCTTGCTCTTGTTTGTTCTCTGCCTAGCAGAGCCTGATGCATGATTTCAGCCCCAATCTATGGTTCCCTCCCTCTGGAGAGTTTTTTGTCTTCATTTCTTCAAATATTCTTTCTACCTTTTTCTCCTTCTCCTTTCCTTCTGGAACTTTTATTGTACATATCTGGCACTCTTGATGGTGTCCCTCAGGTTTCTGAGACTCTGTTCTTCCTTTTTCTTTGTGTCCCTCAGAATGGCTAATCACAGTTAACCTATTTTCAAGTTCATTTATTCTTCCTTCTACCTAATCAAATAGGAATTTTATGCACATTTTAGTGCATTTTTCATTTCCTTTATTGGATTTTTCAACTCCAGAGTTTCTATTTGGTACCATATCATAATCGTTCTGTCTTTATCGATCTTCTTTACTTAGTAGGACATTATTCTCATCCTTTCCTCTTATTCTTTGGACATGTCTTACTTTAGGTGTTTAAACATACTTCAGTTTATATTTAAAATCTCAAACCTTCCCTGGGCACAAATCAAGTTCTACTCACCATTCCCTGCTTCCTTTCTCACATTCTACAAAACACAACTGGGATCTGGTTCCATCGCTTAACTCCACTTCTGACCACCTACCCTAAGTCTCTCCTTTCTTCTGAATTGAAGAAGGGAAGAGGGCCTTGAGACCTGAGAGACCCTCCCTTCCACCTGAGCTTCTAGATGCCCTGCTGCCTGCTGGAGGCGAGCTGCCCAGGGAGGTGCTCAGTCCCTTGGGGAAGTCAGGGGAGGACAGACATCCTCAGGCAGGACTCCCTGTGCTGGCAAGAGCACCCTGCAAAGCTCTGCTGCGAAGGGATGGATGTGGGAAGACAGCACACCAGATCTGAAGCTTGAAATGAAAAGGCAGTTTACTTCAACATAAATAAAAATTACAGTCCACAAACATAAAAGTCCCAAGACCTACGTGGTATGTTCCTGCAGGTTGGAATTAAAGCCTCAACTTGGCTTCAGGGGCTGGCCCGGGAAGTACTGCCACCTCTCCTCCTTTCACCCAAGAATCAGAAAGAGGCTAAACAAATTCAATCAAAAGCCACAGGTCTTTCTTTATGGGTTATTCCTCCCTCCTTATAGAGAGGGGTGATTGACAGGATGCAAGCACTTTCGGAACGTCCAACACCCATTCCTACCTCTGTTGGTGTTTCTATTAATAGAGTTACCAGCAATAGCAATAACGAAGAACATCATAACTCCACCTTTCACCCAATTCAGCGGAGCCAATTTAATCAAAGTGCCCTACTTAGGAGAACAGTGCTGGAAATGATGGGGGTTGGGAAGCCATATGGTGCTTGGCAGACAACTGAAATCAATGTGGAAACTGAGGAGCACAGGCGAGGCTGTATCATTTATCACTCTGGGGCCAGGGCTGAGTCAGGTCCAAGCACTGACCCTTGTTCCAAATTGGGACCTCATCAAGGCTTTGGCTAGGATTCAAAAGTGGTACTTGGAGACCCTTGTCATAGCACCAGGAGACTTTTCTTCCTACAAATGAGGACTCCTAGGACCAATAATGCCTGTACTATCATAATGAATTATGGCTGGATCTGTCTGACCTATAAAAATAAATACTGCCCATAAAAACACTGCACCACTAAGCAAAAATGTCTGAAGAATGCAGAGAGAATGGGATTGCATTCTTTTAAAACTTGGGAACAAGAATTGAAACATGTGGATGTGGAACTCAGCAGGATTTGAGAAAGGTAGGGGTGGAAGTGGGATTCACTGAGCAGGTGCAGCACGGCATCAAAGGCAGAGCATTGGGTGTGGTCCAACAACAGGTGCACGGTCTCCCGACCCCTTTGTAATGATGCTAGTTGTGCCACTTTGCAGGATGGTTATGCAGACATGCTGCCTACTAGGCTCTAAAGAGCAAAAGACTGGACTAGGAACTGGATCAAGTTACGTAGGGCAGGAACATTCATCTCTGAGCCTCACATTTGGTCCAGTGTCTAGCAAACTGTGTTTGCCTGATAGGAGTTGAAAACAGAGCATCATTTCTTTAGAACAAGGTCGTCACCCCACACCCCCAAAGGCTGGAGCTGCTTCACTGGAACCCCAGGGTCTCCAAAACTAGACAACTGAGTCTCTGTGGCTTGGGCAGATCAATTGAGTTTTGCCTCCCTGGTTCAAATGAGGTGCTGTCTCTGCTTTTTGCAAGAACATCCTGGGGAGCATTCCAGCTGCTGCGATTCAATTGCCTTCAATGTGATGCCCATCAAAGCACCCTCTCTCACCCCCCTGCAGCCTCCCCAGCTGCTGCCAGTGGCAATATATTATCTTCAGGCAGCCAATGTCTCAATTTAACTTGGATTCCATGCCTCTGTGCATACAAGATGCGTCCCTTCCCAGTTCTCTTTCTTCCTGGTGTGGAACCAGCTGTACGTACCCCATTGTGCCTCTCCCAAAAGCTTTCTCTAGCCTCTTCAGAATAAGGACCTGCATACAAATTATGCAACCATGGGCAAAACCTGGAACAGCTGGATGCTCTGAATCCACATCCACATCTGTAAAATAGTACTCTCTGCCTTACCTCCCCTCCCCCAAGGTAGTGGGAAAGCAAATGAGAAGTCTAGGGAAAGAGCTTAATCCACGGAAAGGCTTTAAACAACATCATCACCTGCTCCCCCCACCCAACTCTGCACCCTATGCAAGAGACCAAAGCCCAACAAAGTGGGTTAGAAAGAATGTTCCCTGTAACTTGGAGAAGCTGCGGTCATGGGTCAAAGAACTTCCCATTTCTCTTTGAAAGGAGAATAAGTAAAACTTGCATTCCTTTCAACTAGACACTTTCATGTAAGTACACTTTGTTTCTTTCTACCATGCTTTTGGGGGGCACCAGGAATGGAACCCAGGGAGCTTAACCACTGAGCCATATCCCCAAGTCCCCAAACCCCTATGCCCTGCATTTTAAACAATTTTGAGATGGGTTCTTGCTAAGTTGCTTATTAGGGCCTTGCTAAATTCCTGAGGCTGGCTTTGAATTTGCAATCTTCCTGCCTCAGCCTCCCCCAAGTTATTGTGATTATAGGCGTGCACCATCCCACCCATCTCTACCATGCATTAAAGTTGCATAGGGGGCCAGGGTCGCAGAATACAAGGTCTTGCTGGCAAGGTTCTGACTTTCATTTTTGTATATAGCAGGGCCTGGTACAGAAGAGACACTAGGTGGGTGAATGGATGAGTTTGCTGCCCAGGGCAGACTTTTAGAGAGTGCCTTCCTAAAGCACCCACCTTTGTATATGTGGGTTATAAAGCACTTTCACATCAGGGTGGTGGATACTTCTGGAGATGACTGGTGGTGATGACTACACATGCAATATTGTGAACGTACTTAATGCCGTTGAATTGCACATTTTGATATAGTTAAAATTGTAGATTTTATGTTATGTATAGTTTACTACAATAAAAATTAAAAACAAAAAAAAAATGTTCACAAGCTTGTATGTTCCATGAAGAAAAGGAGTGATTCTTTTCTATCCCCAGCAACTGAAACCCTAAGCTGCTCTGGTTGGTCTTGGGAAACATCAAGGGATGAGGGAGCTAGAAAGCAAGACGAGCGGCGGGTGGGGAGGCCTAGAAGCCCACCAGTATAGATTAACAGCCGCTGCAACACCTGAGGGCATCCCCGCGGGGACCTCCACCCAGCCCTCCTGGACTCTGCAGAGGGAGCCTCTGTGCTCCTGGTACTTCCGGCCCCCACAGACTTCTCTTTGCGACTTTGCCCCCATCATCTGTAGACGGACTCCCTGTTGGTGGGAACTCTGTCCTGCATGCCAACAGGAGCACCTAGCCTGGCCTAGAGTAGCTAGTTTTAGGTGACAACTCAAAAATGATGGAAGTCTTTGGTTGTTCTTGGAATTTTGTCACATTGACTAGAGCAGGAAATACATTCATGAGCACTCCAAAATATTTTGGTCTTGCACACATTTTCTTTATAATCATTTATGGTAAAGAAGGATTAAAGTAGAAGTGGGAACCTGAGTGCTCCGTTCAAGGAGGAAGGCCTGACTTTGGCATTAAGCTTGTTCTGAGTGACTCATGGGGGCAGGACTAGAATCAGGGAAGGCCAGTTTATCCCAAAGGAGTTTATCTCAGCACTGTTGAGCATTGGGCCAGGCTGCCTGCTAGGAAGTGAGCTCCCTGACACTTGGTTCTTAGGAATGCTGGGAAGAAAGGAGACACAATGAATGAGAAGGTCCCGGCCTCCACCTTGCCATTCTGGAGATCCGAGTGAAGTGAAGGATGTGACCTCTTCTCCCATCGACTGTCTTCTTTCCCTCCCTCTCTCTGTGATCCCCAGTCATGGAGAGGATGGCACCTGGCCTGAAAGCCTAGCCCAGAGCGCTTCGTGCTCCACAGCTTCCCAGGCGTGGGCAGAGGTGCTGAGTCCTGCCGGAGCCCTGCCAGCTTCTCCATCGTGGCAAGTGAAATTACCAGCTTCACACTGTGGGGCTATTTAAATCAGCTTTTCATGTCTGATGGATTTAAAAATATGCTAGGAGTCCACATCTTACATACAAGAAACACAAACAAGCAGATGAGGCTGTATTTTCCTTCTTCCACGTGCCCTCCCGGCCCTCTGTCCCCTTCCTCCAGCTCTCCTCCCCTGCCCCCTCCCAAAGCAGTTTCCATTCATGAGGCCCCTCTCCCCCGACTCCCCACACTGCCCCTTCTCTCAGTGACTTCTCTCAGTGGCTCTGCTCTGTGGGAACCGAGGAGGTTGCCCACTGCAGCGTAAAGGAGGGGTTTTACCCCGGCCACTCCTCATCTGCCCTGTACAGTCTTTGGCACTGAATAGTGTGGGCACAGGAAGCATGGGACTGACCTGCCTTCACCCAGCTCCCTCAGGTCCCAGGTGAGAAAGGAGACTGTGACCCAGGTGGGAGGAGGGACTTGCCCAGAGCTTAAGATCAGTGGGCAACCAGTGTGGCTCCCGGCCCAAAGCTCTTGCCACCCACACCAACTCAACCCAGGCCTTCCAAAGTTTCCACTGAGTGCCCAGGAAGGGGGGTGAGTGTCTCCCAAGCCACACAGGTGGAGCATTTCAACCCCACACTCTCTGTATCGCACCAATGAGAGTTTCACAGTTCTTTGCACAGCAGAGTCCCCATTCTGTCCCTTCATCACAAAGGACAGTGTCCACCGGGAACCTTTCTGGGGCCTTGACCCACTTCCATTGACCTAACCCAATTTCTCTTGCTATAAATTAAGTCACATTTCCTCCAATCCCTGAGCGTCATCTTTGAAATTTGATGTGGCCCCACAGCACATCCTCCATCTGTGGCAGGTAGCTGTTCCCTGGCTAGTGCCACTGGCCCTGAACTGTGTACATGGTGACCCCAGCCCGCCCAGCCCATGCAAGGCTCCTGGCTGTAGTGCTCAACCTCGGGTGCATGTTCAAATCACCTGGGGAACTTTCTCTATTTTTTTTGCTAGTTTATTTTCATTTATCTTACTTTTAACTGTTTTATTTATTTTATTACTAAAAAAAAAACAAAGCCAATCCTTGCCACCTCCACCCCCCTCCACCTGAGATTCTGACTTAATTAAAAGTTGGAAGAGTTTTATTTTTAATTGTTTAACATTACTATCATTAGCAACAATGCTAGTGAAATGGAATAATAGTGAAAAACTCCTAAACGTGCAAATGATGCTGTGATTTTTGGATCTGCTCTTTGATGCCACCATGTCTTTGCCCAAGCCATTCCCTGTGTCTGGAGGCTTTCAGAGAATTTCAGCAACTTGCCTATGCCATGCAGTGGGTCCATAGTAAAGCACATGGCTTGACAATGTTCTGAGGGTCCCCAGCCCTGCCCAGGCCTCTGACAGCAGATCAACCCTGATTGGTCATCGACAGGAGGAGGAGGTGGGGCTCAGGGTCCTGGACACACATGCTCTGAGGAACCATGCTGGCTACCTGTTCCAATGTCAGCCCTGACACTGTTAGGAAAGCAGATTCTCAGAAAGGGGGCGGGGGCGTGGGAATCATAGACTGCAAGCCTCAAGCCCAATTCAACTCCATGTCTTCTCCACTACTTGGAGTTCTCCAGGCCATAGTCTCCTCCACGAATGTGAATAACCAAAGCCAGCTGTGGCATATGGACTGAAGGGAGTGAGTTTACAAGATACTTCTATGATGCTCTGGGGAATCTTTTCTGTCAGTGAAAATTGGGGGTGGGAGAAAGTGAGGCCCGCCCCCACAGCACGACTAGCAAGCAGCAGAGCTGAGACTTGTCTGGCCCCAGGACCCACAGGTGCAGGGCCATAGGCTCTGCATTTACACATGGCTCACTGCCCTCAGTGTCCCCCCGCTGGCCTTCCCCCCCTTGGCCTCCTCTGAGTCTGGACAACTTCCCAATGGTCTCCCCTCACAAAGTCCTTAGCAGCCACATCTCCAGAGCCGCCTCGATAGAAACTCCTTGGGGAGTGACACCTGAAAGAGAATCTAATCAGATGGGCAATTTTAGCAAAGACAAATTAACTCCATGTCTGAATAAGAGTCACCCAGCCCTGGCCAGCCAGCAGCCAGCATCCTTAATTCCCTGTCCTCTCTGTTATTAAAATGGTCTTCCAAGAGATAACCCATCTCTATGGAGTCCAGACTAATAAACTGCAGTCAAGCCCTGGAGGAGCCTCGCTGCTTGACCCGCCCTCCCGTTTCCTCTAGCTCCCCCTTGGCCAAGCTCCTTGACACCTTTCTACAACCCTGCCATAAATTTTCTTTGCTCTCTCAGACTTCATTTTTAGCCCCACACCCCACTCCTTCCCATACCACCCCCAAAAAAGCCCAGCAGCCATTCTATTCCCCTCCACTAAAAAGTTAGTGACAGAATCTTCTTGGAAAACTCCAGGATTATAAAAATAAAAGCTGTAAAACCAGAAAAATCACAGATTCCTCAAGTTGGGTGGGGACCTGGAAATTGCTAATACTTTCATTTCGTGAATGAGAAAATTGAGGCCCAGAGATGGTGAGTGACTTGCTCAAGGGCACACAGGAGGTTCCCAGTGAGAATTGAAGCAACTGGCAACTGACTAGAATGTCATGGCAACAGACCGTCATCTGTTCATACAGCAAATCTTTAGTGAACACCCGGGAATGATCAGGGTCTACAACTGATACTGAAATACAACATAAATGAGACATCCAGCCTGCCCTCACGGAGGGGAGATGAACACAAAACCTGATGCTGATGCTGATCTGTGTAGTACAGGTATCACCTAGAGGGCACAGAAGCCAAACCATGGGCTCAGAAGGGGCCCAGGTCTCTAGCTCCAGGAAGTAGTAAAGCCTTTCAGATTAGCATATATATTATACACTAATATTACTAAATAATAGTAATACACAGCTATCGCATGCACTGATTCTCACATCAGACACACTTCTCACTTAATTCTCATCACAGTCCTATGGGGTTGACAATATGATTGCCACCAGTTTACCAGAATGGAAGTGGAGGCAGAGATTATGACTTGCTCGAGGTTACACAGGCTCAAGTGGGGGAATCAGGCTTTGATTCCTCAGTCCTCCAGCTCTACACTCCTAACCACTGTCCTGTCCTTCCTTTTATCTCGGGGGCCTCTGGGTCCTTCATGGAAGATGCCATGGGAAACCTCCTGCCCTTTGGCCAGTTGGTACCTGGTACCCGATTCTGCACTAAACCTCTGGCCCTGAATTGCATGACCTCAGGTCTCCACAATTCCTGGCCCTGCTGTGAATTCCCACAGCATCTCTAATCCAGGCATCTCCAAGGCCACCTTCAAAATTGTTTCCAGGCAACAGAGGTCATGTGCCTTCTCTTTGGCCACATGAAACAAGCACTCTGCCCCACTGTGGGGAGAGTTTGGAGCTGTTTCTCCCTCTCTCCCAGGGCTTGCCCAGAGCATCTGTGTGTTGTCATTTGGGGCTCTCATTCCAAGAACAGCGAGAGCCAACAGTTCTAAGCAGCCCCCATGTGCCACTCACCATGCAGGGCACATCACTGTGCAACTTCATGTTATCTCATTTGACACTTTGCAACAACCATAGGAGGAAAGTGTTATTATCATTCCCATTTTGTAAGGAAAGAATTCACAGGGGAGCAGGCAAGAGATTCAAGAATCTCACTGCAGGTCTCACAGTCATTCTCTGGAAGAGTCAGGCTCCACCTCAGGACTATGCTTTTCCAAGGCTGGCTGGGGTTCAAGGCATCATCCATGACCATGAAACCATGCCGCGAGTCTGTGAAGCCTGTGCCTTTGGCTTCGAGCACGATGCTCTATCCAACTGAGCCAACCAACCGTGGCCAGAAAGCAATTGTCATCGTAACAGAAACCCATTATGACCCACAGAGCCCCCGAAAGGTGCTTCGAGAATACATTCTGTGAGTTGAAAGCAAGCCAAGCATTATGCTTCCCTGGAAACAGCTGCCCAGGGCTTGAAGACAGCAGAACAATCCTGAAAGGCAGATCCAGTCTTACACAGACCCTACCAACCGCCTTCTGCCTTCCAGACAATGACATCCTCTGAGCCCAGAGGAGCCTGTTCTTGTAGGAAGAACAGGATGACATGGCACCAGAAAGGATAATGCAAATGATCTCAGAGTCGCACAAATCGGCAGGTGGCAGATTCCCTACTGGCGAACAAGGCAATCCTAAAACGAAGCGATCTGTATTCAAGCCATTTTCTAACAACAGCAACCCAGAGAAGCTTCGATCTAATTTCCTCCACTCTTGGCCCCTAGAGCTTCTGCCGCCTTTCCATGTACATTTTCTGTGGTTAATTTTCTGAAGTAGACAATGGGTTAAGTCTATTACCAATTTCCAGGGGAAGCTACTGCCAAATTGAACTCATTAAATGGTGAGCATGTGTGGCATGCAAATCTTGTCCTGTCACTTCCCTGATTAAACTCCTTCAGCGTCTTCTCATTGCTAAGGAAAAAGTGTCCTTGACATGGTTTACAAGGCCCTTGACCGTGGAGTTCAGGCTGCCTTTCCCGGCTCTCTTCATGCTGCCCCCGGCCCCCGCCGCCCCCTACTCATGCCTGTTTTTCCATTGTGCCGACCCCTCTGAGCTGTTGTGAGCTGGGCCTTGGTGCATGCTGTTTCCACCGGATGCTCTGCATCTCCCGCCACCTTCCAGCTCTCCCCTCCTCTCCCAATAGTTCCAGTCTCTTGCTTCCTCAGCCTCTGTGCTTCTCTTTTCATGATTTTTATCCCTCGTGTTTTGCGCCTGGTTTTCCAGCAGCCTGGAAATCCCAGGAGGGCAGGATGGTGTCTGTTCTGTTCACTGGTTTATTCCCCGAGCTTAGCATAGAGTCCGCCATGCACGAGGAGAAATATTTACAAACTGGAGGATGTTGGGAGAGACCGCTCACTCAGCGCTCCTGGTTCCAACTGGGACCTTAACAGGAACCACCGTTCTGAATGAAACAGTACCCCGTGCTTATCTGAGAACCTTGCCCTGCATCCAGATGACAGGCAGCAAGTATATCTCTCCCTCCTTCTTCCAAATAGATCTTCCATGTTTCACGGTGACGCACTGTTCGCAGACCGTCTAACTTGTGTGCAGCATGGCTGTGGTTTAGATCTTAAATGTTCCCCAAAGGCCCAAATGTTGTAGGCTTGGTCTCCCCAACCTGTCACTACTGGGAGGTTGTGGAACCTTTAGGAGGTGGGGCCTAGTGGGAGAAGGTTAGGTCTTTGGGGGTGTGCCCTCGAAGGAGCTTTTGGATTTTAGCCATTTCCTGTCTCGGTCTTTGCTTCCCAAGTGCCCTAAGGGGAACAGTTTCCTCTGCCCATGCTTCCTGCCATGATATATTTCCTCACCACAGACCCACTAGGCAATAGGGCAAAGTGACCCTCTGAAACTGTGAGCAAAAATATGTTTTCCTTATTAAGTTGTTTATCTCAGGTATCTTGTCACAGTGATGGAAAGCTGACTAACACAAGTACTATTTTCATATCTCTGGGCTTTGTTCTGCCTTTTCTGCACAAATGCTTTCAGGAAGCTCTACCCTTTTCTGGGCAAGAAGAAGGAGCTCCATAGTTCTATTCTTCTAGTGTCTCTGACTCACAAAGCCATATGGGCACATGCCTCCGTCATATTAGTATCACTTTATGACAGTGGAGAATTGGCTGGTTATTTGCTATTAAATGCAGCCAAACAACTCTCAAGTCTTGATGTACAGACCCAGTTTTTAGCCTGGTTCCCACTCTGTTCCCCTTTCCAGTTCTTAGAATCTGTCTCTGAACCACTAACTCTGGCCATCAAAGGGAATAAGTACTTCAAGTATACAAACTCAATATGTTATTAACGAAAACTAAGTGTGACTAGAGGAGTAAGTCTCCTGGGAAAAGCAGCATATATTGAATCCCCAAGTAAAACAAATGCTTGGGTTGTCTCCCCTTCTTCTCCAGGTAGCACAAAGCAGGCACTAAATCAAAGGCCCTTGGCTCTGCCTCAAGGTCACCAGGAAGTTCCAGTGATTGGAAATGGGTGTGGGGACAGCCAGAAGGTGAGCCCCTGCCCAGCATACTAGGTGGGACTGTGGCAAAACTGTAATTGATGACTTTTCATACTAAGGACACATATCTACTGATGCCAGCTAGTCACTCCCTGCCAGAGGGATTTTAAGACCTCCTCAGGACTTTTAAAGCCTCTAAAGAGCTAATGAAGCAGAACCATAAAGCAGGGCCACCACTGTCCAGGGCTTCAGGCAAATTTCATGTGCTTGTCACTGCAGTGCTGTTCCTAAACTCTGGGCCAGTGCCTGCGGCCCTGGGGCCTGGCCTGGGGCTGCTCTGGTCTCTGACTGCAGCATCTGCTGCCTCTTGGGATCTGCTGAGCCCATGGGACCCAGGCCCTGGCACCCAGCAGTGCTTCGCAGTAACAGAACTGTAATTCAGGGCAGTATTATTATGACGACATGACTATGACTGGATGTTCCACAGTGCTGTGCAGTTTCCAAACCTGTTTTATGTCTATTTCATTTTGTTCTGAGTCATGTCCTTTTTGGCACATGAACATGTTGAGTCTCCTGGGTGGACAGTGACTTGCCCCAAAGTCGCACCATCCGTCATATGGCTCCAGATCTCATGTCCTGTGGCAGAGCTGTCCAGTGACTGCCGGTCACCTTTGGAATCGGGCAGGAGGGGATTGGGCCAGGTTGAGCCAAAGACCCAGCCGGCCAGGAGTTTTCTCGGCCCAGTTTGCTCTGGCTGCCTTTGAGACTGAGATATTAGCTAACGGTCAATGAAGTCCCTTCGGCACTTCTGTTGTGAGAAATGACCTACTGCCAGCAAGAAAAATGGTCCTAGGCTCCCTTGAGGACTAGCATTCACTTAAAATGGCAGGTTGGGCCTTCCTGTGGAATTTAGATAGCAGAGAAATTTTTAAGTGTTCCCTGTTTCCAGAGCCTAGATGAAGGAAGAAAGAGTCCTCACCACTTCTCCTAGAGGACCTATGGATGGCCCACAGCTGGGAAGGGCCGAGCTGGAGCTGGTTAGGAGGACGGCTATGGGACCCTCTCTCTCAGGATTTAGGTAAGAGCTAGCCCAGCCCACTCAGAGGTTAACACAGTGAGTTCCGTGAAGATGGAGATGGTGTCTGCTGCCTCAGCTGTTTGCTGGTGCCCAGTTCCGTGCCTGGAACTTATGAATTACCCAGTGGAAGTTCGTTGCGGATCTCCTGATTCTGGGATGCGTTGTGTCTGAGCTTTTGCTGAATATGGGATGATTAATTCCATGAGACAGGGACCTTAGGGGCTCTAGACCCAGAGCTGAGTATACAGGTTGTAGCTGAGCAAGTCACGAGGAGACCACTCATTCTCAGGGAGTCAGACTTGTTCCTGGAAGTCATAAGGTAACAGGTCAAGGATTGCATACAACACATGACAGTCCAAGTGTCTAAGGCAAGATAGGCTACCCACCACCCCCCCACCCACCCCTGTAGAGCTACACACATAAACAAGGTATCCAGGGAGGTGCCATTCAAGATCCAAGGCAGGCAGATTATGGGGATCAGGAAACATGTTTGTTCACAAATAGAGCTCCAGGAATCAGGCTAGGGTCCCTCAGCAGGGAGGGGGATTTGCAAGAACAAGATGTTGCTTGCATTCTATGTGAGGATCTGGTTATGACAAGGAATCAAGGTAGGGCAGGTACCCAGTGATCCCAATATAGAAATGCCATCTTAGTCCATTTTCTGTTGCTATAACAAAATACCTGAGTCTGGGTAATTTATAAGGAAAGAAGTTTATTTTCATTCATGGTTCTAGAGGTTGTGAAGTCCAGGAACAAGGTGACAGTGATGGCCTCAAACTACTCCAATTCACAGCAGAAAACAGAAAGGCAAGCAGGTGTGTAGAGAAGAGACAAAATACAATCGGCAACCTCACTCTACAACAACAGGCTCCCGCAATAACTAAACAAGAGCAGGAATGCACTCGTAAGAGAAAGGCATGAATCCCTTTACCCCCAGGACCCCAAACCTCCCATCAGGCTCCACCTCCCAACACTGCCACACTGGGAACCAAGCTCAATGTGGGTTTTATTGAAGAGAAACCCTATTCAAAGAACAGCAGATGGACTGAGCTATCTGGCTGCATCCCATGCTACTACTGAGATCTGGGGTCAGGCTGGGCTTCCACATGTGAAGCTGGGTGCAATTCCAAGAAGAGAGGGAGGCTGCAGAGATGGGGAGGAGTAGGGTCCCGTGAAGTCCTCTTTTCTGCTTATGGAGCTTATGGAGTCTCATGTCTCACTGGGGAGACAGCCTGCAAGTGGCGGCTTTTATGAAAGCAAAGAAAATTTCGGCATCTCCTGGGGAGCACAGACAGAGGGACTGGAGCCTGGTGGTCCGGCAGAAGCTATGGGCTCATTGCATGGGAGTCCAGCTAGTGCTGGGATATGCTGCTGCCCTGTCACCAGTTCCTGCAGCTCACCCTGTTTAGGCAGGTTCCATTCTTGGAGCTTGAGTTCTAGTTAGGCAGAGAGATCACCCCTGCAATGGACTAAGGAACATGGCCACAGCAGCCCAGGTATAAACCAACCCAATGCCATCACAATAGAGGCCCCCTGGCTGCAAGCTTGAGAGATGTGAGTGGACACTGGAAGGAAGTTCTCCAGAGGGGAGAGAGCCACTGATGAGTTGGTACAGTCTCAGAAAAAAAAAAAAAGGCAATGGATTGGGGACAAAAAAAAAAAACAGACTTCACACGTGAAGTCATCTTTATAGCATCCCTATTGTCACCCTGGGAGCTCGTTTTATGCACTGACTTCCACTCAGAACAGGCTCCTAACAGATATTTTCCACTGAAACAGAGGGAAGTTACAATTCCCAGTGGAGCATCCCCAGGAGCAGGCGGGAGGAGGCAGCTGTGGACTTGCTCTTCCGTGGCTTCCCAGCAGGGACTAGGGCACCTCCAGAAGCTAAAGACCCTCACCTCTGAGGACCTGAGAGATGGAGTGGCACCAGGGATGTCTACAGGCTCCAAATCCTGGAGGTCCTGAAATTGGTCATCCTGTCACCTCCCCTGGGCTCCGACAATGTGGGATTTGGCCCTGTTGGATGGAGTCCTCCAGGAGGTGGGAGGAACTCCCTGTCGGAGGCTGGGCTGGTTACAATAGGCAGAATGCAGAGGCCCCAGTTCCTACGACAATGGAGGCTCCTACAATGGAAACTGTAATGAGAGAGCCCCACCTTGATCTCCTTCTTCAAGGTCCTTTCTAATATATGTGCCTTTGTCCCCTTTTAAGTTTCTCTATTTTTCTTGTGTGATACAGATGAATAGAAAGGATCAGATAATTTTCACTGTAGGTACCATAAACATCTTACTCTCTGGTTCTGTGGCTCAGAAGAATCAACAAGGGGCAGCAAAGAGCATGTGAAACTGGGTTTGAGGTTCTGGCCCACCTCCACCACAGACTCTACTTTTCTCCCTGGGTCTTAATATGCCTCAGCTATAAAATGGGCCATAATGTCTCTGTGCCTAACTCCCAAGCTTTTGGCAGAAGTTGATAAAAATGCATTGGTATCAGAAGGTTCTGGAAGCATAAGGTCCTTTGCAATTGGATTCAGTTATTATTTTTTTTAAATATTTTTTAGTTGTAGATGACACTATATCCTTACTTTATTATTTTCACGTGGTGCTGAGGATGGAACCCAGTGCCTCAGACATGCAAGGCAAATGCTCTACCACTGAGCGACAGCCCATGACCCAAGATTCAGTTATTATCATGGAAATGCCATAGAGTTTATGGAAGCTTGTGTCTATCTAGTGTGACAGCTTCCAAGAGGTGGCTTTATGAAAGTAAAGGGTGAATTCACACAACACTAACTTACAAAAAAAAATAGTAAATAGTAGAAAGATCAGCAGAGTTGAAGGAAAGGAACAGGGGGAGGATGAGGCGGGGAAAGGGGAAACACTGGGGACTGAGCTAGAGCAAATTCCATTCCATATCTTTATAATTATGTCCAAATAATCCTGATGTTATGTATAACTAAAAAGAACCAATAAAAGAAGAAGAAAAATAAAGAGAAAATGTTGGCATCTCCTGGGGAGTTCAGAGGGACTGCAGCCTGGTGGTCCTGGAGAGGCTCCAGGGTATATGGCATGGGAGTCGGGCTAGTGCTAGGATGTGCTGCCTGTCACCAGCCCCTGTGCTCCACCCTGTCAGCAGATCATCCTGAACAGTTCCTTGACAAGACTTCCCAGCCCCCTCGGCTCCTCCCACCGTTTCTAAATGACCCTCTTTCCTCCCCAGCACCAGGAATGACTCTCCCAGGGGAAATGACATAGATGAGACCAATGGTCTAGGAAATTAATGAATAACCTAAAAAGAAACCAAATCCGAATATTCCACCACACCTGGCAAAGTATGGGATCCGTCCATCTCCTATGGAGATTCTGATTCCACACTCAGGCCAAGGCTGGCAGTTTTCCCAACAGGTCTTTAGGCCACACATAGCTCCCAGACTATCGGTAGCTTCCCATTGGGGAGCACTCTCAGTCAGCTCCTATTCCCCCAACCCTGGCCTCCCAGCCCTCTTCTCCCCCGGGGCAGGACCTTGCAGTATGCAGGAAAGATGCTCTCAGACCTGGCTCTGACTTCTGGGCTGCTACTGCTGTGGCACTTTCCTTCGGAGGGTAAACACAGTCACTTGTGGAGGAGGCTGTCATCTTTAATTTTCCCCATCCACTGTGACTTCTGGCTCCCCACACCCAGCCCTCCCCACCCCTCCAGAGCACCAGGAACACAGACATCCCATCATTTCGTTCTCATGTGTGTTTATTGAGTGCCCACGGGGCCCGTGGTACTGTGCTCAGGGTTCGGAGCCACTGTCTAGTCCAAAGGAGACCAGAGCTAGTACAGAGAATTTTTCATAGCTGCATAACATCTGTTAAAGGGTGGGGAAGGGGAGAACTAATCACAAAACAAATTCCTATTCGAAAGCAACAGAATCTCCTCTGAGAGTAATATATATGGTACGCGCACGCACACACGCACGCACACACCCCTCTGGATGAACACGGAAGTATACCCACTTGGTTGTATATGCATGCATATACAACAGTGTTTGTGGGCAAATAAACTAATATATATGCTGTGCACACACACGCACGCGCACACACACACACCACCACACAGACAGATAATCTGGCTTATGCTATCAAAGACACTAGTCTCCAGGTTCTAGTGGAAGCAATCTGTCCTAGATGCCTGCAGCATGCAAAACTTGGAAGATCCAGAGTCACAGTTTAGGAGGACGATGGGGAGACACAGGGGCTTTTCCATCCTCAGGGCCCAGCCACAGCGCATGAGGTTGCTCTTTGTTGGCGACGACAAAGCCTTTGTGGCAGGCTCCCAGGGCAGAGCGGAGGAGCTGGAGGCCTTCCGTCCATGGCGGGGCCCACCGGAGCCCTGGTGAGTCCACCAATCTTCAAGGCAGAATTGAAAGCTCTGGTTTTAGAGTGTGTAGTCCTGCGAACAGTGTTCCTTGGGACAGCGCGGCAGATCGAGGTGAGAGTTCCTTTTCCCGCTCGTTCTCTGCGCTTTCCCACATGTGCTAACGCATTTTGTAGTCATTAGATACAGATGTTTCACACAGCTGTCCCTTAAAATCCAAGTCCACTGTGAAATCGAGGTCTCGCTGCAAAGAAAGAGCAAAGGGTTGCCGCGTTAGTTTGGGTAGGGAAGTTGAGCCCTCCTCCTGGTGCCAGGCGGGTGGGCAGTCTCGGGCTTCTTAAGGGTTTCTAGCTAGGGCCTCTCTATGAACCGTCCTCAGGATCTATTCTGGTGCCTCATTATTCTCACAGGAAGTTCTTTGATTTCTAACCTAAATCCTTTCTGTTCTAATGTAAAAATGTTCTCTCAGATTTCATCCTGGGAAAAAATGGGGCGGGGGGAGTGCTTGAATGTTCTATTCCATAACCTTCCAAGTATTCTGTACACTTGGGGTTACTCAAGAAGAACTGGTGTCCAATCTACCAAGCAAGGTGAAGAAATATACACCAAATGTCTTTCAGGCACCAGAAACTGTTATTTTGTGGCCTAGCTCATCCTAACCGAGGTAGAACCCAGTCATTCGACAGAGTCCATCCTCAGAGCACCTCATGTGAAGGTTGGGAGCTGCCTCAAGGCTGAGAGTCCAGGGGGAACCTAGAGAAGGCTCCCAGTTGCCAGATTTTGAAGAGTGAAGGTGGGAGTCCTTCCATTATGCCTAATCACATGTCACCCCCAAATGTAGCCAGCTACTGCCTCCCTTGGGAACTTTTCCAGTTGTACACACGACGTTTGATCCTGGGAGAGTGAGTCCTGGGGGCTCCCTAGGACCTTTCTCCTTGGTGACCCTGGCCACACCAGGCTCCTCAGCACTCACCACGTTTTTGGCATTTGGCTTCATGGATATGGTTCCATAGATTTCCTCCCCCCTCCGGACAGTGAGGTAATCTTCCAAGTAGAAGACGGTCTGCTTCCAGTGGGTGTAGGGAGCATCAGGGGCTGAGGGGTGAAGATCAGAGGAGGTGAGAAGGAGGAGTCAGAGGTTATGTCTGTAGAAGGGCGAGGCTTCCCATGGGACTCACTGACAATCTTGTGGAGTCAGATGCCCAGTCTGAGCCCCCACCAGAACTCCCCACTCAGCCCCAATGCCCTCTCTTCCCTTCAAGTCCCCACCCCTGCAGGGCTGTTATTCACAACCATGGATCAGCCGAGAAAGAAGCTGATATTACAAGTTCATACCAAGGGTGCATGATGAATGCCCTCTCACCAACGAACCTCATTAGCGCCAATGAACTCACCATGCTGCTGTTTCAACTAGTTCAACAGAGTTAAGACTTTCAAATAGTGTGGGGGGAAAATTTGTGTAGTAGGCCCCCCATCTCCCCTCAAATGGCATCATTTATGCAAACTCCATGGCTAAACCAGCTTCCTGATTCCTTTGACATCCCATGTACTTGATCCTCAGTCCTCAAAACTTTCCCTGCCTGTGACTCTGTGTCCTGGAACTGAGCCCAGCACCTTGGTCCAGGGCTACTATGGGGTCCCAGCTGTGCCTTCCTTACTGGACTAGAAAGAAACGAGGGATGATTCTCACTCCACAGCTGCCACCCTCTGGTGCATAGCTCATATATCCCACATGCTCCACAGCCACCATGATGCCCACAGCACCCCAATATTATCCACTGAACCCCCTAGCACATGGCATATTCTCCAGCTAAGCATGAGGGTCCTGCCTTTGGGGACATCATCATCTTTTTGCAGCAGCTGTCTCTGGAACATTCTTCTCCTCCTTTTCCCTCATTCCTTGTGGTCAGCCTTCTCTGGACACTCACCCCTGGATCAAGGGCTGCAACAGCACCCTGAGCTGAAGGCATCACAGTCTAAAGGCCTCCCCCTCCACCACTCATTTGCCTCTTCCACAAGACTTAAGTCTCCATGAAGGTAGGGACATACCAGCCCTGCTGATGACCACATCCTCAGTGCCTGCCATGATATTCAGTCTGTAAGTTTTAGATAAATGGACGGTGGCAGGAACCCAAAGAGCAGATCCCTGTGACACTTCGACGTACCCTGAGATGGTCAATGATGCTGGGAGTCTATGGATTGTAGAAGAACTCGCTTTACAGCGAGGTCCTTGTCCAAGGCTATTGCTTTCCTCTGCCAGCTTCCTCTTTGTCATCTTGTGCCAGAGATGACAAGACTTGGGGAGACCCAATGAAGGCCTTTCAAACTTGTCGAAAGAGAGACTTATATGTGGCATTCGATATGGCCCTGGGGCAGAACAAAGGCTAGTCACCAGGAATTACTGGAAGGCAGATTTTCAGTTCACCAGGAAGAATCAGAGCTGTCTCACAATCACACCAGCTACCTAAGGCCCAGCCCGGGCAGGGCTCACAGGACCACCCCGAGTGAGTGTAGTCATCACATACCAGCTCAGACCAGGTGACCTCTAAGATCTTTCCCGGAGATCTCTGTTAATGGTGGTGAAGAGTCTCTCTTTGCCCTCTGCAGTGAACTGGCTTGATCAAATGTCAGTGGTTTGGATAGACTCCCGCAGCCTTCAAAGTACTCATTTGGAAATCAATGTAAACTCAAGGTCATGGGGAGAAAGCACAGTCTGTGCACTTGGAAGGAGAAGGAGTACCTTAAATGTGCAACCTGTGCGTCTCAGACCCTGGGTCCTCACACGCATCCAGCCTGCCCAGCCTCCCACATACTGCTGCCGTGGACAAGTCCACCTGCTCCCGGCACACTTCCCTGCCAACTACCTCTAAATAAATTGTCAAAAGATGGTGTCTGGTTGTCTGTGGAGCATGTCAGTGTATGACTGACAGCACTCTCGCCCCCACTCCCACCTACACCAGCTCAGACAGGTGTCTCTTTTTCCTAAAGACCTTCAGGCAAGGGGACTCAAGCAGCCTCTTTCTGTCACCCAATCAGATACTTTCTGAGAAACCAAGACGTCACTGGCTCAGAATTGCTGGCCAGTGAACCCAGAAGTCTGAATCGGAAGGTGGCCTAAAAAAAACACACCAGCTCCAGATTGGAAGAAAATTATTTTTCTATCAACATCAACACCAAAAGGTTAGAGATTTCCCCAAATATCTATTTCCACGGTGGGTCCCTTAGCCATGGGCTAATTGTCTAAACCAGTTTTCTCAATCCTATTTCTCCATCAAAGTATTCAGTAAAATTTAGAATCTGGATGTTTGAATCTCTTCCAAGAGATGGCAATACAGTAACTCTAGGGAGGAGGGTGAGGGGACAGCTTGCCAAGACATGAAACCTCCCCCCTGGTAGTGTGGACACACAGCCAGGACTGAATCACTGTAGAAAAGACATTTAATTAGGCGACCATCAGCCCTGTTTCCAGTCTTTACTTTGCCACAGACCTGCCACAGACTGGGGCTCATGTTCTACATCTGTGGAATATGGGACATGATACTTGTTCCCTGAGGCAGTGTGAGGATAAGATGAGAGGAGAAGGGGGAAGCATCATATGCTAAGGGTGACCCAGTCTCCTGCAGTGCCAAGGACAGTCCCAGTTTATGTCTGTTTTCCTGGCATAATTATTAATAGCTCTCCCTTTTATTTGCAGAGCGTCCTTAATTGAAAGATAAATTATAAAGTTAGCCTACCTATAACATATTAGGCTTGTATTTAGGGTATCACTAAGCCATTGCATCTGGTAATTATTTAATCACTACATAAAGTGGTATGTAATTTTGTTCGTCCATCAACTGTGGCTCTGGTCTGCAAAGGTAAGCTCCCTCATTCGAGCAGCCTAGAATATCCTGGGAAAGGATCTGGAATGCTGCTGCACAGCAAAAGGATAAGCACCCAGCACAGGGCTGTGAATAACATCTAGAGCTCTCCATGTGAGTGACAAACCTTCCCTCTCTCCCCTACCCCAACTGCAACTCTGGAGATGGTACTGGCTTTCAGCTTTCCCTAGCGTGGCAAAGCCTTCCTCTTGGAAATATTCTGGCCCCACCTGCCTGCCTCCACTTTTCTCCCTTTCTCGAGCCTCCTCCCCCTCAGTCTCTCTGGGTTCTAGATTCTGGACAATGTGTGTTCTATATTTTGAAGCAAATGTGATCAGTACTGTCCATAGCACCCCAAGTGTGAATGCACAGATTCGTTCACTCAGTAGATCTTTGTTTAGGAAACTTATGTGCCAGGTCCCCACCCCCTTGGACACATCCTCAGTGGGGCGGGGGAACAGCAACCAAAATGAACAGAGCTTTGCATGCCCCTCACCCCTGCAGGCCCTACAGCCTGACAAGACAGTCAGGTGGACAGTGAGAGACACAGCATGAAGGACAGAGTTGGAAATAGAGGAAGCTGTGGCAGGGGGCTCTCATTAGATTTTTCCTGGTGCTTTTGGAAAGGGAAACTTGATTCCTAATGACTAAGTGGCTAAAACTTCTTTCTGAAATATAATAACTTTCCTAGTTGTAAATTTGGAATTATATTCCCTAGGGAATTCACATAGTTTTAAAAGAATTACCATGTACCAAGAGGTTTCTTTGACCTAAGAAAATAACCCAATGTCACAGGATGGCAAAGCTGGAGCAGGGCTGCCTAAGTCCAAGAGCCAGAAAGTAACTAATTCAAGGACATCTCCAATGAATGGCCACCCCATCTTGAAGATTTTTCCAGAAAAAGCAGGTCTTGAAACCAAGCCTGCTTTCACCTGGCCTACTGCCTTCCACCTACTACACAGTTTTCCTGGATTGAACAGAAGCCCCAAGGGTTCCCAGTGCCCATTTCCTACCCCCGCCCCACTGAAGATGTGTCCAAGGGGGTGGGGAGAGCTCTGCCTGCTGGCTGGCAGAGTCTGGAAGCCTGGGTGCCTGTGCCTATTTGTGACAGCTTCTGCCAGAGCTGCAGAGATGCCAGAGCCATTAACAGGGATCATTTTCAGGCTGCACAATATGTGATGTGCTTTGGAGTGGGCCCCCCAGAGTCATCTGCGCGCCTGGGCTGGGATGAACAACTCAGTCAGCCGTTGTGGGGGAGGGGTCCCATCAGCAGGTTCTGATTTACAAGAAATTCAAAAACAACGGAGACCCAAAAAATACTTTGTTTAGGAATATTCATACTTGTGATAAAACATTAAAAATAGCAAGGGAATAAGGAACACAAAATGTAGGATAATGTTCAACTGAAGGCCATATAAAGGAGAAGAGGATAGAAGTGAAGCATACCAGGTAGGTGCAGAGGTGTTGATACAGCATTTAAGTCACTGAGTTCTGTGGGCTCACAGGGAGTTAGATAACTATTATTATTATTAATATTATTATTACTATTATTATTATCAATAGTATTATATTATCATAACAAGACGGCTATTAATTAACACTGATTATAAATATAATCATATTTATTAACAATGTATTTCTATTTGATATTTATAGTTTAGTAATTATTTATTGTTTAATCACTAACAGAGTTACATTCCGATAGAAATAATAAATTTATTGCTAGTTACTACTTACATTCTAGTTAACACTACTTTATTGACATCCTAGCTTTTTAGTTAGGCGGTGAATTCATGAGAGTTGGTGATATTAAAAAATAAATAAGCAAAAAGTGACCCAGGTGGGCTGGGATTGTGGCTCAGTGGTAGAGCGCTCGCCTAGCATGTGTGAAGCCCTGGGTTCCATCCTCAGCATCACATAAAAATAAAATAAGGATACTGTGTCCACCTACAACTAAAAAAATAATAATAAATATTTTTTAAAAAGTGACCCAGGCATGGTCCAATGATGGCTGTGTGTCATAAACCAAGAACAGGGTTAATCTAATTCTGTGCATCTGGGATCCTCAAAAACAAAAAGGAATTTCTTGGTCAGTGGTTAGAGCGCAGATGTCTGAGTAGAGCCCACTGTCCAACACAAATGATCCAGTACAGAATCCAGCTGCGTGCTGGATACAAACCCCACACTCTCACCCCAAGGTGGCTGAGAAAGCAGCCAAACAAATATTCCCCCTGACATCTACTTACTCCAGATTGCTGTAGGCAAAAGTAAACTGTGTCTATTCCAAAAGCACAAAGTCTCAATGAGCGCAGAGGAGACGGAATCGCCTTTCCAGAGGGGCTCCACATTGGTCTAATTCTCAACCACATTATTGAGGACAGTCTTTCACAAAGACAGTGGTTCCCAAACTTGAGCAGACACTGCAACTAACTAGAAGTATTGTTAAGAGCAAGATTGCTGGACCCCACCCCCAGAATTTCTGAGTGAGTGGGTCTGAAGTGAGGCCTTACACGCTCTCTGGTGATGCTGAGGCTGCTGATCCATGGGCCACACTACACCAAGGCATAGGGAGCAGAGGACTTGCAGGGGTTCCAAATGTCTTACAGCCTAACTTTATGAAATTCTGTGCAAAGGGGATGGCATATGACCCTATTACCACCAAAAGACAGACACTGGAGCAGGCTTTCACCTGGATTTAGACCACAGTCCGTGAGATTGTGTGGGAGGGTGGTAGGGGTGTGGCTAACAAATAGGAAGGAAATGAGCCATGGGTTAGACACTCATCTTTGGGACAAATCCTCACTAGCAGGAAGCCCAGATTCTGAACTCCAGTTTCACCAAGCCTCCACCACATGGGCCACTGGGAATGTTATCCCTGCCACCCACAGAGCCAAGAGACTGCTTGGATTGGAGAAAAGATCATTTCAAAGGGAGACAAACCTTGCTGAGTGCTGCAGAGCTAGAGCCAGGCTTTAGAAACCCACACCTTTTTCCAGAGTGACCTCATCTACTGACTTTCTCATCACCCGCAGCAGGGCAGGCCCTGGGCAGATCGCAACACTGTGTCCCTGACCACAGCCATGGTCCTCAAGCACGCTCATCTTTAGCTCTCTCACTATCTCCACTCCCTCACCGTCACTGGGACTGAGCTTTATGTATCCTTCAAGGTCAAGTAAAATCTTCCTTCTCTGTCCTGGCTCTCCACCGAGAAGGTTAACTCCCCTAGTCCCTCTCTAAGGAGGGTAGCAACTGATAGTCTCTTAGACCAGTGGGGGTTCTGGCTTTCCCCAGGGCAGGAGGGCATCAGCACAGACAAGCTGATACAGACAAGAATACCTTGACCATGGTTGTCAGGGGACACTGGTTCTGGGAAAAGCATTTCTAGGAAAGACCAGGGAAGCCTCTTGGCTTCTCTATCCACAGGTAAACAAAGAATCTTCATCATCCTGATTTCAGAAAGTTCAAATCATATCCTCCAATCAACTCCCCTTCCTCTTTCCCTGATGCACACACACCCACCCATCCTCTTAGGATGGGCTTCTAGTCCCAGGAAGACTTCCGTCCCCTTATGAACACAAAGGCAGAGGCATAGCATCCTAGACTCATGTAACAGAGATGCGTTTACAACTGTGTTGTAGAAGCCAGAGATGAATGAAATGTGATTCCTACTCCGGGGAGACAGGTAGTTTCAAGAAGAATGGAAATGTTGAATAAAGAATGGCTTCCCCTATGGAATCCCATGTAGTTGCTTAAAGGGAAAGAAAGTAAACATTCCTGTGAGGCTATGGAAATATCTCCAAGATATGTTGTTGAATAACAAAAAGGTACAAAGGGCAGGGTGGGTAGGATGACTCAACCAGTGATTTCTCAAGGATGTAGTTTTCATATTGTGTTACGGTTAAATAAAATGCCACAAGTGGGGAAAACTGGTGAAGAGCTCACAGAACTCTGTGGGCTATTTTTGCAATTTCCTGTGAGTCTAATAACTATTTCAAAATAAAACACAAAAGCAGTATGTATAAATACTTACATGCTTGAGCACCCACTGAAGTATTTTGGAAGGACATGAAAGAAATCATTAATCACATATGCCTCTGAGGAGGGGCCCGGGACACATGGGGCAAAGAATTTGTTCCTTGACGTGTTATCTTGTTTTGAACCAATTTCTTAATGTTACTGTGCATATGTATCACTCTTAACAGAGGCATAACAGGCATTTACAGGGGATGTTAGGGGCCCTGAGAAGGACTCCTAAAGTTGACCTGAAGGAAAGGCGAGGACCAAGTAACACCTGAGCTGTCAAGAGGTGAAACCTGTGGTGGAGTTGACCAGGAAAGGAGGTGGGGACCAGGAAGGTACTGTGAGCTGAACTGTAGCCACTCATGTTCATATTGAAGTCCTAACACCCAGAACCTCAGACTGTGACTCTATTTAGAGACGTGATTGAATTAAAACGGGCCCTTAGCATGGACCCTAACACAGTCTACTGTCCTTATAAGAAGAGATTAGGAACATAAAGAGAGAGCCTACAGAATGGGAGAAAATCTTTGTCACCTGCACCTCAGATAGAGCAATAACCTCCTGGATACATAAAGAACTCAAAAAACCTCACACCGGAAAAACAAATAATCCAATCAACAAACAGGCAGATACTTCACAGAAGAAATACAATCAGTCAACAAATATATGAAAAAATGTTCAACATCACTAGCAATTAGAGAAATGCAAATTAAAACTACACTGAGATTTCATCTCAGTCAGAATGGCCATTATCAAGAATAAAAGTAACAATAAATGTTGGTGAGGATGTTGGGGAAAAGGCACACTCATACATTGCTGGTGGGACTGCAAATTGGTGCAATCACTCTATAAAGCAGTATGGAGATTCCTCAGAAAACCTAGAATGGACTCACCATTTGACCTAGTTACCCAACTCCTGGGCATATACCCAAAGGACTTCAAATCAGCATACTATAGTGACACATCCACATCCGTGTTTATAGGAGCTCAATCCACAATAGCTAAGCTATGGAACCAACTAGGTGGACTTCAACAGATGAATGGGTAAAGAAAATGTGGTATGTATACACAATGGAATATTACTCAGCCATAAAGAAAAATGAAATTATGGCATTTTTCAGTAAATGGATGGAACTGGAGACTATCATGCTAAGTGAAATAAGCCAGTCCCCCCAAACCAAAGTTCAAATGTTTTCTCCCATATGCAGATGCTGACATCTGTGGTGAAGGGGCAGAAGGGGAGGTTCACTGGATTGGACAGGGCAGAGTGCGGGGAAGGGAGAATGGTGGAAATGGGAAAGACAGTAGAATGAATCAGACATAACTTTCCTGTGTTCATATAGGAACTCACAACCTGTGAAAGCCCTCATCATGCACAACCACAAGAATGGGATGTTCTAGTCCATGTATGTATAGTATGCCAAAACACACTCTACTGTCATGTATAACTAAAGAGAACAAATAAAGATTTAAAAAAGCAAAACAAAACAAAGACAGAATAAGAAGAAGAGGAGAAGATTGGGATGCACAGACAAAACCCCAGGGTGCATGAGGAACCACCATGTGGGATACAGTCAGAAGACAGGCATCTGCAAGCCAAGGAGAGAGGGCTCAGGAGGAGCCAAACCTGCTAACACCTGGGTCTTGGAGTTCTAGTTTCCAGAATGTGAGAAAATAAACATCTGCTGTCTAATCCCCACACCCCAGGGTCTATGGCACCTCATTTTGACAGCCCAACATGGGAGGAAAGGAGATCGCAAAGCCTTGGGATCTTGGACTCTCCCACCCCTGGGACACACGCTGGATACACAGGGGAGTGGTGTCTGCAGAGGCAACAGCCCAGAGACACAAGAAGCCTCCTTGAATTTTTGTCCCCCAAAAGTTGTTGTGTTGGAAATGTAGTGTCCGATGCAGCACTGTTGAGGGGGGGGCCTTGGGAAGTGATTGGGTCAGGAGGGTTCTACCCTCACAAATGGATTAATCCATGCATAGTTGGATGGATTCATGGGCTTTGGGGGGTAGCAGCTTGTCATAAAAGCAAGCTCCCCCGGCACACTGGCTCACTCACCGCGTGCTGCCTCTACCATGTTGTGATGTAGCACAAGGCCCTCATCAGAGCCCAGCAGATGCCAGCACCGTATTGTTGAAATGCCCAGCAGCCTCCAGAATCAAATAAATTTCTAGTCTTTATAAATTGTCCAGTCTCAAGTATGTTGTGATAGCAACAGACCACAGACTAAGACAGTGCGGGTGATCTTTGGGGAACTTAACCAGGGACTCAATGAAGGATGGATTGGGGTAGATGTACGGAGAGAAGAAGAGATCTATTTGTAGTCTAGTGAGAGATTGGTAGAGTTCCGACAGAGGTATCGCAGGGGAGCTGGAGGAGTCTAATTCAACCCTGGGTCCTTACCTCTCATACAGAATATGCTCAGTAAATGCAAATGGAATAGATTGATTTGAAGAGTCTCTCAGGGTCCTCAGTAGTTTCCCCCTGCCTCCTCCTTACCCAGTACTTGCTCTCAGCTCTGGAAGCATCAACTACATTTGGTTTACCTTCTCCTTGGGGAGCCAATGTGTGGGACATGCCGTTTCTTCCCTGGCTGAACCCCAAGCACCTTCTCCATCAGTTGAGGCCAGACTTGGTCTCGCCCACAAAGCTTCAGGGAAGCCCCAAGGAGGAGAGGGGGATGGTCCAGAGAACCAAAAAACAGCTCACCTGTGGAAAACCCCATTTTCTTGTGGCACTTGGTAAATTCAATATTAAAATAGGTGACCAGGGCGTGGACGTAGTCATTGCGCTGTATCTGCAGGCAGAACGCAGATGTGAACGATAACTCCTCTGTCTTCACCGTGTAGATGTCCACTTCCTGTAGTCCAGACAGGAGAGAATGCTGGAAACGTGTGGCCTCCACCAGGTCCAGGGCCTGGTCAGTAGACTCACTCCAAGAGAGACTGTGGGCAGTGGCCTCTCTGGGGGTGTCATTATTCTTAGAGTGAATCCAGGCCTACCCTCCACCCTCCAGATTACCTCCTCCATCCATTCTGGGGTGGAGGGTGCTCAGGGAATGGTACAAATGGACTTGAATTAAAAACTGGAAACAGAATGAGGGAGGTAAATCTGCTGGGGATAGGCCCTGGAGGGGGCTGGCAGGGAAGAGAAGGATCCATTAGACAATGAATCCCTGAACTGAGTCATGGTCCAGACACTACCTCCATCCAGTTATCCTCAAAGTGTGGACCCCAGATGGTCAGCATCCATATCGCCTGGGAGCAAATTCTGAGTGGGGCAGGGAGGGGTCCCAGACCTATTTAATCAAAACAGCAGTCTGGGTTTGTCAGGCTCTCCCAGGGATTTGCATGAACCAGACCATTTATTTCCTGTTTTTTTTTTCTTCCTTTCTTTCTTTTCTATTCAAGCTCCCAGTAATAGGAGACACTGAGCATTGTCTCAGGAATCAAAGCCTCAGCTCACAAAGTCACAGACTGAACTGAAGGAAGTTCTCTCAACCATTTATAACAAGGTTGGACAGTTTTTCAAAAATAAATAAAAGGGAGAAATAAGAGCGAGAATCTTCAGGTCTGGCCGGGGAATGTGGAACACAAAGAACTAATAATTCTCACAATTTCAGCCCGAAAGTGACTGGAAATCAATCTTGCGTGGGGAGCAAGGGTAATAGAGAGACGGGTCTACAATGTGCTGTTCTTTTGAGTGTGAAGGACACAGACCTGTTGTTTGCTGGTTGCCATGAGACAGGGAGACCCCACCAGGAGCCCAAGAAGCATTCAGAAGATTCCAAGGAGGCCCAAGGAAGAACTCCCCACAGGTCATGTTTGTGTAGCAAGAACCACTGTCCTGATAATTCTCTAAGAGCCAGAAAGACACCTGTGTGCTTCCTGGTTCTAGGGATGCTCCTGAGACCCAGAAGCAGGATGGATGAAGAAACAAAGTAGCATTGAGAAAATAGCTTTTATCTCTCTATATTTCTAGGATAAATAAAGAAAAAAGACATCCATAGTTGCCTGGGACCTGCAAAGAGAAGTCCTGGCTCCACAGAGATGGAGAGAGGAGGGAGAAGAGCAGTCATGGCTGATCATATGAGTCCTGCTGTGGCCTGGGTTGAGCAGCCATGAAGGCCTCTGGGAAACTGAAGCTCTCTGACGGTTGTGAAGAGGGTGGGATTGCAGGGCTCAGGAAGGTGGTAGCCCCTCATTGAGTTGACTTTCCAGCTCAAGTTGCACTGTGTTTTCTGGGTTCTGATAAAACTATCGAAGGGTGAGCCCTGGCCAGGCATGCAAAAGTTGATGGGATTGTACTCGACGACCCCTGGAGTGGAGTCCTTTATTCAACGTAAGAATCCAAAATCCCTCTGCAGCATTCCCAGCCAGTGTCCCTCTAGTGTTTGCGGAACCCTTTAGGGTGCTGCACTCCCCACGGGGCAGCTCACACCACATGCAGACATCTCCAACCACTAGATCCCTCTTCAGAACCAGACAGCCCACTCTGTCTCTGCAACTTCCACCCACAGAAAAGGCCAGTGGCTCTTCCCACTCACACAGGCCCCCTAAACCTTTTCTTCTGTAACATCGATTGTCCCTGGTTGGCCAATTTCTCCTAAGTCATGGTTTTGGACCCCTTGTCATCCTGGCCTTTCTACTCTGTTGAGTTCCACCACTTTCAAAGCTGACCATGATGCTGACCCACATCAGCCCTTCCTTTTCCATTTGGAACATACTTCTAGAAGCCCCCCACCCACCCATGCCATCCTGTTGGTACAGGCCAGGGCCCAGTCTGGGAAACCCTCATAGACTCAGCACCCATGGGCCTTCATAGTGCTAACTGTTCCTCCAGCCACACGTGATCCACAAGTTCCCTCCAGCTCCTGAGCGCTAGAGTGAGCCTGGGTGACCCTCATGGTTATTAATGCCACCATCATGGTCTACCTGGCTTGCAGTGTCCACATGCAGTGATTTTTCTATCTCCTTCTCAGCCAGGGACAGCCAGGCTCTAGGTCCTCTCCAGGGTCCTGGGCATCTTTTTGTTTAGGTCCCTCTGCCACCAGCCCAGCCTGGCTTTTGGCTCATCTCCGAAGCCTCATCACCTCTACCCTTATTCCTATCCTTGAGATGCAGAAGCTGCCCCTCATTGTCCCGTGCATCCTCGTTGAGTGACACAGCACGCCAAACACAGTAATGTTTGTTGGACCCATCTTCTCAGAACAGATCTCCCTGTTGAAGTCTTTCCTTCCTTCCCCAGATCTCTCATAACCATGAACCGGCTAAACTCCTTAAGGTTCATTCAGAGGATGTTACTCCCTGGATCCACAATCTGCAATGACTCCCTGTGGCTTATCAGCTAGACTTAGTTACTTTCTCCTTCTAGACTCCCCTCACTTCTTAATTGCTTTTAGGACACACACACACACACACACACACACACATACACACACACATACACACTCTCACACACACCATATCACCCCATCCAGTAGGAACTCTACCTCTAGCCAGTCTTGCAGTCAAATGTCCATCAACCAAATGTCAGCTGTCAAAATCTTTAGCTGACTGTGTTCACTGAGTCCTGGAGACATTTGCATTTGAATAGCCCCCCTCCTCAGAACAAAAGCCTTCAAGGGGACAATAGTAGAGCTATACATTAAACTGGCAACTACAGAGGCAGCTGGTCCTCTGGAGTGAGGGTCCTGCCGCATGTAAAAGTGGGAACAGTCACTGCTGGGCTTTGCAGACAAAGGCCCCTGGGTTCATGCCCATCCCCCTTCAGATCCAAAGGTTTCAGATCAGCCCCCTTATTCTGAACCCCAGAGCCCTTTGCTGGAAGGTTTCTTTCTTTCCACAGATGCAGCAGTCTCTTGGAGACCCCAGGGAGACCCACTGCCTTGGCCTCAGGCAACCCCAGCAAGCAGAGCGTTTCTCTGGAGTAAATTACTCAGAAGAGCCCCTGGCCGGCTGTCCTGCCTCTAAATCATGTTACAAATGGATGTCTCCAAGCAGAAGTCTGGTCAAAACAGAGTCTTAATTATAATAAAGTGTCACACTAGGCAATGTTAATAACGATGAAAATAGCAATTAAGTGTGTGAAGAAGGGCAAGCGTCTTCCCAAAAGGTGGGGCCAGACGCTGCTTAGCACATTAGCAAGAGAGCTGATGGAAGGGCTCCCCTGGCCGCAGGAGCAGACACAGCCAGCCAGTCCCTCTCAGAAAACAGGAAGGGAGGCTGGGGCGGGGGGGAGGGGCAGGATGGCATCACAGATGTCCCCTCCTGAGACACCATCAGTGCCCCTTAGTTTCATGAAGAGTGTGTGAGAGACACCACCCTCCCTCCTGTCCCTCCTTGATCAGTCTGGCTGCTTTGTCCCTGGATGCACGCAGGGGCAACCACAAGAGACGCCCTTGCTGGTACTGGGCTGAGAGATGGGAGGAGGGAAGAAGGACACAGGCCCCTGTGGGAAGAAGCAGGCCAGTTCATGAGGAAACCAACAGGACCCAAAAGCATAGGGGCCAAGCCTGCAATGGGCCTGGAGTCAAGTGTAGAAATCCATCAGATGTCCAAGAACATCAAAGGAGTTTCATCCTCAAGCTGAAACCATTGCCTGCAGATGCCTAAAGGTGGCTCTAGTTGCCATGTGTCATTTTGACCAATTTGATGGTGTGGGTGGACTTCCACCTGTTCTACAATATTGACAGAAATGTTTTACACTGTGGGTGAGCTTCTTTTTGTATGTGTGTGTGTTGGGGGGTGCCTTCCTTTTCTTGTTTGGGTACCAAGTGAAGAGGCTTCAGGGTAGATGGGCTGGTCGGAAGAAATGGCTCACAGTTAATCCTGCCTGCCACAGGAAGAGGCTGCTTCAGAAAGTAGTGGGAACCCTAAAAGCAGAGTCCCAGGCTTAGACTCGAAGCCAAACCTCTGAAGCAGGATGTCACCAACGGAGGGCATCTGATGAGGTCTGCATGAGGCTCTGCTATTTTATTTGCCCCTGAGATTCCAAGGGATAGTCCAGATCATGGACTATAGTTCTGCAAAGGCCCATGCTCAGCAGGAGAGAACACTTCTCAAAGGGACAAAGCAGCAGTTTGCATCAATCTTTCAGAAACTTCAACTCACCCTTCTCGGCCCTAGACCCACCCTTCACCCCCATCTCACTGTGAATGCTCCAGTCCCTCCTTTCACTTTCAGGAAAAAAAAATGTCATCAGAGCAGGCAAGTATGTTTTAGCAAGACAAGAGTCAGGTGTCTGATGAATACTTACAGAAGGAACCCATATGTTTAAATTAAAGATTAATTTCAGCCATGTGAAATTGATGTCTTCTACATAAAAAATTCAGATATCGGTAGTTTTATACAGTTCAACATAATATATCAGCACGTATAAATGCAAACACATAGAATGAGAACTGGAAGAGTCAATCCAGCCTTGAAGAGCTGTCACCCCGGGAGGAGTGTGGGATTGGAAGGGAGGGGAGGCAAAGAGAGCTTTTATCTGTGCTCTAATTGGATGTGTTTGAGTAGCTAATAATAAGCATGCATTGAGGACGGCTATGGAGAGGATACTGACCAGCTAGCTGTTCATCTGCACTACGAAAGAAGGCCTTGGAAGAAAAGATATTAAAAGCAGAAATGAGTAAGCAGGACTAGAAAGGGGCCAGAAGCTCTGGCTGGGTCAGATGAGAGCTATTGGAAGTGGAGACGACTGCATGGTAGACTGAGCCGGGGGGAGCTCTTTCCTAAGATGCACAGCCAGCTCTGAATGGACTCGCTTTCTCAAGCCTGCACATAGCCTCCTGGCTCCACAGCATCCTATCCTTTGATGGTTGTCCCCCATCTATCCCTCCTCACACCACCATGGCCCTGATCTGGACCCTCTTCCTTCAGCTATGCCACCATGGAGTCCCCTCAGGGGATCTGCTCAGTGAGAACCCCAGCTTTTGACTTGTCACCGCAGAGCACCCTGAGCTCTGGCCAAGGTGGCCTTGCATCACTAGGATGGGGCAGCACAGGAGCTGGTTCTGCCCACACTCCAGGCCCACCCCATGCCTGGCTTTCCAAGGTGGCTCAGCTGGGTTCCCAGCATGCCCAGGCCCAACCAGGATGTCTCCAGACCTTTATTAAACAGGCATTGGTCACCACTTGCTTTGGATCCACGATGTCCACCAGGGGCTCCTTCATGGCAACGTCCCGGATACAGGTCATGTCAAAGCCATAGACGTTCTCCCACCCTGTGGGAACAGAGTGAGATGTCAAGGCAGGCTGCAGGACCCCCGAAGCTCACGTGGTCTCCTCAGTGCTAGAGCACAGCATGCTTTAGAAGGTGGGGGCAGCCCACGTCCCCAGCATCAAATGGAGTGAGCACTGCTTACCTGCATGGGGAGCTTACCAATGTACCAATTTTCTCATTTTTATCTCTAGAAAAGGCAGGGCCCACTTTATAATTCAGTAAACTAGAGTTCAGAGAGGCTGGGAAACTAATTTCTCTATGTTCACACAGGTAGAATAGAGCTAGGATAAAACCAAAACCCAAATTCCTCTTCCTGGTGTCTACTTTTGTGTCCCCTTGCTAAGCCAGCGAGTGTCCTATGAACTCCCTCATATGCCAGCTGCTTTCCTATTTCTGTGCTCAAGCTGTTGTCTTCCCCAAAAGACCCCTCTCTCGCCTTTCTCCCAGCCCCACCCAGTGACCCTTTAATGCAGCCTAAGGAAGCATGGGCTCTTCAAGTGAAAGAGACTAGATGTGAATCCCAGCACCGTCACTGACAAGTCAGGCCCTGTGCAGACTCCCCAACCCTCTGAACCTCAATTTTCTCCACTAAGTGAGTCCAAGAGAGCCTTTCTGTCTCCACAGGCCATGAAGCACTAAGGATCCATCCGATAAGGAATGGCCCGCAGGTGGGGTACAAGCCATCCCAGCCTTGTTCGTTGGCCTTGTTCTTCAGACTACTCATAAGATGCTTCTTTCAGAGGGAGAAAGATTTGAGGTCTCAGAGTTGGTGAGTAAATGGAATTAAATCACATGGCTCAAGGTCATCAGTGATGGTCATAACTGCTACCACTGATTAACCACCTTCATTGAATGTACCCAGCAACTCCTTGAGAATATCTCTGCACTAGAGATAAGAAATTTGTGGCTGGGAGAATTTGGCATCTGGCTCATACAAAAAATCTGGCCCCTGTCACTCGTTGGGGAAATCATGAAGGTAGGCATGGAGCCAAACTTGTCCCCCTAATCCTTGAGCAGCAGAGACCCAACTGAGGCCGCAACAGCTATGTCACGTTCTCACCCCACAGTGCAGAGAGGCTGATTCCTGGGCAGCTGAATCTTATTTATCTGTTTATTCAACCGGGTTTATAAATGCCTTGAAGTAGAAGTGTTTTTCTCTAAAATCTTATGAAGTTTAATTTTTTTAGAGCATTCATTAGGAAAAAATAAAAAGTACCTTGGGGAACCCATGGCCCTGTGTACATGGAGCAGAGTTGGGGGGGGGGCGGTGAGGAGGGGGGGTGAGAGCGGTCAATGAAAGACTTGCTCCTTTGATTCAGATTCTTTTCTAAGGTACATAAAGACCTTTCTCAGGGGGGAAAGAAAGCAGGAAAAGTAATCGTCTCCCAAAGGGTAAGCACTTGTGAAATTTCAGCTTGAAGATAAGATGCCAAATCCCATTCAATCACCCAAGGTTTGTGCCAAACTCCCACTTGAAACCTACATTATGGAGAGGAAGCTGCCCGGTTGGCAATAGGACAGGCTACAGAGAAGTCCCCCTCCCAGAACCTGGAAATAGCCGTTCATCCTCTCCCCAGATGAAAACGCATACTAAAACACACTGCTTTCAGTTTAAACCCTCCCCTAAGAGACCAGCAGCCACACCCCTACTCTGTCTCTCCTGGATCCCACCATGACGTTAGAGTTCAATGGAAGTGTTGGGCAAATCCTGAGGGTTGCTGAGGGTTGTTGGGCTTTGGAGTTCAAATCTGAGCTCTGCCATTTATTTGCTATGTCATCTTGAGCAAGAATGAATCCTCTCTAAGCCTGTGGAAGTTTCTTTCTCTTTAAAATAGAGGTGAGGAACCCATTTCCAGAAAAAAAAAAATCTCCAGAATGATCTCCTGGGTTGTGCCTTATGCCAGCAGTTCCAACTAAAGAGTATTCCTAAGAGAGTCTTCAAATACTCCCAGGGACAGGGATACTTTAAGCAAATCCATTTCCAGCTCTTCCATTTCCATATGTACTCTTTCCTGAAATTGATTTGTCTAAGGTGTCTACTGCTGAGATGTGAATCAGTTCTTGTTTCTCATATTTCTTTTCCTTGTCCATGTCACCCACCCATATCTTACTACGTCCATCCCTCATGATGCTTAAAAAAAGACTCCAAATAAAAGCACAATTTGAAAAATAAATAAATAAAATAAAGATGATGATGATGATGATGATGGTGATGGCAGCTGCCATCAGGGTCATTATGAGGATTAAATGTGATAGCAGTTGTAAAGTGCATAAGATAGTGCTCGGCACATAGAACTTGATACACAGCAGACATTATCATCTTTTGGTTTGTGCTCTGGCTTTGCTGCCTTCTGAGCTGTATGACACTGAGTTTATTTGTAAAATGAGAAATTTGATTTAGAGGTTCTGTGAGTTCATCAGGAACACAGTCTCAAATGCAGACTCCTGGGCCCATACAGATCTGCTGTATCAATAGAAAATTAAAAGACATGTAGAAAAGGGGGAAAAAAGACTTAATATCAAAAGAAAAAAGAGTCATGGGACCAGATTCAGACATGACTCACATGTTGGAATTACCCACAGAGACTTTAAAGTAATTATAATAAGTATGTTCAAATACCCAGTGAAAAGGTTGACAACACGCATGGATAGATGCAGAATTTTACCAGTGAGATGGAAACAACTTTTGAAGTCAATGAAAATGCTAGAAAGCAAAAATTACAGGAAGCTGGATTTTTAAAATAAAATCTATATAGGCAATTCCAACCAGAGTTTGGAAATCTTTGGAGTATATGATCTTTAAAGTCTTTTTTCAAGTCCTGAAGTGATGAACCTCGTGACACTTTCTCCAGCTACTCCTGACCATGGGCCTCTTCTTCTGCATCCTTAGCACCTAGTCAGAGCCCTTGGCATGGTACAGGTCCGCAGGTAACATAGTACTTTTCATGTTGCAATCCATTCCCCAACATTTAATGCTATACCCCTTTGCAATGCCTGGTGTTTTCATTACCTTTCTAGGGCTTAACTGATGTCTTATCTCCCAGCTAGACTGCCCCACCTTCAGCTAGTCAGGAAACAGATTAGCCAGAGTAGACATTTTTTCTCCTTTCTGTTGACTGTTCACTCCCACTAGGCTCTTTTACCAGAAGTGGAGCAGGGATGGGTTATGTTTCAAATCAAATGCATTAACTTTTTTATTGCAATTATGTATTATCTGTTGAATGAAGGAATGTGAAGTAATGGCTACTGGACACCAAGAAATATTGTTAACTATCTAGTTATTAAAAAGTAACATCAAAGGAACCTGTGAATCTTTTGTTTATGGATTAAAATTAGCTCCTGAAAAGAACTGCACTGTGGTGTAATGAATGTAACTACAGCGAACAACAAAGTCCACAACTACAGATTATACTAACTCAAACCCCCATTCTAATAGCCTGACAGAGGAAAAGCCTCTTTTCTGAGCATAAATATTATCCATCTGTCTCTACTATTCTTTTACCCACAATGTCTAGCATGAATGGAAAATTATAAGACACATGAAAAAGTAACTATGCTAATTATGATAAAAGATCTAGAAAAAAGGTAGACAACATACAGGAACGTACATAGATTTTCATCACTGAGATGGAAAGAATTTTCTTAAAGCCTATGGAAATGCTAGAAATCAAATTCACAATATCAGAGAGGAAGAATTATTTTAATGAGCTCATTAGCAGAATGGATACATCAGAGGCAATAATCAACAAACTAGAAATCAGGTCAAAAAAAGGACAAACTTAAATAAAATGAGAAAAAAAATTAAAAAATAAACAAAGCATCCAAGAGCTATGGTACAACAACAAACAATACATAACATATCTTTAATGGGAGTTTCTGATCAAAAAGAGAAAGAGATCAGACAGGAAAACACACATACACACACAGAAACACACACACACATATATGTTTACACACCCAAGTATTGTGTAAGACTGCAATTAGGATAATACGAAGAAAAATACCCAGGTAAATCTATGTGAAACTGCTTAAAATCAAAATATAGAGGAAATAATTTTTTAAAAAGCCAGAGAAACAGAAATATGGAACAAATTTGACTTCTTATTGGAGTGAGACCTAGCTATATCCTCTCTCCAATTGTTGGCTCCAGAGATCTGAGTTTCTCTGCTGGGGCTAATGGCACTGCCTGAGAATGATGTCAGAGAAAACCAGCAGGGCCTTCTAGGTACTAATGCAATTTCTCCTCTATGCACAAGGGAAGATGTTCAGAATATTGGTACGCATCTTAGGCTCTCACCATCAACTCCTTGCATAAAAGCGGGTGGACCCAAGAATAGCACTCTAAGTGCTGGGAGTAGAAATAAAGGAGAAACCCAGGGATAGCCACTAGCCCTCCAAGAGAAGCTGCCTTTCCGCCCTTCAACTGAGGGTGAGCTGCTTCTGCACAAAGTCTCCCTCTCAGTCTTCTCATCATTGAGAAAGCTGGTGCCCATCTCTCCAAATCTCAGTGGCTGTAGAGAGTCATGTGTTGGGAATAAAATTGAATAGATAACCCACCACATTGCCTTCCAACTTGGAGATTCTATAAATGTCTTCTATAGTAGGATTTTTTTCCATTGCTCCTCTCTCAGAGATAAGCACTACACCGTGCACATCCCTCTGCTGCCTTACTTTTTTTTTTTTGATTCCTTTATCCAACAAACTATGTATATGCCAATCATTCGTCTCTGTCTTTCTATGGGTTCTCTATGGGTGGTGAACGAATCAAGGGCAGATTCTGCATTTCACTCGTTCTTGTGTTCCCCCTGTTGCATGTGGTTGAGAAAGGAAAGGGGGGGGGATCGAGGAGAGGGGAGAGAAAGGAAGGAAAAGGCGAGAAGAGGAAAAGAAAGCACGTCTTTCCCCTAACAGTTTACTTTCTGAAGGGGCTGGGCACATCTCATCCTCCTGCCCCACTTTAAGACTTTTCCTTGACAGCTGGTTCTTGAGCCAATTGAAATTTGCTTATAATTGTTCCCTTAGCAACCAGCAGCCTTTATGCTATTCTTTTGATTTAGAACTCAGAGTAACTAAACCTCCTTTTATCTGAAAGACATTTCTAATGTGTTTGCTTCCATTACAAAATAAAAAAGATATTTTAAAAATTTCAATAGAAAAACTTAACAATATTTTAAATAAATTTTAAGTGGCATGTGTGTGTGTGTGTGTGTGTACGTGCATGCATGTATGTTATTCCGGTTTTTGTTGTTTTGTTTTCTTGGCAAAGACTTCAGAGCAAACACTCCATAAGAATAAAATGGGGGCTCTTTTCCAAAAGTTAGGAACAATGCATTGGAAATCAAAGGAATAAATCACACAATGCTCAGTCCCAGGCTAGCACCTGAGTAGCAGCTCCTGTCCCCTCAGCTCCTCTCTGGACCCCCAATCCTTTTCTGCCCATGGCTGGCTCATTGCTGTCTATATCCTCCAGACTCCAAGCACAACCCAGTGGAAGGGAAGAAGGGATGAGATATGTTTGTTTTGGAAACCACAAGGAAACTTCTTTAAAAGGTGTTCCCAGGGCTGGAGCTCACTAAAGATTTAAGTGGAGATGAGAACAGAGAACGCACCTGAACGTTCCCCTCAAAACACCACTCAGTGCAATTACGCTACGAGAGCTCCGAAACGCAGCTCCAGGGCAATGCATGTCCTATTTATACACACATTTGATCAATGTTCACTGTTGAGTTGTTTCTGTAATCTTCCCTGGGAAGACATCTGCCCTAGATTCCAAGCCACGAGGGGCCAGCGGGCTTGGCAGAGCCCTGAGCGGAAAGGGGCGTAGTCTTAGCTTCAGAGACGAGACCTGGTCTAGTCCTCCCGTACAGCACCAGGAACGGCTGCGCCCTTAACACATGTCACCTCATTGACTCCCTGTGACAAGTCACTGGCTTTGATGATACTATCTTCAACTGAGGCTCAAAGGTGTTAGGTCATTTGCTCAAGATTACCCAGTCAGGAAACCGCAAAGCCCAGAGCTGAAATTCAGGGCTGGCAGACTTCAAAGCATTTAACCTAAGGTACCCAACCCCTTGCTGCTCTCATTTGGAGATTTATCTCCTTCCTTCTTTAGGTCAAATATTAGAAATCTTACTAGATCAGCCAGAAACAGAACTCTGAGTGGGTTTCCAGGGCCTGGAGACTCAAACAACTGTCCCAGTCCCATCTTCTCCTGAAGTTGGCTCTGAACATCATGCTTTGATTTTTCAATTCCAGAAAAGTGTGCAAATACACACACACACACACACACACACTCCCTAGCACAGTCCAGTGGAGGCCTCACTGGTGGCACTAAAGATTAGATGACAATTGTTGGAATAAAGGGGGCAACAATTTGGTGACTCTTGGCCTCTGTGGGCAGGAGGCCTGGGTTTACCTAATCAGCATGCAAAGTCCTCTGCGGTAATCTTGTCAAGCGGGGCCTGTCCACGCCATCACGGCAGCATTGACTGATTCTCCTGGACAGTTCAGAATTTCTGTCCCTTGCTCCAATTAGTTGTTTGTGTGCTTGCTTGTTTGATTCTTTGCTCTTTCGTTATGTCTGGATCTGGTTGAGGAGATGCAGCTGTGTCTAACCTCACAAACACACACAGTAAGATTTCTCCCCATACTAGGCCTGCATTGCTGAGAAATGTTTTCTTTTAAAGGTAATAGAATAAAATAGTTCTTTTCCTTTCCAGACCAGATAAAATATTAGAGAGTGTTTTTTGTTTCATTTGTTTGTTTTACTTAAATTTTTTTAAGAGAACCTGTGTGTGTGTGTGTGTGTGTGTGTGTAAGAGAGAGAGAGAGAGAGAGAGAGAGAGAGAGAGACTGAGAATCGAACCCAGGGGTGTTCTACCACTGAGCTACATCCCCAGCCCTTTTATTTTGAGCCTGGTTCTTGCTAAATTGCCCAGGCTGCCGTCCTCCTGCCTGGGCTCCCAATTTGCTGGACGTACAGGAATGATCCACTGTGCCCAGCAGCGTCGCTCCTTTTCAGCTGGTGAGGCATTATGAATACACCTTTAATATGAGCCTCCTGCTCCCCCTGAACATGCACACGCAGAGACCTACACATACACGCACACATAAACACACCATTTGTTCAACTGTTCAAAGCGAAGTCTCCCCTCCTGCCCACCCTACTGCTATCCAATCTCTGAAAGAACCTCAGGGAAGAACACCTCTTTACCTAATGTGAAGAGGAATCGAAATTATTTTGACACATTTGAGTGGCCTGAAGGCAGATTCACAGTGATTGGCCAGGCTGGAGACCTGCCCCCGCTGACCCCTGTGATGGCCTTTAGGATGACTAAGCCTGCTCTCTGCAATTCTTTTCTTATTCGCTTTGCATTCCTTCTCTCACATCAGGACATTTCTCTTTTACCAGCCATATCGCTTATTTTCTTTCGTAAACCTCCCTCTCTTGGGATTGGAGAGAAACACAGAGAAGAATCCAGAAAGGGTCACAGACAAACTCTACCACAGGGATAGTGGCAGTGACAGGTCGACTCAGGCCCACTGAAGTGGCTCCCACCCCCAGTGTGCAACAGAAGTTCCAGGCAGAATGAAAAGGTGACTTACAGTGAATTTTGAAGTCCTTGTACTGTCTGTCTTCAATCGCTACCACGTACAAAGCTGCCCGGTCTGGAAACATAAGCCCTCCAGGTTTCTGTTGATGAATGGTGGGGAAATGGGTCTCGTAATCTATTCACCTGACAAAGACATCACATTTTGAACTGCACATAGAGTCACCAGACAAGCATCCCCTCGCCAGCATTTCTCATTCAAGGGACTGTCGCCTCGTCCAGGGTCAGGGCTGGGACAGCAATGCTCAATGTTTATTTTGGAGCAAGGAGAAGTCGGGGGACAAATGCAGAGTCGAGGGCACTTCAAAGCCAAGGTAAGCAACACGTTTGCTCGCTGGCAGTTATGTGAGTCCCAGGGGCTGTGGCCCAGGACAGACTTTTCTCTTGAGGGCAGCGAATGGGTGTCTACTATCGAGAGGCCTCCGTTAGACCTCAAGACATGCATTCTGACGGTTGCCTGTGGGACCAGGGTGAGCCTCCCATCCCTTAAAGCAGATATGCTTTACAGAGAGCGGCCTGGGAGAACTCTCTCTGAAGTCCTCGTATTCTCCCTAGGCTGTAGGCCATGGGGACAGTAGCGAGACAGCCAGCAGAACAATGTGGGGACAGCATGTGAGACACTTACCAGCCACTTGTCCCTGGCAAAGATCACTGTGTTGAGCATTGACTCATAGAATAGACAATAGCCCATCCACTCGCTGATGATGATGTCCACCTTCTCCACGGGCAGCTCCACCTCTTCCACTTTACCCTTAAATATGGTGATGACTGGAAAATAAAAACCCCAAGGCCACGCTTTTCGGGGACCCCACCGGGGAACCATGAGCTGCTCACTTCAGAGCACATCTCCAACTCTACCTTTAGGAAGGGATGTGCCTTGCTCTCGGCCAAGCCGATTTGTACTAAGATCATTGAACACTACTTGCACATTTGCCCCCTAAAAGGCTTTCAGCAGTTACAAGGGCTGGCGTGCCTTGCCATCAGCTAGCTCTCCCGGCAGCCCTATGAAGTAAGCACGTCATTATTCTTCTCGTTTTTTACAACAAAGGAAACTGAGGATTGTAGGTCAAACGGTGGCAGCGGAAACAGAGCCCAGGTCTGATATGATAGGACTGTAATCCTCCCATCAGTATCCCTGCCCATGACATTCAAATGCAAAGAAGCAAGGGATGCCTCCTCCATGCCCCTGCAAATATTTAGTCAGCACCCAACACCCCTGGGTGCCCTCGGTGTCTGAGAGGGAGGCAAATTGGTGTTTTGACAAGATCTGGATTCCACAGTCACAGAAACCTGGGGGTAAGTGCTGGGTCTTCTAATGGTTAGCTGACTGGCTTTACCCGTGTTATTTGACCTAACTTAATGCCAATTCCCCAGAGAACAACAGGGGAAAGTAAGGTCTACATAGAGGGACGTTGTACTGATTAAAGAAATGACACACGGGAAGTGTCAGGCCCACTGTTGAGGTCAGCAGAAGGTAAAAATGATCTGCCAGATTCCTTCTTGTTGATGGATGGATGGAGAGGGGACAGGAACCAAGCCCTGTTCTGAGTGGCCTCTACTTATGAGTTACTTCCAAGACCTCAGGTCCCACTGTGATTGGTAAAACTTCTTAATTGGGTTTTTGATCAACTGACACAGACATATACATGATTTTGGAGTCTTCTCTCTCTCTCTCTCTCTAATTTGTTGCCACAAAGATCAGAGCAAAATCTACCTTGGATGCTGCTACTAAATTGACAGAGTGATGTCCTGGTTGGCTACTTCCTTCTGAAATTCTCGCTCAGCACCCACCTCCCCACCACCCCAAAGGCCACGCAGGGCCTGAGCTCTGAGGACAGGAACCAATGATGGCCTGGACCAAATCAACCACAGGTGTCATCAATCTGAGTTTCACGAAAATTAATTTGGACACAAGGCTGTTCCTTGGTGAAGGGCACAGAGTCCAGTGGCTTAACTTGGTGTCCTCACTGGGGACAATGCAGGTGATGACGGAGGGCCCATTAGCAACCTCTAGTGCTGGTTCACTCTACGCCTTCTGGTGTTTGATCCGGGGTCATCAGGAAGACCCTCCTCTACAAGGAGCCAGAGACTGTACATGAGAGCTGGCCCTGACCCAGGCCTCTGTGACCTTTCTGGTTACTACTCATGAGTCCCTGCCAAAATCTCCTTCTCCAGGGCCCTGAGACCCCAGGGCAGGGACTCAACCAAGAGCAGGGCCCAAGATACACCAAGAGAATTCACAAGGGCACAAAATCAAGGATTTTTGAAAATGCAAACAGTGCCTAGTTTATTTCTTATTCTTATACACCTGACCTACCTGCCTAATTACTGGCTTCTCTAAGTTTCTGGTAAACAGTTTTACAGTGTTTTAATGGCCATTCTCCTTCTCCTCCTTCTTCTCACGACTCCTGAAGGCTCTTCCCTGATGTCCACAGGTGTCTAGGCTGCTGTGGGTCAGGCCCTCCTCCTGTGTTATCTCATGGCCTCCCTATGACCAGGACCATGTCTCTTCTGTCCTCTGGAGTCCCATGGCCTCCAACTGGGGTGTTTAACACAAGGCTCCACCCATGAGGATTTAGTGGACTGGGCTCCATTAGGAGCTGTGGGAAACAAATGGACAAGCACTTATAGGCTAGTTCAGCAAAGAGGCATATGTGGAATATTCTTGGGTGCTCCTCCCGCCCCCAGTGAGTGAATACTGACCATATTCTCTGTGCTAGCCCTCTAATCCATCAGCTACTATATCCTGATCAGTATAGCTTATGACAGATAAATAGATAAGATGGCTTGATAAGCAGACAGGTGCTTTGCAACAGGAAGAAGAAACACCTCTCTTGGGTTCAGATGTGAACTGGAACACAGACCCTACTCCTACCCTTGTCCAGGTGCTTTTGTGCAGTGCTCAACCCATACAACTTTATGCTGTCATCTTGGAGGCAACAACTTATGCTCTTATTTCAACTGACAATGAACCCTGGGGAATCACCGCCTCTCCTTTGGGACCTCAGTTTCCTCAATAGTAAAAAGAAAAGAGGGGAAACAAAGGAAGTAAGTTGTATCAGAAATCCTTTGCAGTTCCAAAACACTAGGGTCCTTCAAATACGTACTGAGCACTCACATTCTGTAAGGCACTCGGTGAGGTGTCCTGGTAAGGGCAGCTGACATTTATATAAAGTGCCACTACAATATCCAGTTTAGTTCTAAATTGCAACAATTCTTGGAGCCTGATCTTTTTCTCAGAGGCCACATATTTCCTATGGACACAAACACTACTGCCAAGATGAATTGAAGATATTTATGAGGACTGTAGTCATCACTGTAACCACTTCAATCCCCAAATTCAATTTCCAATCTGCAAAATGATACCTCTTGTGGTAGAATTTGTGCCAATCTGTTAGAGGCTGTGGACCAACATATGGCATGAGGCTGGCTTGAAGAATTTGTGGGGACTCACAGCTCTGGTTTTCTCTTCTCCAAATCACGGTTTTTCAAGGGGGTCTAAGGTTCTGGGTAGCTTCAGGCTGCAGACACCCCTGCCCAATCTGGACCCCACATCAGCAAAACTGCCCCAGCTCAAGGTTGCATTGAGGCCACTAACAGGGCTGTGTTCTTATTCCATAAGGATGGTGGAAAGTTTGTTCAACTACCTGTGACAGGACCCTGGCTCGTCAACTGCAGGATGATTAATCATAACTAAATGCACAACAGGGAGTGATAAACTCTAAACTGGGAAGTTTCCCCCGTAGCAAATTAGACATCCAGAAATGTTATATTAGTGTTCTTTTTCTTTTTCTTTCAATTTGAGCAGTTATTTCAGAAATGTAACCATTCTGATTAAAGGTAATTTTTATTACCTTTAATATTAAAAAATTATATTAAAAATATTTTAAAAGGTATTAAAAAATTGGAGCTGGGCACAGTAGCACATGTGTATAATCCCAGTGGCTTGGGAGGCTGAGGCAGGAGGATCGTGAGTTCAAAGCCAGCCTCAACAAAAGCAAGGCACTAAGCACTCAGTGTGACTCTGTCTCTAAATAAAATACAAAATAGGGCTGAGGATGTGGCTCAGTGGTCGAATACCCCTGAGTTTAATGCCTGGTACCAAAAAAAAAAAAAAAAAAGCAAAAATTTAAAAACCTCATTGGGCCAGCACAACATTTGAGCCTCCATTGCATCCACCAAAGTCAGATGACCCTGTGGAGTCTGAAGTTAGTGATGTTCCCGTTTTAAATTCCTCACATCTGGGAGCAAATACTGTCCCACAGAAAAGTGGGCATTAGGGTCATGTGCCTGAGGACAAGAAGGACATATGAGCCAGTGACACTGGCAATGACACCCTACTGCAGCAAGGCCCCTGGCCATTCCCTCTCCACTCCCTCAGAACTTCACTTGCTTGTCTATTTTGGGGACACCCACGCTGACTGCCATGCACCTTCTGAGGGCCTGACTCGCCTCCAGCCCAGGAGCTCCAGCTCCCGGCTGTCTATTCTAGGTTCCTATTTCCAGGATCTAACAGAGCACTTGACTCCCCACAAGCATTCAAAACTCGTTACTGCATGAATGGATGAATGAATGAGCAATTTCAGAAGAGAGAAAGAGAGAAAGCGCATGCATTGGGTTAAGAAACAAAAGATCTTCCAACTCATCCTAATTATGATAGTAAAAAATTGCTATTATTTGAAAAGCAACATGCAGAGTTAGGGTTAGGGTATATATTATCTCAATCATCCTCCCAGGACTTGCGTGGCTGAGTTTACTCATCCCTTTGCCTGATGAGAGAAGTGGAACTCATCAGAGTCAAACTTTGGACCCAAAACCAACCTGGCTGTGTGGTCTTGTGCAAGGCACGCAGCCCCCCCCTGAGGTTCCTTCCCTTTGCCTGGTGGGTGGATGCAATAATGTCTGACCTGTCTGCTACCTTGGGTTGCTTAGAGAATAATGAAGAGCTCATCCTCAAGCTTGGGAAGTTGAGAGAAAAGAAATCAGAGAAGGGAAAGGACTCAATGGTCCTTCTCCTGAACGCTGGTCAGGTTGGTTGGCAGGTGGAGAAGAGAAAAGCATCACCAGCAGCCAGGGCGGGGACAGAACCCATCAATCTTCCCCGGCCTCAGCGCCTGCCCCAGCTCCCTGCCCTTGTTTTCTGCAGGGCCCAGATGTGTGCATAAACCTCTCCCAAGTAGGTCGGAACCAGCCCAATCTGGAGCCTGAGGTGACAGAAGAACATCAGTATCTTTATCTTCTACATCTAGTAGGACTTGGCATGTGTCCTGCAGCAAACAGACCCCATTGCTAGAGTGGCATGGGTGGCCCCGGGTGCCACGGACCTTCAATATAATTCGTACCACTATATGGTACCCAGATTCCTATTCATCCAAGAGCATAAAGCTTGAGGTTCCGCCTTGTCCCCAGTGCATGATCTGCCCCATTCTGTGGGGCAGCCTGCTCTGGCTCCCGGGAGGGAAGCTTAAGTCCTACTGGCTTCAGTCAGAGCCTTTTCCTGGCCAGAAGCCCCACCTGGCATCTCTCCTCCCTAAGCAGTGAATGTAAACCATACTAGAACTCTTCCCCACCCCAAAACACCTCTACCACTTAGAACCCCTTGCCTGGCCCAGCCTGCCAGAGGAGAGCGTAGGCCTGGCTGGTGGGGGCAGGGAGGGGTATGGGAGGATCAGGTGAAATCAGTTGGCGTGTAAAAGACAACCAAGCTTCCCCTGGATTCAGGTACTCAAAAACTCACTCCCCATCTCACTTTCACTCACTGGCTGTAGCAGAGGTTTACTAGGGACAGACAGAATTGTGCCCCACCCTAGGGAACTGACGAAGATGCCCTTCCACAGCTGTGGGTTCAGCATCTGCGGATTCAACCAAAATGAAACCAAAAATATTTTTTAAAAGTTGTTTCTTTACTGAACACAGACTTCCCCTTCTTGTCACCGTTGCCTAAGCAATATAGTAGAACAACTATTTACACACATTTGCATTGTATTCAGAGTGATGAGTAAGGCAGAGATAATTTCAGTACCCAGGAGGATGTGCCTGGGCTACGTGCTACTGTGCCACTTGAAACGAGGAACTCGAGCATCCTCAGATTCTGGTACCAGCAGGGCATGGTGACACATGCTTTTAATTCCAGCAACTCAGGAGGCTGAGGCAGGGGGGTCACAAGTTCAAAGCCAGCCTCAGCAATTTAGCAAGGTCCTAAGCAACTTAGCAAGACCCTGTCTCTAAATAAAATATATAAAGGATGTGGCCCAGTGATTGAATGCTCCTCTTCAGGAGATTCTGAAACCCATTCCCTACTGACACAAGAGATTACTATACAGGTGTCCCTGTGTGTGAAACACTGTCCCCCCTCTTCGCACGGACCTCTTCATCTTTCAGGTCTCTGCTTCAGCACCCTCTTCTCTGGAAATTGTCCCCTTCTTACCAGTGCTGTACTGGACGATGCTCGCCATCAGCCCCAGAAGGAAGAAAGGGAGGGAGCAGAGTGGCCGGCAGCCCCGAGTCAGAGCACCTGCTGACCCCCATCATGCAAAGACTTTCATGGACACCCCACCCGCGGCGTCACTCAGGCAGGGCTGAGGAGAGGGGCATGCACAGAACTGGCCCTTAAAGAAAGCAGTCCCCTGGTTTTCTCCACCACCACAATGTGTTTCTAAGAACTTTCCCATTTTGTAATCACGTGGTGATTTTGTCTGCTCTCTCACCTTCACAGCTATCTTCTCTGTGACTTTGGAAGCTTTGTGACAGCAAAAAAATTTACTGTCCTTGTCACACTCCCTTGTGCCTGGCTCAGAGTCTGGCATGAGGGACAATAATATCTAAAGGGATGAATCAGTGAAACTCACTTCTGAGATTATTAATGGGTTATTTTACCAGCGGTTAGGAAAAGAAGTACCAATGGCCGGTAGGCACTAGGACAAGTTCATTAAAAACACTTGTATGTGATTACTCCCATTTCTTCTTTTGACAGGGTCATTAGTCAAGTTAATAAATGAAATAATAATAGCAACAGTAGCTAACGTGTATTGGCTACTTGCTGCCCACCAGACGCTGCTGTGGTGTGCTACAGGGTCTCAGCAACTGGCTCTCCAGAGGATAGAAGCCTGATTTGTAGAATCTTCTGATTTCTTGATAGCAAAGAATACTTAGAAATATTCACATTTCCACCATGATCAATTTCAAGCCCTTAAACTTCACCATTCCACAAATTTACTGAAAATTTAGCAGTCAGATGCCCTAGATTGCCACCCTTTTACTGAAGCAAATATATAATTCTCACAGCAACCTTGTGAAATAGGAGTCACAATTATTCCCATTTCACAGATGAGGAAACCAAGGCAGAAAAATCACAAGCTGAGTGTTCAGGAAGTCCTGTTCTAGGGCCAGCGCTTACAGGACACCAGGTGGAGACGGGAGCAGGACTTTGACGAGGCCTCTCCTCCACTGCATCCCACTGGAGAAGGTGGCAGATTGTCAAGGGGCTTCACATCTGGGGCTTCATGACTGCATTCCAAGGAGCTGGTGAAGAGCAGAATGTCAAGAAGCCCACAGGAGCCCCCACACTCACCACAGGGCATCAACAAATGTGTAGATTTGAGGAGGGAGGGGTGTGGGAGTCTTAGTAGTTTGTAACAAGGGACCAAATGGGAAGTTTAGTATGAATAAGAAACACGACTCCCAGTTTGGATGCAAAACACGCGGCATCCAGAGGTAGGCTGGTTGATGGAGCCCAGCAGTAGCGTGTGAACCGGCCACAGGCTGTAGCTGGTCCCCAGCTAGAACAGGGTGGCGTGGTGTTTTCCACACTGCTGACGGGAACTGGAGCTGCGCTATCAGAGGTACAGTGTGTGGCTCCCCCAGGCCCCTGGCTGAGCATCACCCTCAGAGGGTGCGGGGGATGCCAAAGCACACTTGGCCCGAGGAGAAGGGAGCCCAATCAAACTCTCCCAAGCAAAGGGGGCAGAAAGTGGGCTGTGTAGCCTGCATCTGTGGGAGAAAGGAGGCTCCTCACTCTGTGTGGCCCCAAAGGAAAGAAATAGAACATTGGCAAGGTTAGCAGGAAGCAAAGTCCACCTCTGTGGAAAAAAAGTGCTTTCTGACAACCCCAGCTCCCCAGATGGCTGGTAGTGGGATCCCCATCAAGAGGATCACGAGGGTCATCCCAGAATGACACACCTGCGTAGCATGGAAGAAAACTGTAGGGAGACAGAATCAGGCATCGTCTAGGTAAGGTTCGAAGTGCATGGCCAAGAATTACCAAGGTGGAGAACATCAGGCCTGAAATGATCTACAGCTGCTTTATGGAGCACCTGTTATGGGGGAGGGCTTGTATTAAGCACTTTGCCTATATTATCTATAACTCCCAGTGATCCCGCAAGCTGTGCAATGGTGTATCTCCTCTCTGGGGAGCTCTTTAAAGGCTTCAGAGGCCCCTATCTCCATTGTCACTGGGCTGCATCCTGCTACCCTCTGATCTCTTCCACCCGTGACACTCATGCTTAGAACATGCACAAAGGGAAGAGAAAGGAGGGGTGTTTTGTTTTCCTTTAGATTTCTGAGAAGCAAATGGGTGAGAGTGTTTGCATATGGAATTATGAAAATCCTCTCAGTCTGCTCTCCAGTGTCAACTCTCACGAGCGACCCAGGCTTCCCAAGCACCTGGACAGTACAGTGGCTTCCTCGTCACAGAGGAAATGATGGTTGTCAGATGCTCCAGTCAAAGAGGAGTCACTGACGTGCGTGAGGGCCACGTGGGGAGTGAGGTGCGTGAAGGCTGCGTGTCTGCTGCAGGTGGCTTCCTGTAGGTGTGTCTCCATGTGAATCAATCAATCCCAAGTTGCTGTGTGGGGAGGACAGGGAGAGAGACGGATCGCTTCTGGGAGGCAGGTATTTTGTGCCCCATGTTGTTATTTATGTCTCCACACCCACACTCCCGAGATCTGCACAATTAGACATGGCGACGTTTCAAAGCATTTCCATGGAAGCATCGGGGCACCCGAGCTGTCCTCTTTGAGTCCACATGCCAAGGCTGAGTGAGCTCGTGCAGCTGACCAGGCCTCGGGTGGCTCTGTCAACTCCACCCGCCTGTTGCAACCTCTAAGAAATAGACAATTTGGCATTACGGAGTCCCCTTTGCCAGGAGTCCCCTCCTTGGGACAGTGTGCGTGAGGGGGAGGAATAGGGACAAGGCATGGGGAGGCTCTTCTCTTAGGGACAATGCCTTCTTGGGTCTTTGCCTCAGTGGCACAGAATCAAGTCTGAGCTACCAAATCAGAGCATCAAACGATTCCACCCTAGAGATACTCAGTGGAGCTCAAGGGCTGGATGTCCAGCTGCCCTGGGAAAGGTGGGGTGTGGATGCCACAGCTCGGGACGGTGAAGCTTGAGTGGGGAGAGGGGGCCCAGCTGGGCACATCAGAGCCCAAGAGGGTTGAGAAGGAGCCCTGGGGAGGACAGGTCCAGTGCAGAAGAGTAGAGGCCCAGGGCGAGGAGGCCTCTGTGCAGGAGGAGGCCCACGTGAGGAGGCTTCACAGGGAACTGGCAGGAGGTGGCGGCAGCTACGGGAGATTGGTCATACACAGCAGAGCCTGGTTGGGTAAGTGAGCATGCAAATAATGGAGGCTGGGAAAAAACTAGAGTAAGTCCTGTGGCCCTGGGTGAAAAGCGGAGGTGTCCCAGGAGCTCAGGCTTGACAATAGATACAGACAAATAAGCGCTGTACAGAGGTGCGCACACACTCCCTGGCTTTCCACGGTCAACCAGCCTGGGAACATCAGGACCCTAAAGCCAATGGGCGTACCTAGCCCCAGATGCTCATTTCTAAACGCAGTCCCTGGGATCAAGGGGAAACAGTGGATCTGAAAACAGAAGCCACAACCTGAACAAGCCTGGACGATCTGCTGCCAGAGAGTGAGAAAACCTGCAAAAAGGGAATGAAGTGTGTGGAAAAGACAGAAGCCAGCTTGAAGGGTGCCCAGGGACCCAACTGGGAGCAGCCCGAGTATCCAAGTAAGAAGTGATAACAAGCATAACCCATTAAATTCAACTAGGAGTCCATGGGGAGATGAATTAACACATAATGAAAAAAAAAAAAGGTAGCTGGATGGGCGGATGCATATTGCACACAAGGTGAATATTTGGCCAAATGTGGGGGCACACGCCTGTACTCCCAGAGGCTTGGGAGGCTGAGGCAGGAGGATCATGAGTTCAAAGTCAGCCTCAGCAACAGTGAGGCGCTTAGCAACTCAGTGAGACCCTGTCTCTAAATAAGATGCAAAATAGGGCTGGGGATGTGGCTCAGTGGTCGGGTGCCCCTGAGTTCAATCCCCAGTATCAATAAATAAATAAATAAATAGATAGATAGATAAGTAAGTAAATAAATACATATTTAAATAAAAGATGAATATTTGATGAGGAATGACATTGTTCCTAGCTGGGATCTGTGATGTCCCCCAAAGTTCCATGGGTTGAAGGCTTGGTCCCAGCTGCCGGTGCTATTGAGAGGTGGTGAAGAATTTAGGAGGAGGGGCCTGCATGGAAAAAATAGGTCCTATGGGTGTGTCCCTGAAGGGTAGGTCTTGTTCTGGCTCCTTCCTCACTCTCTGCTTCCTGGCCCTCAGCAGGTTCACAGCTTTGGCCGACCACACTCCCCGCCATGACATACCTCACCACTAGGGCCAAAACAATGACCATGGGCTGAAATCTCTGAAACTGTGAAGCAAAATAGATCTTTCCTCCTTTTGAGTTGCTTATGTCAGGTATTTTGTCACAGTGATGTAAAGCTGACTAGCACAGAGATGTTAATATGATTTCAAAGCACCTTCCCCAGGAAATCTTACTAATCTTGAAGGGGAACAGGGCAACTCTGCCACAGAGAAGCCTGGTAGACATGGCATTACCAAGTGGTCAAAGCAGACGCTCTCAGTAACAGGAGAAGCCAAAGTGTCATGTAATGAGAACGCGGCATCGTCTGGGATGCGTCTGCCCGAGATGCATCACCTGAACCCCTTCATGGGGACAGGCCACGCTCGATCCTGCCCAGAGTCCTGTAACTTCTGCTGGGTTCTTTTCCTCTGAACTTGGTGCTTTGGTCTGAGTGTGTCCCTGAAAAGTTCATGTGTTGGAACCTTAATTCCTCTGTGTGGCAGTGTTGAGAGGTGGGGCCTAGAGGGAGGTGTCTGGGTCATGGCCCTGGAGCCCCAGTGAATGGATTCATGTCTTTTCGAGGGAGGGGTTAGTTAGTACCAGAGCAGGTTGTTGTGTCCCTTGGCTTTCTCTGGTTTTCTCTTTCATCATGTGACCTTGCTTCTGTACACACCTGCTTTCTCTTCCACTTTCCACAATGAGCTGAAGAACCAAGAAGCCCACACCAGATACAACTGCCCAATCTTGAACTTCCATGCCTCCAGAATTATGAATGAAAGTCAACCTTTTTCCTTTGTAAAATTTCCAGTCTCAGGTCTTGTATTGTAGCAATAGAAAACAGACTAAGGCACTTGGTCAGCCTGGTGCCTTCCTGTTAGTCAAATTTGAGTTTAAATGTGATCCCGTCAGAAAGCATCTAACCTAAAGTAATCACCTGGTCCCTTTCTATCATATCACTCTACTTCAGTGCACAGAGGAGCACTTATCGCCCTCTGGTATTTTTCTTTGTCTTCTGATTTGTTTAGCATCTGTCGTTCCACATTCCACTGGAACACAGAATCCATGAGTTCTGTGTTCTGTCCACAGAGCCTGGCTCACAGTGATACACACATGGTTGAGTGAACCATGCTACTGCCCCTTCAGGAGTCTCCAGCAAGTGGGTTAAACAGCAAACAAGTGGTAGGGCTGAGGCCACATGGAAATAGGTCAGTCTATAACTGTGTGTGGAGGCAAGAGAACCACTGGACCTGGCCTCTCTGGTCAGACACCCCACAGGGGAGCAGGAGGTTTGGTGCCCAGCAGGGAGCCTGGCCCTGGAGCTGGGCTGCCTCAGCACAGAGCGGGAAGGCAGGCTTTTTAGGGACTCAGCAAGACTTCAAGGCCTGGGCTCCCTCCCGCCGTGGCCTCCCGTTCCAGCCTCTTCCCCAGGCCTACGGACCGGCCCTCAACCTTGCCCTCGCTCAGGAGTGCCCTTCCCTCCCAGCCTCATGCTCTCCACCCCTGGAATTCCACGTGGGCTCTTTCTTGTGCACGTGTCCCTCCCAGGCCTGCTGCTCCCAGTGGATTTGGGCCCACTGACCAGAAACGGCAGCTCGCCCTGCTCAGGGAGGTCCTCTGATCAGGGGCCCCGACAGGTCTAAGGTGGGCACCGAGACAGGGGCCGGGGATGTCGCAGTCCATGGGCGAGGAGCGAGAGGAGGAAGGGGAGGGAGGGGCTGCACTTTTCTTTATGATCAGACTCCAGCGTGGAGAAGGTCCCGGGAGCAGCATGGTTGCCTGGGCAGTCCACTGGCAACAGGGGTCTGCCAGGATGGCCGGGGGCAGGTGATGGGCAGAGGTAGGCCCGGGGAACGTGAAGACAGGAGGAGGGAGAGGAAGACTGCCATTGTGCAGAGCCCAGCAAGGTGCCTCCAGGTCAGTGAAGCAGAGGCAAGATAATCAGGGATTCAGCCATGGGTGGGGCCTGCTGAGAGCTGACCTCTGGCTGGCATGGTAAGGCGAAAACCTGAGACCCCAGGGTCACCGTCCTGTTCTCGGGGGCCTCGGCGAGGTGCTCCACTACCTCAGGCCAGGAGCTCTGGACTCTCCCCTAGGATGTCAGTCTGTGACCCCCAAACAAGAAAGCGCAAGCCCCCTCCCCGCTCCATCCATGGGAAAGTACTCGGAGGTGGCCTTACTGTTGTCCAGGTGGTTGGCCTTAATGATCTTCTCCGAGTAGTCAGAAATACTGGAGCACTCGATCTAGACAGGGCACAGAACAAAGGAGCAGCATGTCAAGAAGAGTCACAGCATGTCTGCTGCAGCCTGGATCTGGGAAGCCCCCAAAGCCCTGTGTGAAAGGCTGTCCCCAGCCTGTGGCACTATGGGGAGGGGGTGTCACCTTTAGGAGGCGGGGCCTAGTGGGAGGAAGTTAGGTGACTGAGTGCATGGTCTGGAAGGGGATACTGGGACCCCAACCCTTTTTTCTCTTTCTCTCTTTGGTTCTAGGTTTCCATGAGGTGAACAACTTTGCTCTACCATCTACTCCAACCACAATGCTCTGCCTCACCACAGGCCCAAGCAATGGAGCCAGACAGCCAGAGGCTGAAATATCTGAAAACATAAGTCAATAAACCTTTCCTCCTTAACAGTTGTTTATGTCAGGTATTTTGTCACAAACCAAAACAAACCTTTCCTCTTTTTAAGTTGATTATTGGGAGTATTTTGTGACAGTAATGAAAGCTGACTCATGCAACCCTTCTGCAGACTCCACTCTTGAAAGGATTTATTTCTTTTAATCTGGAAGTCCTTTCTAGGATCCCTAAGCCTCCTAAGTGAAGGGCCAACATATTTGAGAGATGAATGAATCATTAGCTCACAGCAGGACCTAGTGGGAATAGTTGGAGATCAAGCCCCAGGCCTAGGATGTGCTATCAGAGATTTCTGGGAAACAGATGGGCATCTGTCAAGCGCTGCCCTGACCTCCCTAGCTGGCTCTCCCACAGGGCTAGCCTGTGCCAAGGCCCTGGGCTGGACTCACCTCCACACTGAGGCCCCATCTCAGACTGCCCTAGGGCCTCACGAAGGGACCATTCCCTTCAGAAGTCATTGCAGAGGGCCACCAGGGAGTTTCTGACAATCAGTGTCTGCCTTTGGGGCTGGAAATGGATCTGGTCACTGTTAGAGGAACAGCTGAGCGGGCAGACCCTGGCCCAAGCTCAGGTCCAGGAGGCCCTCGTGCTCCTGGGCGGCCAGCTCTTGGCCCTCGGGTCTCACGGTCTTCAGAACCAGGCCTCTGTCCTCCTCTTCTCCCCGCTTGCCACCAGCCCACCATCCCCGTGAGGTTACTGAGGTGAACGGTGAAAACACAGGCTCCTGGCCAAGGAGCTGGTCTCCCATCAGGCCTCCACCTCCTTCTACCGGGGCCTCTTGGGCCTGGAGACAAGGTGCAGCCCGTCTCAGGTGGTCCTGTGAGGACAAGGTGGGCTCAAGTGTGAAACTCCAGCACCACCAGCTGCCCAGGGCTTCCCGGACACGCCAGGCCACTCCGTCCCCGTCCCTGTCATCTTCCTCCGCCTCTTAAGGGCCCTGCCTTCCCATCCTTCTCTCACACTTTCTCCTTCTTTTTCTTCCTCCTTATTTTCTGATCCTGCTGTTCCTCTGGCTCCTCGCGTCTCTCTGGTCCTCTCTGCTCTTCATTTCTCTCCGTGTCTCTTTCTCTGCCTCTGTCTCCACTTCCTGTGGCTCACAGTGGTCTCTCCTCCCTTCTCCCCACTCCACCCTGGCCACCATCTCCCTCCCTGGGGAGGGGCCGTGGGCGGAGGGGGGAGCCTGGGAGAGAAGAGCCTGTGAGCCATCCATCTGTGGCGGGCTGCCTATGAGAGCCGCTGAGGCTGTGCCAAGTCCCCACAGCTGGGAGCTCTTGACAGCTCCTTGGCTGGAGCCCCCGTGACTCAGGAGCCAGGGACTGCGCTGCCTTTCCCAGCCCTGTCCCGTCCCCTACCTAGGCCTGTGCTGACCACCGGGCCTGGGCCCTGGGAGAGAAAGCAGGCAGGGATCACCAGATGACCCCAAGGGCACCTCGAAGGCACGTGACCTCACGTGACCTCTCTGTGGGTTGAAACTGTGCCCTGCCAGGGGCCACTGTCCTGGTGAGGGGACCTAGAGAAGGAAGCCTGATGGGGAGGGGCCACAGCTGTGACGATGACAGCAGGTGACAAGGTGCCTCGTGGGCGTCAGTAGGCCCCTCCTCTCAGCACAGGCCTCAGCTGAGCTTTCACAGCTGTTCCTGTTCAAGGCTGCACCCCAGGTACCCCGAGGAAAGCCTGGGCTCCCAGAAGACCCTAGAGCCGCTGTCCAGGGGCATGAGAGAGGAAGGAGCACTGTCCTGTTGGAGGCTCAGGGGCCAGCCCCGGGGACCGGGGTGCCCAAGGGGACTTAGGGGCTCTGGTGGACCCAGGAGCCTGGAGCTCCTGAGGACAGGCTCCAGTGGCCCAGCACAGCTAGAAAGACACTCCCGCGCACTATTCCAGGCCCCAGGGCCTGGCCACGGGCCGGCTGGAGTCCACTGGGTGTCGGCCTCTGTTTTCCAGCCCTGGACCCTCAGCCATATTCCATCAAGGGCTGGCAGCTCAGAGCTCTTTCCAGTTCTTTCCAGCTCCGACTCTCCCTGCCCTTCCCTGTCCTGGCTGCGTGGCCACATCCTGGGAGCCCGGGGAGGCTTCCCAGAGCAGCCTCCCTCTCCAGCCGGAGGCCTGCAGCGCCAAAGCAGATTTAAAGGGACCAACTTGCTCCTTAAAGATAGAGAAAGGAGATTGCCTGCCCTCTGCTAGGGCCCCTATCCCCCAGCCGTGACAACAAGCCCTGAGCTCTGGCCATCTGCCCGGCACCCTCTGAGCACTTCCACAGCCTATGGGCAAGGTTCTGTGACCTCCCCATTCTACAGACACAAAATGTCCAGGGTCACACACGTGATGGGTGGAAGTGCAGAGGGTCAGACCAGAGCTGACGTCTAACCAGCGAGGGCAGAACTCAGTTCTGTAAGTTAAGGATGACCTCAGGAAGGCCCGAAAATCAGGAGAGCCAAAGCCCTTCATAAATGTCACCAGTTGCCAGGGCAAGAGGTTGGGGCCATGCCTGGTGACAGGGAGCCTGCCCACCCCGAGAGCCACGCTTGGTTTTCTCTACTCCTCCGGAGCAAGCGTGCCCCTCCAGGAGGGGCCGGGGGAGACGCGCGGGCAGGGCCAGCTCCGGGAAGCCGAAGCAGTGGGGAGGGCAGGGCACGCTCACCCCAAACACCTTCCTGGCCCCGGCCTTGGCGGCGAACATGGAGAGGATCCCAGTTCCACTGCCCACGTCCAGCACCACCTTGTCCTTGAACACGTGCTTGTTGTGGTACATGGAGTTCCGGTAAGTGAGCGTCCGTACCTCGTCCTTCAGCATCTCCTGTGGTAGAAGGGAAGGGAAGGCAAGGTCAAGGCAATCAAGGTACCAGGGGGACAGCAGGGCCATGCACCCCTGGACCACCCCAGAAAATGCTTCCAGAATCTCAATATCACAGGGCACAGCCACAGAAAACTAGGGTGGGGCAGCTGGGCCAGAGACTCCCTGCATTGTTCCAAACTACCCAGAAAAATAACTTGGTGCCATCAGAAGAGAAGCTCAGGTCTGAGCTTTAGAAAGTTCTATTTTACCAAAGAACACAGGGAGCAATTATTCCAACTCAATGTGAGAGATTTAAGTTAGATCTGAAGCAGAATTTTCTGCTATGATAAAAGAATTGTCATCGAACAGGGTTTTTTTTCCTTAATATTTTTAAAATTGTACATGGACAGAATATCTTTATTTTGTTTATTTATTTCTATGTGATGCCGAGGATCGAACCCAGTGCCCCACATATGCGAGGCCAGTGCTCTGCCACCGAGCCACAGCCCCAACTCCTGAACAGGTTATTAAAGACAGTTTTTTTTTTTTATGTGTATGTACTTTCATTTTATTGGCTTGTTTGTTTTTGAGAATGGAAGACATGCTTCTCTCTCCAGAAGTAGGTGCTTGGTAAAAAACTGGAACCTGATAAACTGTGAAAACTGTCTGTTGCCCAATGAGAACATGATGGATCTGTGTATGTGGTAAGGCAGGGACCCCTGGCCATTCAAATTACGGACAGATGCTTTCAGCTAACTCATCACCAACAGTGTCGGGTTATCTTTTTTCCCTACAGAAATTAATGTTATTGAAGTATAATTTGGATACAATAAAAAGCTCAGGTTTTAAGAGTGGCCATGCATCACTTCATGCTTTCTGAGGAGTGCGTCGCCAGGTGACTTCCTCGCTGTGTGAACATCATACAAACTTGGATGTCACCAGGCTGCGATCTCATGGGCCACAGCCCTCCGTGGGGTCCCAGGTGCCCGCAACACCCTAGTGTGGCACATGACTGAAGTGGCCAGTGTGAGGATTTTGACATGTACGCATCGGCACCACGGCCATAGGCAAGATCCGCAATATTTCCTTTACCCTGGAAGGTGCCTTGCTCCCCGGTGACACCCGTTCCCGCCCCCAGTCCACATGACCAATATTCTGATTTCCGTCCCCAAGCTTCCTCCTGCCTGTTCCAGACCTTCATGCAGATCGAACCTGCTAGCATGCGCCTTTTTGTGTCTGGCTTCTTTGCTCTACATAAAGCTTCGAGATTCATTCGTTCGCGTGGCTCCGCGTATCCAGGTTTGTTTTCTGTTGTAGTTTTTGTTGTTGACTAGCACATCATGGCACGAGCATACCACCAATGGTTTTGTCTGCTCCCTTGTTCATGCGTGTCTGGATTGTTCCCAGTATTGTTTGATTGTTTGTTTGTTTGTTAATTATAAATAAAGCTGTCATAAACATCCTTGTGTAAGGATCTTGGAGGATGCACATTCCTATTTCCTTTGGGTAACTACCTAGAACTGAATTTTCTGCATCTTAAGGTGGGTACATGTTTAATTTCATAAGAAATTGCCAAATCTTTTCCCAAAAGAGTTGTACCGTTTTATGCCACCATCAGCAACGTCTGAGAGTCCAAGTCGTTTCTCATCTCAGCAATATAATTTAGTTGTAGCCGTTTTTAATTCTAGCCCCTGAACGGGTGTCTCACTGTAGTTTCAGCTGCGATTCCTCCACAGCTGTTGATGTAGGTCATGTGCTCGGTGGCTATTTGTTTTAGTCAGCTTTCTTCACTACTGTGAAGAAAGACCCAACCAAAACAACTGTAGAGAAGGAAAAGTTTATTTGGAGGCTTACAGAGGTCGCTCAATCCATAGACAGTAGGCTCCATTCCTCAGGGCTCCAGGTGAGTCAGGAACAGCATGGTGAAGAGTGTGGCAGAGGGAAACAGCTCACATGATGATCAGAGAGCAGAGAGACTCCACTCTCCAGATACAAATATACACCCCATAGCCACACCCCAATTCCCACCACCTCCAGCCACCACTCAGCTAATCCCATTGAGGACTAATACACGGATTAGCTTAGGTTATAACCCAGTCATTTCTCCTCCAAACTTTTTTGCATTGTCTCACCCTTTGGGGGGACACCACATCGAAGCCATAACACTTCATATTTACCTTTGTGTGTGTGTGTGTGTGACATGTCTGTTCAAGCCCTTTGACATTTTTTCCCCTTGTGCTGTTTGTTTGTCTTGTTTTTACTGAATTATAGGAGTGGACATACTCTAGAAATAAGTTATTTTTTAAATTTATCCTTTTTACCTATACTTGACAGTAGAGTGTATTTTGACATATTATTACATACATGGAGTATAATTTCCCATTCTTGTGGTTGAACATGATGTGGAGTTTCACTGGTCGTGTAGTCATATATGAACAGAGGAAAGTTAAGTCTGATTCATTTTACTGTCTTTCCTATACTCATCTCCCCTCCCTTCCCTGCATTCTCCTTTGTCTAATCCAATAAACTTCTGTTCTTCCTTCCCCACTCCTTATTTTGTGTTAGCGTCCACATATCAGACAGAACATTCAGCCTTTGATTTTTAGGGATTGGCTTATTTCACTTAGCATGATAGTCTCTAGTTCCAACCATTTACTGGCAAATGCCATAATTTCATTCTTTATGGTTGAGTAATATTCCATTGTGTATATATGCCATATTTTGTTTATCCATTCATCTGTTGAAGGGCACCTAGGTTGGTTCCATAGCTTAGCTATTGTGAATTGAGCTGCTATAAATATTGATATGGCTATATCGCTATAGTATGATGATTTTAAATCCTTTGGGTCTATGCTGAGGAGTTGGGTAACTAGGTCAAATAGGGGGTCCATTCCAAGTTTTCTGAGGAGTGTCCATACTGTTTTCAAGAGTGTTGCACCAATTTGCAGTCCCACCAGCCATGTATGAGCGTGCCTTTTTCTCCACATCCTACCCAACACTTATTGTTGCTTGTATTCTTGATAATTGCCATTCTGACTGGAGTGAGATGGAATCTCAGTGTGGTTTCAATTTGCATTTCTCCCATTGCAGGAGAGGTTGAACTTTTTTTCATATATTAATAGAAACAAGTTCTTTTTGCCAGCTATATAAAATATTTTGAATATCTTCTCCCAATCTGTGGTTGGCCTTTCTCTTCTCAACGATATCTGTTGAGCCAGTCTTAAATGTTGATAAAGGCTGATTTCTCAGTGCTTTTTCTTTCTTTCATTATCAGTGCTTTTTCTTTCCTATTGAATTTATCCCAAGGTCACAAAGACAGTCTATAATTTCTTCCAGAAGTTTTGTGGTTACATTCAGGTCTTTGATTCATGTCAGGTTTACTTCTGTTAGTGGGTAAGGTGGGGTGTGAGTCCATGTTTTGTCTTATAAATAAATGTTCCAAGTGCCACCGACTGCATAGGCTGTCATCCCCCCACGCCTTGAATGACCTTGCCACCTCTGTCAAGATCATCTGCCTTTACACAGCTGGCTTTCAGATATTTAGTCTACTCCACTGATACACCAATTCCACACCAACTTGACAAGCTGATATTAATTTTGAAATAAAGTAGTGGAAGTCTTCCAATTTAGCTCTTGAATTTTCAAGATCATTTTGTTTTTTCTAGGTCCTTTGCATTTCTGTATGAATTTTAGAATCTGCTTATTAATTCATACAGAGCAATCTCCTGGGGTTGATTGAGTTACAGTGACTCTGTAGGTAAATCTGGGGAGAATTGTTATCTTAGCACAACTGAGTTTTACAAGCCAAGAGCATGACACAGTTCTCCATTCATTTAGGTCTTCTTTAATTTCTCTCTAAAATGATTTATAGATTTCAGTGCAGAGATCTTGCATTTATTTCCTCCATTCATGACTATTTGAAAGTCATGCCTAAGGCCTCTCAAAAGTACCCGATTCCAGGGGCTAATGTATATGTGACCTTGTATCTCGCAGCCTCACCCACACCATGTGGTAGGATTTTTATTTGTTTTCTAGATTTCTTTATTTTTTTATGTAGAAATTTTTTGTTGCTTATAAATAAAACTAATTTTCCTCCTATCTGTTTGCCCTTTGTTTTTTGTTCTTTCCTCTTGCCTTATTATTGCACTCACAAGAAAACACTGACCAGAATTGCCAAGGACAGACATCCTTCCTTCATTCCAATATGTAACATGTCACCAGCATGTAAAATTTTAGCTGTAGGCTTTCCGTGATTTGTTTTTAATCAGACTGAAGATGTTCCCATCTCTCTTTAACTGGTTGCAAGCTTTGATCATGAATCGGTGTTTAATTCTGTCATATGCCTTTTCTACATTTTTTGAGATAGTGCATGACTTTCCTCCTTTGTTCTGTTAATGTGTAACTCCACAGACTGGTTTTGAATGTCATGCTGCATCAGCCTTTTTAAATATTTCTAGGTTTTCTTTACCAACATTTTGCCACAAATATTTGTATCTATGTTTATGAGAGATGTTGATCTGAAATTTCTTTCTACCCTCCCTGCTAAGCTCTGCTGGGTGCACCTCGTATGTTAGAAAGGATCCTCTTATCAACCTTTTTCACAAACGTTTGTGTAAGATGCATATTCTTTTTTCCTTTAACTATTTTATATTACTCACTAGTAAAACCATAGGGGTCAGGAGTCTAAGGCAGGAGGATTGCAAGTTTAAGGCCAGCCTTAGCAACTTAGTAAGGCCCTAAGCAATTCAGTGAGACTCTGTCTCCAAATAAAAAGTAAATAAAAAGGGCTGGGGACGTGGCTTAGTGGTTAAACATCTCTGGGCTCAATCCCTGGTAATAAATAAATAAATGGCCTGGGTTTTTTGGGGGGGAAGTTTTCAATTATGAACTTCATTTGTTTCATTAGTGAAAGGTTATTTTAGCTTTCTGTATACTTTGTATCAGTTTTGACAATGTTATTTTTCCAATGAACTTATCCATTTCATTCAAAGTATCAAATATATGGGCAGAACAATAATTCTCTTATTTCCTGCTGAGTGTCAGCACAACTACAAAGATGTCTATTTATGATTCTATAACTTGTGTTTTCTCTGGGATTTTTTTCTTGATCACTCGAGGTGGGTGTTATCAATTTTTTAGTCTGTTCAAAAACTAGCTTTTGGTTTTGTTGGTTTTCTCTCTGGGTTGATTTCTATTCCATTGACTTCAGCTCCCATACTTATAATTTCCTTTCCTAAACTTATTTAGGTTTTACTTGTTCTTCTTTCTCTAGTTTTATAAGGCAGAAGCTTTGATCATTGATTTTACACCTTGATTCTTGTTTTCTAACATAAACATTCAAAGCTATGATTTACCCTCTAAATGTTCCTTTATCCGCATCCCACAACTTTGGATATGCTGTGTTTTCACTATTATTTAGTTTGGAATATTTTCTCATTTCTCTTGTGTTTTCTTCTCTTAACCATGAGTTGTTAAGAAGAGTGCTGCTTAATTTCCAATTATTTGGAGATGCTCTGCATGAATATTACTTTTGGTTTCTAATATATTTTTAACAAAAACAAACTCTGCTTTATTTTATTTTATTTTTGAAATTTGTAGATCTCTTTCTTTGTAACCATTTTTGGAATTTGAATGTCCCCCAAATGCCCGTATGTTAAAGGCTCACTCCCTGCCATGGTGCCATTGGAAGTAATGGAACCTTTAGGAGGTGTGGCCTAGTAGAAGGAAGTTAGGTCACCAGAGAAATGTCCTTGAAGGGGATATTGTGTACCTGTCCCTTCCTGATTCTCTCTTTGCTCCCCAGCTAACATGAGGTGAGCAGTTTTGGTCTGCCATGGGCACACTACTATGACGTTCTCCCTTGCCATAGGCCCAAAAGCAATGGGCCCCCCAACCACAGACTGAACTCTCCAAAACTGTAAACTAAATCAAAACTTTTCTCTTTTTAAGTTGATTGTCTCAGGTATTTTGTCACAGTGCTAGAAAGCTGACTAACACATCAGCACATGATCTATCTTAGTGAATGTTTCCATGTATGTGAAAAGTATGTGTCTTTCATAGTTTGGGATGTAATGCTCTATAAATTACAATTAGTTCAAGCTGTTTGTAACATTCAAATTTTCTGCATCTTATTGATTTGTGTGTGTCTGTGTGTGTGTATTTTTGTTATCAACTACAATGAGAAATGTCTTAAAAGTATTTGACTGATTGATTGGAGATTTGCCTTTTTCTCTCTTTAGTTCTGCATGTCTTGCTCCATTTGTGTTTTTTGGATCTCTGTACTCACATGTTGTGATGATTACACACATGTCACCTTGGCTAGGCTGAACCGCATTTCCCAGAATCTCTTTCTCTTATGTTTCCAGTTAGGATGGATTGCAAGGGAGATTCTTGTGAGATATGGAAAGTGAAAAGAAGGCATGAAGACTAGTCACTGCTTCTCTGCTACCTGGGATTGATCTCTGTGATATTAGTAGAAGTAGAACAAGTTTAGTTAGATTGAGTTTTCTTCTGTTTTAAAAGACTTTAAACCTCTCTGTCTCAGAGATCTCTGAGATCCAGTACCATCAAACAACTGGACAATATCTCCAGGACTAGGCACGGAGCATGGTGCACAGTAGATGCTCAGTAAACACAAAGACAGTCTGTACGGCATATGGTAAAATGCCAGAACCAGAATCCCTGCATTTCCATCATACCTCCACTGCTACTGAGCTCTTCTGACCCAGTCCATGGCTTAGCCTTAATTTTCTCATCTGGAAAATTGGATCATCGGGGCTGGAGTTGTGGCTCAGTGGCAGAGTGCCTGCCTCACACACGTGAGGCACTGGGTTCGATCCTCAGCACCACATAAAAATAAATAAATATAATAAAGATATTTTTTTAAAATTCAAATAATAAAAGAATCAATACAATAAAAAAAGAAAATTGGATCATAATAGCACTCACTCTAAAGGGCTATTGGGTTGATTGAATAAATACAGTAAGTTTCACCAAAGTGAAGCCCAAACAGTTCTGGATCTTTCTAATAACTACGCACCTTTTCTTCTTCCATGCAAGGAAGCAGTTGAGGGTGAGCAGAGAGTGGAGGAAAATAATGACAAAGGTGTCAGAAATCCTCAGTCCTTGCCTAACTGCCTCTCCTGGGTTGGCTGAGCACCTCTGGAGACCCCATGTTTGCTGGAGGAGTTTCCCAGATGTCCTGTTTGGATTCACAACTCTGTCACTTCTTTGGCCGCTTCCTCATTTCCTTAAGGCCCTAAACCACAGGAGCAAGGTCCAAATGCTGGGAAGACGAAAGCTGTGCCTGCCAAGAGCAAACGCTCCCTCTCCACCTCCTCCTCCCTGCTTCAGTGGCTCCTGGGAGGATGCCCCAAAGATGCCTTCAGACGGGAACATGCCACGCTCTCTGTTGAAAGCAGTTCCCAGCCCCCGGCTGAGGATGGCTTTGTCTCCCGCTTCCTTGCCTATTAAGCACACCACAGCACATGGACTGATTGCTAGGAAATGAGGCCCCAAAGAATGTATTTCAACAGGACCTGCAAGATGGTTCAAAGAAGGGAGCTGGCCAGGAGTGGGATCCATGCCCAGGGCTTGGGGTGCAGGACACAGCTACATTGTCCAGGACTCTTCCTGAGGCAGAGGCACCAAGCCCAGCACTGACTTCCAGAGACGCTGAGAAGTCAGAGCCCGGGTCTCAGGGTCACAGAGCCCACTCCCTCCTCTCTGGGCGGAAGGTTCAGGAAGCACACGTCTGTCACTCCAGCTCCTGTTCTGGAGTCCGTCCTTCTCAGAGAGGCTTTGGATTGGAAGGCCACAGTCTTCCCCTCCTGGCCCCTGTTCTAAGGAGGCTGGGTACCAAGTCATCTCTGAATGGAGCTGTGGGAAGGGAGGAGCACAAGCGTCCAGAATCACCTCCTGCTAATGCTCTTCAGAAACCCAACAGTCCCCTGCACCCTGCCCACCACTGAGAGCTTCCTGTTACTATTTACAGGGAATCAAACCCAACCTGAGTGTGCTATGCTTCAAACATCCACTGATGACTGTTCATCAGCAGGTTGCTGCACCCCACCCCTGTCCCGTGTGGAAGAAAGGGCAGCCGAGCCACCACCCAGCTCTGCACGGTGAGACACAGGACTTGCCCAGACCCAGGAGGCAGAGCGTCACTGCAAGCTGCCTGGCAACGACTGAGTAGAGACCCCTACTGCTCGACAACAAGAAACCAGAGGCCCTTGCCTGCAAGCACAGTGTAAGAGTCATCCTCGTGCCCCTGCCCCCAGATGATCTTGAGACTGAACCCAGTGGAAGGAGACCTCAGGGGTGAAGGAAGCTGCCCTGCTTTAAAGGACGGTGCACTTCTCTCGCAGCCAGGGTCTAGAATGGCCTAGAACAGCAGAGGAGGGATGTGAAATGATTGTGCAGAAGTATTTCTGATGAGAAGGTTGCTAAGGACTCTTCTAGGACTCAGTGTTTTCTGGAACTTGTAGGTCCTTTAAGTCCCCTGCTCAGTCTGCACTAGGTTTACATATGTTCATCAAGGCTGGTTTTTCTATCAATTCACCCAATTGAGGGAACCTGGCCTGGTATTTTAATTGGTGGCCCTAGGTGACCCTTCCCAAGTGGAAGTCATATTCCTCTGGTGTCGGGTCACCGTGCTGACCAGGCATCCCCCGAGTGACTAGATTAGCAGCCATGTCAACAGATCTTAGCAAATCAGACAGTGGGCCAAGCTCTGGGTCCCAAGCTGGGGACATAAAGTCCTAAAGGAATTATAGAGATCAAAAATAGCCCAGAAGAGTGTGTTCCAAGTGCCAGAGGTGGCCCAGCAATTCAGAGCTGGGGACAGGCCAATCCAGAGAAAAGTGCAGCAGACAGTTAGAGGTGGGGGCAGAAGACAGGAGAAGGCTGGCTGGGGTACAGGTCGTGGTTGGCTGGTTTCTAGCAGGGAGACTTCCGGCTGGCCCAAGGGCAGGTGTTTGGGGCACTTGTCTTTCTTCACAGGAATGTGCCCTGAAATGGGTACCCAGAGCCACAGGCTCATTAGCATTTGTCACAAGTCATGCCCTTTAATTAGAGACAGGATCTTGAGGCGGGGTGGGGGAGATTTTGAGGTTCTCAGAGCTTCTCACAGGCCTAGAATAAGGCCCTGGGCACATCCCCAGGCCCCACACCGATGGTGAGCAGTGCAGTCCACCCACCTGTCCTGAGACAGCACTCAATCCCCTCCTGGGCAAGGACCCTCAGAAGTGAGCTCCAGGCCCAATTCCCTGGCCCACAGGCTCAGGCCTCATGGTCTTATGTAGAGGGCAGCTCTAACAAGCCGAAGCCTGAGCCTCCCTGGAGTAAATGAGGCTGAGCCCTGAGTCCAGAAGTAACTAAGGGGCCCCACCTGCACCCTCTACCTCCATGTGGGGCTGCCAAGGAACCAGCAGAAACAGATGAGTCCAGGAGAAACAAATGAGCGGTTTCCAGAGAGAGAGAGAAAGAATGAGGCCTGGCAGGGTGGTACACGTCTGTCATCCCAGTGGCCTGGGAGGCTGAGGCAGGAGGATTGAGGGTTCAAAGCCAGCCTCAGCAACTTAGCAAGGCCCTAAGCAACTGAGTGAAACTTAGTGAGACCCTGTCTCAAAAATTTTAAAAAATGTATAAAAAGGGTTGGGATGTGGTTCAGTGGTTAAGCACCCCTAGGCTCAATCCCTATTACCAAAGAAAGGGAATGAAGACAGAAGGAGACAGAGGCCGTAGGGCACAGTGGTCAGGAATGAAGTCCCTGGAGCCAAGTGCGGAAGTTTAATTTCTATCTCTGTATCACTAGCTCGTGACCTTGTAAACAGATAATGAGAGCGGATTTGATTCTTAGGGTCCTCGGCCATCTGTAGAATGGGGCAAACAATAATACCAGCCTCTCAGAGGCAACTGGAGGAATGAAGGAGCCAATCATACAAAATGCTTGGAACAACACCCAGCAGGCAGTAAGCGCTGGAATGTTTTTAAATGTTGGCTCTTCTTATTAAACACCTTCCTGCAATGGCTACAGGCAGAGCTTACAGCAGCCTCTAATCTGAAAATGCATTTGCATAGCAAGCCAACTTTTGTTTCTTTTCCAATGTTTTCTTCATACCATAAGAGGATCATGAAAATATTTCCTTCATAGGTTTTTATTGGGATTAAATGAAATGATACATTTAATGTACTTAGAACCATGACTGTGGCTTAGTAAGCACTCAATATATGCTAGCTGTTTACTGCCAGTAGCTTAAGAGTGTTAGGGATTATAACGGGCGGTGTAGAGTAGGGGCACCATCATGCCCACCCTGTGGCCAAGAAGCCTCTTGTTTGGAGGCTCTGTTCTGTTCCATGGCTAACAAGTTGACCCTGCTATGGTGGAAGATAGGCATTTAGATCTAAGAAATTCCAGAGCATCATCAGGCATCAGACCTGGGCCAGACGGCCGAGGACACTTCCCACATCTCTCCCCCTGGAGATGTTCATCGCTCTAAAGAAGGGACACCAGAGCCCAGAGCAATGATGCACGCCTGTAATCCCAGCAGTTCAGGAGGCTGAGGTAGGAGGATTGCAAGTTCAAAGCCAGCCTCAGCAAAAACGAGGCACTAAGCAACTCAGTGAGACCCTGTCTCTAAATAAAAATACAAAATAGGGCTAGGGATGTGGCTCAGTGGTTGAAGGCCCCTGAGTTTAATCCCCAGTACCAAAATAAAAAATAAAGAATGGACATCAGGACCTCCAGAAGGCCCTTTCAGCCTCAGGACTCTGGATGCAAGCACTTGAGCTCCTTGTAAGGACCAACACCATCCAGTCCATCCTGGGTGTCCAGGGATCGTGGCTGGGGAGAGACACGGGCACAGAATGTCAATCAAACAAGCCCTGAACGCCCCTCGCACTCTGCCGGGCTGTGGAGCACACACTGGCTCGCACAGCTGGCCTGCTGCCGGCCTGACCCTGACCCCCGAGAAGGGCCCATGGGACCGAGAGGGTCAGGACCTGGAGACACTGTGAGGATTCACTTCGTGTTGGTTCAGAGTCATGCTGCCCCTGAACAATGACAAGAAGGAAGGGCCAAGCTTGTCCCACCTGCCCTCTACCCCACCCCTGGCTTAGGACGTTTACCTCGTGGATCCCAAAGTGGGCGTAGGAGTCAAAATAATAATCTCGCGACGTCATCTCCTCTGGGTTCAGCAGCTTGGACATCTTGCCCCGTCCCGGGCAGCTGGGTTGAGTGGACACATGATGGACACATTGTACAGGCTTGGGTGGGACGACGGGCTGTGGGGGCTGGGAGGGGGGACTGCTCACCTGAGGAGGAGAGAAGGAGAGCCGGTGTTAGCAGGTCCTGCCCTTGCATCTTTCACTCCTCTTCCTGTCCCCTCCCCGAGCCCTCTCCAGTCCTCCTCGGCAGGCATTCTGAAGGGCTGATGACCTCTTCCAGCTCCCTGGCAGTCAGATTGATGGCTGTGACTCACAGAGAGGTGGCAGGCTACTGATAAGTCAGATGACCTGGACTGAACCCAGGTCCAGCTCTTGCTAGCTAGGTGACCTGAGCTGGTCTAGGCCTTAGTTTCCATATCTGTGAAATGGGGAGAACAAAATTTCCTTTAGATGTGAGTAGGAAACTCTCAATAAAGGGAAAGACAGCCACAGAGCACAGAGTGGTGCCTGAGAATGTGGTACCCAAGCCGAGGCTGTCTTGACCCCAGCTCTGTTATTCGCTAGCTGCTCTGGTTTGGGTGTGGTTTGTCCCTTGAGGGTCCCTGTGTCTGGAGGCTTAATCTCCAGTGTGGCAATGTGAGAGAAAATGGAATCTGAAAGAGGCGGAGCCTCATGAGAGGTGATTGGATCACTGGGAGATGTCCTTGGAGGGAACAGACCTAGCTCTCTAGTGGGACCCTGCTTCATTCTCAAGAGGATCCTTATAAAAGAACAAGAATGGCCCTTCTCTGTTTTTCTGCTTCCTGTCTCATTAGGTGATCTCTCCCTCTTGCTCACACTCCCACCATTGTGATGCCACCCGCCATGAGGCCCCCACTAGAGCCCAGTAGAAGCTAGTGCCGCACTCTTGAGCCTCCAGAATTGTAAACCAAATAAACCTCTTTTCTTTACAAAACACCCAGCCTCAGGTATTTTGTTACAACGCTACAAAACTGACTGCTATTTGTTGGCCCTGTGGTCCTGAAAGTCATTTGTTACCATTATGACTCCATTTGTTCCTCAGTAAAATACAAATCATAATAAAGCCTGCCTGTAAGAACTGTCAAGGCCATTTGGATGAGTTTGTAGACATAAAGACTTTGTACACTTCCTGGAATGTAGGGAGTGCTTATTTATTTTGACTATTACTATTATTCTGATCACATAAATCATGTCCCCACTTATGTCTCAGTTTTCTCTTCCATAAACTGGGTCAGCTCAGACTTATTCTTAAGGGAAACAGAGGGATCCTAGAACACAGCAGATTAAAAAAATAAAAAATCCAAGGGATTCCATCCCTTCTCCTTGATGTGGTGCACTTGGCTCCAAGAATGTCCCATGTCCAGGGCTGGAGGAGTGAGCTGGGGGGAGGTGATGGTCCCATTTCCTGGTATATCTAGGCTACCACCTCTGGGAAATAAGCAGGCTTCCCAGTTTAGCAACATTGGATTTCAGGTCGACAGGCTGGCCGAGAGGCAAGCGGGGCTGCCTCGTTAGAATGCAGCAGGTGTGCCCACTCTCGGCTTGGGATGCTGGTCACGGTCCCCGGGAGGCTAAAAATAGACTGTGTCAATTGTACACTCCCGTGCAGGCTGCAGAGTCACCTCTAAAGCCGAAGAAGTCTCAATGCATGTAGCTGACCCCAATATTGACTCCATTTAAATATATTAAGGAGAGAAAAACTCCTAACCCGTCCAGGATTGTCCACAGCAATGGTCATAGGGCCCAGCACCCTTAGCTGTCATTCACCTAATTCCTAGCTTCCCTTTTCCATGAGATCCCTGAGTCTCCTTCCCCAACAGCCACCTTATGAAGTATCTACCACACGCCACACATTGCATAATGCAAAGAGACAAACGAATTCGGGGGCCTTCAACTTCAATAGGTCTTGGGGACAAAGAGATGACTATCAGCCAATCACTGGTTCCAAAGGCTGCCATCCCATCTTGGCCTTCTGCAGAGAAAACTTGTCTTCTTCTAACTATGAGCTAATACATGAACTGTCTCCCAGAAGGCTGCGAGTCAGCAGGAAATAGTAATGACTTTCAATCTTAGGGCATTCAGCTATGTGGAGTGTGGCTTTTAATTCCACAAATACCTATTGCACTTCTGCTGTAGCAGGACACTAGGTGGATCCTGTGAAAGAAACAGACATATGGGAACTGTAACCTCTAAAGACTCTTTTTTTTTTCTAGACCCTAAAACACGCAACAACTCCATAGAAGCTAGAATAAGGTGTAGTCTGAAAAAGAAGTTCAAGGAAATTGTTCAGAGGGTGCAAAAAGAGAAAGAATTTACTTTAACTCGGAGAGTCAGGAAATCCTGGGACAGCTGGCCACAGGGTAAGCTGGGGACCTTGGGTAGGTGGTGAGGGTGTGGGGGAATTCTGGGAGGAGAGGATGCTTAGGCAAATCGTGAAGGGGTGGGAAGGCAGTGAGCTTGTTGGGAGCAGCTTGGCTGCGATAGTGGGGGATTCATTCAGTTGAAAGAAAAATAAGGCCAGGTTAAGAGGTTGTAATGAAATACAGAAGGCCTCTTCACCCAGGGAGTTCTCTGTTTGAGCCCTACTTCAGGAAGATGGATACCAGAGCAGCATGCAGGAGGGGACAGGAGGAGAAAGGAGGAGAGGGACTCGGGTAAGGGAGACCAGGGATGCATTTAGGAGGCTATTTTCAAAGTCCAGTCAAGACCTAATGAGAATCTGAACTGCTGGGTGGTAGAGGGGCTGCCCGCCAGGGAAGTGCAGAAAGAGAATCTACAGGAGTTGGCAACTGATGGAACGTGGGGGAGAGAGGGGAGCTGGAATCAGAGACGACTTCCACGTTTCAAGCCTGGGTGAGTAGGGAAATGGTGACATTAACAGAATAAGCAGGTCAGCGGGAAGAGCAGGTGGGGGTGGGGGAGACGATGAGTTTCAATTTGGATGTGTGGAGTCGGAAATGTCATCGAGTCCTATAAGACAAGATGTCTAGCAAGCAGATATTAACACAGTGCCAGTCGATAAACACCAGGAACAAAATCGAAAGGCAAATGACAAACTGGGAAGTACACCCTCACGTGTGACAAAGGTTAATACCCTCTATATGGAGAGAGCTCCTAACACCCCCGTAAAGAAGAGAGGAATACCGCCAATTTAATGTGGACAAAGAGTCTTGTGCTGTATTCATGCAAGAATAAATATAAATGGCAAATTAACGTGCAGGAAATAAAACACCTCACCAGCAGTCAGGTAAATTCAAAACAACAACAACAACAAAATGCAAGTGGTCCCCATAAAAACTGTGAGATTTGTTTAAAAAAAAAAAAAGCAGTTGCCCTCATCCACTTCCTGTGGGAATGTAAATAGGTCAAGACTTTTTGGAAGTCACTAAAAATTTTTTTTAAACACAGATCCTTTAACCCATAATTGCATTTTTAAAATTTATCTTAGAGTATTGTAATAATCATATATATGTAGTTACAAAAATTTCATGATGGTGTTGTCCATAATGGCAAAAAGTAGTTAACTTTGATGCTCCACAAAACAAAACTAATTAAATCGACGAGGGTGTTATTCCACAGTAGAATGTTATGCAGCCATTAAAAATGTCATGGGTAGAGTGTCTAATAACACAAAGATAGAGTGCAGTAAATTGTTGGTTGAAGATGACAAGCACAATAAGGAAAGACTGTGTGACTGCGTTTTAGCCACTAAAACCTGTTCCTGCCTGTGTGCGAAGAGGGCAGATTCAGAGAAGGCACCAGAACTGGCAGTGACTATTGCAGAGAGTTGGGCTAAGAACAATTAATTCTTTGTTCTTGTGCTTGCTTAATATTTTCTGAAACAGATGCCATTAATATGGTACCACTCTTTGTAAATAGCAAAGAATAATAATATTGAAAAAGAAAAGGCAAAAGTTATCCTAGATCTTTGGAGAGAAACTGAGGCTGGGACTCTGGTTTGGAAACTATTTCTGGGGATGGGGTCCTGAAAGTGTGCATGTGGGAGAGGCTCCAAGGGGAGGTGGGGAGTGGGAGTGAGGATGGGCCTAGGAGAGAAGCCAGAGTTACTGTCCTATGAGGACCTTGGAGTCACCTGGAGACCCAGGGAGAGAGGCGGGGGGACAGGGAGACAAACAACAAAGTGGGAAGGAGGTGTCCTCATTCCTCCAGCCCCGTGACTGACCCTCCCCTGAGAGCATGCAATCCAAGCCCTGTCCAGGAAAGGGCTCCAGGACCAAGTCGACCTTCATTCAGGACCCTCTGAGCCTCATCTACCCAGGGTGACAGTGAGCTCAGAAGGCAGTGCAGAGCCACCTTGAATGGTGTACATGAAGCTGGCCCCAATACTGACTCCATTTAAATACGTTAAAAGAGAAAAACTTGTAGCTAGTCGAAGCATTGTGCGTGGTCAGGGTCACCAGGCCTCCTGCAACCCTTAGGGATCATTCAACTCTGATTCCATGAGCCCCTTTTCCATAGTCTCCTTCCCCAACAGCCAAATTACAAAGTATCTATTATGTGCCACACATTGTATTTTTCAGGCAAAGGGATGAATGGATTGGGGGAGATGGACTTCAATAGCCACAGGCCACAGAGACAAAGAGGTGACTGTCCCAGACCAGTCTCTGTTCCCAAAGGCTGCCAGCCCAGCTCAGTCTCCTAGAGGAGACCTGTCCCTCTGTGCATGGGCTATTAGGTATGTCCTCTCCCAGAAGTCTTCTCCAGAGTAAGAAGGGGAAGTGGCCCAAGCATTCAGCTACAAATGTCTACTGAACACCTACCACAGAAAGGCAGTGTGCAGTTCCTGTGGAAGAAACAAGAGATGCTCAGGACCCCTATAGGTCACCATATAGACAAATAGGAACCAGTGTAGTAATCCAGACATCTACTATAAAAGATGGTTCCACTGCAGATGAAGGTCCTTGGAGGGGATCTGAAAACTTGGCTTTTGGCTTATCTGTCTGTCTACCCAGGGCCCTGGGAAGACTTGAAGAGCACAGGCAATGGTTTGGGCAATGCCCAAGGTCTCATCTGCAATATCAGAAGGCCCAGTTCCTCCCTGGGCCGCACTGGACAACCAGAGACTCACAGCCAAGGAAGTCTTCAAACTTCAGACTATCTCGTGTATGTTGAGAAGTCAGCAAAAGGTTTGGGAATCACACCGGGATGTGCAGCCCGACTCGCTCCCACGCTCAGCACCTCTGTCTCCCTACAGTGGCACACACCCCAACACACCCCCAGGGCCCAAGCCCCTTGTCTCTGGACATTTTGCCACCCTGGAGTCCTGGTCCTGCCTGCTTCGCCTGCTGTCCAGTTTTGGTAGTTGTTTCTGTACGGTCACCTCTACCCTGGTCTTGCCCAAGCCACCCAGGACCCAGTGCGAGGAAAGGGCCCTGCCCTGCTCTCTCCCCACCTCCTCTGAGGGCCCAGCCTCGGGCGCTGCCATTTGCCGAAGGTCTGTGATCGTGATTGGCTGAGAATTACATCCCACTGGACGGCTTTGTGTCTTGCTGACCAGGACTGTCCCAACACTTGTCCTGCCTTCGGGGTGGATTTTCCAGGGGCCTCTTCAGCTAGGTGTTCTCCTAGTCTACACATTCCATTTTGGTGAACAGGCCTGGGCACCACAAAACACGGAGATAAAGGACATCGGAGCACAAAAGTTGGAGACCACAAAGATCATTTCCTGAGGAGGTGGCACTTGAAGGATGGGCGAGATTTCCCACACATGGGCGGGGACCCAGGAGAGCATTTTTGACCTAACCCACCTCCACTTGAAAAGGACAGCAGATGATGAAGGACGATGTTGAAGATGCCTATTGCTGACCGGGGCCCACTGTGCCAAGCACTTTCCAAGTGTCATTTCACGAAATCTTCATAATAATTCGATGAGGTGCTGAAATTTACAGACAAGAAAACTAAAGTTCCATGATATTTGAGTCATTTTCCAGAGCCCAGAGCTAGCAAGGAACAGAGCCAGAATGTAAACCAATGTCTGTTTGACACTGAAGCCCGCGCCCTTAACACTGGTGCTATGGCAAGCTCGGTTCAGCCCAACTGAGCTCAACTGAGTTACTGCGGGAGGCCAGGCCTTGTGCTGGGAAACGAGTGGCAAAGCTGGCCCAGGAAAGCAGCGACTGCCCAGAGCAAAGTGCTTCCATGAAACTAAGCTCCTACAGGCACTTCTCCAAGGTGGCTGAGTTTAAAAGGGAGCGGACAGTCGGCTCCAGGTTGCAGATGGGGAAACCGAGACCTGCGTAAGAAAAGCCAGAGGTAGATCTAGAAATGGAAATTTCAAGAAAGTAGGAAAGTGGTGGGGGCCCGGTGAGAAGAAAGAGGAGAGTGGAGAGGAGGGGCTTCTTTTAAAGGGGGAAGGTGAGATGCAGAGAGAGGCCAGTACTTTCTGCGCCAGGCAGCTGAAGCTAACCCAAGCCCTTTGGGCTATAAATGGCTCCTACTGGCACCAGCCCAAGCTGTAAAACATTTTTTTCCTGAGAACAAGAGGCTCCACTAGAGGAGCCAAATCCTGCTCTGTTCTCCAAATGTCAAGAGAGCTTTTTCTAACCCAAGCCATTCATCCGCAGCAGTGGCCTGCCTGCCTGGAGACGCCGAGGTGGGAAGAGAGAGGACAGGATGGCAGGAGCTGGGACACTGCAGAGGAGCAGAGGAGGGGTGGGCCTCACCTGCCCGCCCCCCAATTGCCTTCGCTCTCTCCTCCCACCCTGTCCTTGCAGCCAGCCCTTCCACCAGCATTGCCCTGGACACTCACTGCACCCTGTCACTCCCCGACGTGTATGCACGAGGCTGTGATCTGAACTTGGCCCTTGTCGTTGGTACTCACATAAAGAGTTAGCTCGACGAGCACCATCTCTCTGTCTGTAGAGACCAGAATTTTACACAAAGAACATTGTAATGGTGTGTGACGCCAGGCAGGGTTCTATAGGGCCGTTGGACCTCTCCTACTACCCAAGATCACATGGCAAATAAGTAGTTTTCACCTCTGCCTTTGGCCAAAGAGGACCCGAGTTCCACCTTCCTATCTGCTCTCCTTCACCCGTGTTTCTTGTCATCTGGGTACAGAAAGGGGCCCCACAAAGTCATCTTGAAGTCCCCCATGCCCCGCCTCCACTGGTGGAAGCAGCATGTTTTATCAAGTAGCTCTAGTCCACTGCCTCTTACCCGGGGTGCAGAACCCCAAGAGTCTAGGGTAAGTCCCGTGCAGCTGGTCCTGCATATCTCTGCTGTCCTCTTGCACTTGGCCAGCAGGGCTCTCCAGCTTGCTCCAGCTCATTTACCAAGAGTCATCCTCAGGACTCCTAATGCCTCTAGAGTGGGCTTCTTAGGCACAGACCCTCTCCAGATGTCCCTACCATAAATACAGGGGCTAAGGCAGCTACTGCTGCCTGCCACTGAGTGTCAGCTACTGTCATCCATTTGTCTTTCCTGTTAACAGTGTCTCTGTCTGTAATTCTGGTATCTTGACAGAGCCCATCGTCATGTACTGTTTTGTGACCTTGGAGTCAAGACCCCTCAAGGCTGCACTTCCTGGAATCCCCTTCTCTCAGGTGCTCTCACCCACCACTCTCAGTCCCCACCTTCCCGCTCTCCTGAGTACACTGCTTGGGAAGTGCTGAGCCAGGATTCATGAAGGGGCCTGGGGCTGTGGTTCTCAAAGTGTGATCCAGGGACCATCAGCATCAACATACTTGGGGGTTTGTAAGAAATGCAAATGTCAGGGCTGGAGTTGTAGCTCAGTGGTAGAGCGCTTCCTCCTCATGCATGAGGCACTGGGTTCCATCCTCAGCACATAAAAATAAATAAATAAAATAAAGATATTGTGTCCATCTACAACTGAAAGAAAGAAAGAAAGAAAGAAAGAAAGAAAGAAAGAAAGAAAGAAAGAAAGAAAGAAAGAAAGAAAGAAAGAAAGAAAGAAAAATTGCAAATGTCTAGGCTTTATCAGAAACCTCCAAGTCAGAAACTCTGGAGTGGGGCCCAGCAATCTGTGCTCAGCAAGCCCCCCAGGGGACTTCCATACACTACTCAGTTTGAGAATCACTGGTCTAAACTGGCGCTGCCCACACTGTACTACTCCACAGAATAGTCCCTCCAAGAAAGTGTTCCATGGACAGGTACATTGGTGCAGATAAGCTGAAGAGATTTCTTCTTTGTGATACTTCTAAGCCTTTCATTTGCTAAAATAAATTGGAAATCTCCAAGCAGGAATGAGGGTGTCTGGTGCCACCAAATTTATGGCTGTGGCACTCTTTTTTACTAAGAAATCTATCAACATGCTAGAAACTAATGTTCCGAGGGAAACAATCTGGGCTCTGACTGAGAACAGTTTCTGTAATCCAATCTCTATCAAACATTGTGGGGTGGCTTTCAGGCCCACTCCAGATGAATGGGATCAGAACGAGTGGGGTGAACCCTACAATGTGCAGGTTCACCAAGGTCCCTGGGTGATGTCTATGAACTCTGGTCCTGACAGTGCTGAGGAAGGCCCCAGCCTTTTCCTTTCCCTTGCAACCCCCTGAGCTCAGATGCAGCCCTCGGATGCCCACCTGGCACTGTCTGGGTACTGCTAAGATTCCCACACTGCATCAGGGCCAGCCAAGGTCCCCTGGAAGAGAGACAGCCAAAGATTCCAGAAAGCACTTTAGCTCTAATGGAAGAAGATCAGGGATCAGTTTGGGTTCTGCCATTCTCAGGCTTCGTGACCTTGGCCAGTTCCTAACTCACAGTCACTACCAGAGTTCAGTTTGAAGGCAGCCCCAGCGGGCTTCCGTGTGCTGTGCCCCGGTACTTCCTGTCAGCCCCTGGCTGTCTCTTTGTGGTACAACAGCAATGCCTACCTCATATCAAAATGGCTCAGCTCCCACACAACACTCCTCTGTCTCCTGGATCAGTAACTGCTGGGAAGGCGTCTCTTGGATTTGTTGGACCTGACCTATTTTTTAAATAAACTGGGGCTGTTTTCCACTATTAGTCACTTTTCTCCCAAGCCTCCATGTATTAAATTTTCTTTCTATATCCTCAGATATTTGGGTTGCAAAGAGATGTCAGGTTAATTGGATGTTTGGCTCCTGGCTCTTCCTCTTTAACGGGCTTTAAGAGCAGGCTTCCCTGTGTGTCCCCCTCCCCTTTGTCCCTCTTCCTGCCCCAAGGTAGCAGGATCCTCTCTCTCCTTGGACTGGAAGAAGGTTGCTGAGCACTTGGCTTCCCTCTCTGGTTGCCTTTACAGGCAGACATGCAGAGAGACAGTTTCTTCTCACCCCTCACCTCACTGGCATTAGGCTACTCTTTTAGTTACAGATTCAAGTCACATGATCCCTGGGGGATCTGGGCTGGACTCTCATTTCCCCAGCCTGAGGACATCAGCAGAGATGTCTGTCCTGTACCCTCTTCCTCAATATGTAGACAGAACACCTGTGCATTCTGCTCCTGGTTCTCTTGTCTCCGTTCATATCCCTATGCAAAAGCCACGGAAACTCTCTGACCCTCAGCTTCCTCTTCTGTCAGATGGCAAAAAACTATATGTTCCATCTCTTGCATTGGCTGTTGTGAGGACTGAAAGATTCTGAGCAAACATTCAGAGGAAATGCTAAAATGTGATACAGGGACATGAGAAGTCCAATTCTCACCATGTGATCCATGTCATGGTGCTAATTTTGGAGACTCTCTGGGCCCTTTGCTGGAACAGGGCACAGTGGCTTTGGCTGCCCTTAGAGTTGCTTGACCCCGCTCCTCACCCTCCATAGTGTCCACTCTAGGCTTTAGCTCTGCCCCACCTCCCTCTGAAGCTGCCTGAGTGTGATGGGATTGATTTCTGCAGGACAGGGCCAAACTTGGAAAGGAAATATTTTCTCAAACCACTGACACGTGGGTCTGTCCTGCTCCTATTCCGAATCCGGTGGCACCTGCTGGTCTAACACTACTGATTATTATCTGTTTTGTTTTACAGAAAAATTCTCACACAAATTATCTCACAACTCTAGTTGTTACCTGCACAAAAAGAAGTAAATTCTTTCAGACTTGTAACCAGGTCTTCTGTGTCTCTGCTTCCCCTCAATACTTGGCATAGGTCTGAGAACTCAATAAAGATGTGTTGATCACAGGCTCACCATTGCTCTTCAGAGATATATTGTGAAAGTAGAGTTGGGCATGGTGGTGCACACCTGCAATCCCAGCAGCTCGGGAGGCTGAGGCAGGAAGAGCGAGAGTTGGAAGCCAGCTTTAGCGACTTAGTGAGGCACTAAGCAACTCGGTGATATTCTGTCTCGAAAAAAATAATAAATAAAATAAAATAGAAAAGGCTGGGGATGTGTCTTAGTTATTAAATGTCCCTGGGTTCAATCCCCAGTGCCAAAAAAGGAAAAGAAAAGATAAAAAGAAAGAGAAAAGGCGGCTCCTGGCCACCACGCAACCAGAGAACTTTCAGTGAGAGGGTAATGAGGTGGCAGGAAGATAGAAAAAACTGAGAAGAATAATCATCAGAATGCCAGTAATCCTCCAAACCCTTTGAAGTGTTCGACAGTACTCCAATTGTCTTTACGGAGAAGTGTCTCATCTCCTAGGATTTCAAGAAGAAGGAAATACTTTGCAAATATAGATTCCATTTATGAAGACTCCGCCGTGTAGATGACAAGAGGCTTCGAGTACAGACTTAATGTATTTGTTAGGCATTTTTTTTTTCAAGCAATCTCTTCACACTCAAGTAGTGTAAGACTTCCCTGCAGGTAATGATGGTGCCATGACTCAAAGAAGCTGGCTGCCCAGGTCAGCCAACACAGCATGGCTGGCCAGGAGCCAGGAGGTCACCCCTCACCGCTGTCAGGCACCATCGCCAGGCCATTAAGCTTGTGGCTGGAGGAAAAATGAACTCCAAAGTCGTGTGGTAAGACAGAAGGAGAACCACAAGTTGCTGACCGACTCATCTAGATCCTCACCTGGTTTCCATGGATTCCTCCAGCAAACCTATGTACTCCAAATATATTTCCACCATGATTCTAAGAAGAAATGAATGACTCCTTTAATCAGAAATTCTGATGCAAATACTCACTGAAAACACTGACATTTCAGCTAAAAGGGAATCATGTCAGCTATTGGGTAATATTCAGGTCTATTCCAGAGGTGGTTTCAAGTAAACCAATGTAGATTCCAGGATTATGGATATTTTAAGTGCTCCCAGGTGATTCCAGCCATCAGTTAAAAAGAAAGAAAAAAAAAGTGTCAGAACTAGCAGTTCTCAAGACAGTGAATACTGGACAGTGAAAGATAGTGATCCTTGAAAGTGGCCAGCAAGGTGAATCCTATGATTGCCCCAGCTGCCAGCCTGGAAAGAGTGCCCAAGCTACAGCATCAGATCCAGGCGGAACCCAGTGATCCCTGCTGGTAGAAGAGATGGAGATGGAATCTGAGGCAGCTAATGTTTGCAAAGCAGAGTCCTGGAGAGCAGAACGCCATTCTTCACAGCGCAGTCTGAAGCGTTCTGTAGCTTGCCCCTCAAGTCTTCAGCTAAGACTAGCTCGATAGAGATAGTCACTGGGAGGATGCAAATCAAACTGAACCCCACACCTGAATAATCTACCTAAGGTCAGGAAAGGAACTCCTGAAAGGATAGAACGGCTGATTCAGAGCACCCACAGGGTGCTGTAGAGATTCCCACACAATGTCAGAACAAGCCCAGGACCCTGGGAGAGAGACGGAGGTTCCAGAAAGCACTTTAGCTCTAACAGCAGAAGGTCAGGCATCAGTTTGGGCTCCACCACCTTCAGACTATGTGATCTTGGCCAGTCTCTGACCAGCAGTTACTATCAGGGTCCCGGTGTCGCTCAACTTGAAGAGGGTCCCTGGTGGGCTTTGATGCACTGTGTCCCTCAGGAAATGTGGTTTTGTTTTTATTTATTTTTTTTTTGGGGGGGGCGGTTATTTTCTCCTCAATAGTGCAAAATAATCCCTAGACTAAAACAATATTTAAAAGCAAAACCTGAAAAAGATTAAATGGTCCAAGTAGTTCAACTGCTTCCCAGAAAAAATCTTAGACATATAAAACAGCTAAAAACATCTAGCACCCAACAAAGTAAAATCCACAATGTCTAGCATCCAGTCAAAAATTACCAGGCTTGCAAAGAGACAGGAAAATAATATCTAAAATACCTACAATAAGGAGAAAACCAATAACCTACAAGTGCTATAATATTACTGAAGGTAGATTATAATAATAATAATATATACACACATATATCACCTTGCTTGCCGTGTGTGTGTGTGTGTGTGTGTGTGTGTAGTCACTTTATAAAAACAAAAATATGGATTTTCCTCAAAAAAGGCAGAAAAAGAATAAGGGCAGTGATATAAAAACAAATAGCAAGACAGTAGGTTTAAACCCAACTGCACAAATAATTACATTAAATGTAGTGGTAAAAACATCTCAATTAAAAGGCAGAAGCTGTCATATTAGATTTAAAAAGCTACCATATGCCTCCCGATTTGAAACTTACTTTACGTATTTAAAAAGTTTCAAAGTAAAGGGATAAAAAGATACATGGTGTTAATTCTAATTAAAGGAAAGATAGAATATCTATGTTAATATCAACTTCAGAGCAAATAATATTGTCAGGAAAAAAAAGGAGGTCATTTCATAATGATCACTCACCAAAAGGACTTAATAATCCCAAATATCTATTGCATAATGAAAGAGCTAGAAAACATATGAAGCAAGAATCAATAGAGCCAGTCACTGGGAGGATGCAAATCAAAACTACATTGAGGGCTGGTAAAGTAGCTAAATGGGAGAGGGCTTCCCTGGCATGGGCACAGTCCTGGGTTTGATCCGCAGCATGGAAAAAAACCTATAGTAAGATACAATCTCCCATCCAAAACATGACTAATACATATTTACATATTTTTTAAAAAAACAGAAAACAACAAGTGCTGGCAAGGATGTAGGGAAATTGGAAACCTTGCATGTTGTTGGTGTGAATGTGAAATGGTACAGCCGCTGTAGGAAACAGCATAGTCGTTCCTCAAAAAAATGAAAAATTGAACTAACATATGATGCTGTGATTCCACTTCTAGGTTTTAAACTCAAAATAATTGAAAGCAGATTCTCAAAGAGATATACGTACACTCTTGTTCACATCAGCTTTCTTCACAAAACTTGGAAATAAACCAAGGATCCGTTGAGGAGTAGGTAAAACCTGACAGGTGCACACAGTGGAGTATTATCCAACCTTAGGAGCAAGGAAATCCTGGCAGGTGCTACAGCGTGGATGAAACTGGGAAAATTATGCTAAGTGCAATAAGCCATTCACAAAAGTCGAATATGGTGGGATTCCACCTGAGGGACACTTGGAATTGTCCATAAAGAAGACAGAAAATTGAACAGTGGTTGCTAAAGGCCGGGGGGAGGAGGACAGGAGAATTAGTGTTCCAGGAGTACACAGCATTTAGGTTTTGCAAGATAAAGAAAGTCCTGGAGGTGGATGGTAGTGATGGTTGCACACACTCTGAATATACCTAATGCCACTAAAATGTACACCTGAAAATGGTTAAGATGGTAAATTTTAGGTCGTATGCCTTTTTGCCAAAATTTCTTAAAATGGAGAGAAATACGTGATCAAATCACAAAGAAAAATAGCCAAATCTGATGATTTTGATGGTCTAAAGCTAAAATAGGCAATCCTTGGACTTCAAGCCTTCAAAATGAAGAACTGTTGGTTCCCATCCCATCACTTCCCAAACTCCCCAATTAAGAATTTGAAGCACCCCTCTGTTAAATAAACACCTCACTGTGAGCCCACTCTTCAGGTCCTTTCACTCCTAAAAGGAAAGTACATTTTAATCATTGCTGGAAAAGACAGAGAATTAAGACAAACCCAAAAGACCATTTCCCCAGGACCATCTGTGGGTGCTGAACCTGGGAACGGAAGTATAGGTAAGCAAAGGGAAGCCCTGTGCTAAAAGGAGGAGCAGGAAAGTCCAGAGCCAAGGGCCATCTCCTCGAAACTCTGGGGTTCTACACTTACATCCAACCTCCTGCCACCTCTGCACCTGCTCCCGCACTTTGGCCCCTGTCCCCCTGGCCTTCGCTCTGCTCCCTGAACACACCCAGGCTCACCTCCACTGAAGGCCTTCGCCCCAGTGGTCTCCCCACGTGTTGGAAGGCTTCACTTATCTCCTCACTTGGTTTCTATTCCATTGTCACCTCTCCCCACTGCCCTCTCTGCAAACATCCCCGCCTCCGTCACATTCTGCTTCCTTACCTGCCTTATTTTTTTCCGGCATTTCAGTTCCTGACACTGTTTTATATATTTGTTTATTGTCTGTCTCTCCCATCAAATGAAAGCTCTTACCAGTGCTGGCAGGATCAGGCTCTCCGCCACCATAATACCAGTTGACAGAGCTGAGCCTGGATTGAGTGGGTGTTCAGTAAATGTGTGTTGGACACATGAATGGATGAGCAGATGAATGGACGGATGGATCCCTGAACTAAGGGGCTTGGGGGGCTGATGCAAGGATAAGAAGCACAGTGAAACTGGAACGGAGAGTCATCCTTGGAGACACACTCTCAGCCTGGGCCAGGAGCTCCACAAGAGAGCCCACAGGGCACCTAAGGAAAGAAGGTGCATCATCCGTGCCCCAGTTAGACTGTGGACCCACAGCATGGAAGAAGGCTGGGTGCTCCAGAGCCCAGGAACACAAGATCAGCCCTTGGCAGCCATTTGACCCAAGAGGCTAGCTGGAGCTACCAGAGCCCCCACTGAAAAGTTCATGTTCATCAGCAAAGTTTTCAAGCCTCTCCCCACCGTGATCTGAGCCCCACCAACTCCTCAAGCTCCTTTTCAGGCTTCTCCCCTCCTCCAGTGCTGCTCCATCCTACCGCCCTTTGCTGCGCCCCCTCAATCCCTTAAAAGTCTCCTGGCCTTTGTTCCTGCTGCTTCCCTGCCTCAAGCCTTACTTCCCACCCACCTGCCAAAGCCCTCTCCTGGACAGCTTCACCAAGTCTTCCAGGAGGCCCAGCTGACCTTCCCTGTGGCAACTCTACTTTGATCACCTTTCGTTCATGAAGAAATCAATCACAGGACACACGGGCTGCCTTTGAGAGGAAGGCAGCAAGAGTCTGTGGTGTCGTACCAGGCTCCTTTGTAAGATCAGCCTTTTGTTGATCCGAGGTCCTGATCCCTTATTAAGTTATACAATCCCCCCCTTCGGTGTGTGTCATAGTCCCTTCCCCGCTGAAGAGTCATGAAATTCCCTCTCCCAGCTGACTACGTACAATTCTCAGAGGAAGCCTGAAACTCCAGTTCTGTCTCTGTATAAAAGAAAGCCTGTGGTTTGGAGGTGCCACAAAATGTTAGGGGACGGAGGGAATCGAAGCTTGCAGCCTTCAGGGGCTATGCCCTTGCTTCTCTTGTTCCCGCATTGCAGTTCTTAGCAAATGGTGCAGTCTTGTGTTAAATTCCAAGTCTTGTCTCACCCACAGCAGCTCCCTCCCCCAGCGCCCCCCTTGTAGTCTTCACAGTACCCCTGCAACTCTTGGTGTCCCTGTCTGAACCCCTGCCAAAGCATGTGTTCCTCAAAAACAAGGACCATTTCCTACCATTGATTCATCTCTAGGATTTATCTTCGTACTGGCATGGAGCTGGCACATAGGACATGCTAAGGGAATATTTGTCAAAGGAACAACTGGTTGAATGGACAGAGGGATGGATGGACAATTAGATCTATAGAAGGGACGACACTTCAGAGAGTTTAAGTGGCTTCCCCCTCCAGTCCCTGGTGTCAGTAAATGACCCAACTCATGGCTTCTTGCCTCCAGAGTTGGCCCTAAGCAGGACTGCTGAAAATGTGTCTTCAGGATTTGACTTCCCTTCCATTCTCCGGGCAACTTGCCAGATGAGCAGGGCCCAAATGTTACTCTTTGCTCTCTTTGGGCCTGACTTTCACTTGCGAACCAGATTGGCTTTTCTGGTTTCATCCAAAAGAGGTAAGCATTTAGCAACCTGATTCGACAGTCACCAAGGTCAAGATCCTGAGGCATGGATGGCCTAGAACATCTCCTAGAACATGGGACAGTGCTGTGAACTCTCTCTTACGTCAAGGAGTTCACTCACCAACTGCATACAAAAATATGACCCTGTGCATGAATCATCCCACCCGAGAGACCATCTCCAACAACCCCAAGGGCGCCTTCCTTTGGCCAGGCTCATAAAATGATCGAAAACTTCTTCTCGGGCAGTTGTGAAGGCTCAGAAGTGCACAAGGATCCTCGGCCTCAGCCAAAGGACCCCACGATGAGAAAAATCCCACTTCTGGATTAGGACCTCTTTCTTATCTCCAGTCCCAGTTTTGCCACAATTCACGGCATGGCCTGGAGTCAGGCACCATCCTCTCTGGCCTGGGATCCCTGTCTACAAAAAGAGAAGGGACAGCATGAGACACTATTGAGCCCAAGAATCAAACAAGCATCCAGGGGGATCAAGCAGGTGATGTAAGTCGGTGCCAGGAGCAGGTGTAGGTGATGTCACCCACCCTGAGGGAGCAACATGAATGGCAGGTGCAGACTGGGCCCCTCCTCCAAGAGGTGGCCTAGGCCCTGTGCTGTTGTCTTCTCGCCAGACACTTCTTTATTTTTAAATGTTGGCCTCTCTGAGTATAAATGGAACCTATCCTTGGGCAGGTTTGGCTTATTCTATTCCACTATTTATTACCCTGTGTTCATAACTACAGAGTAGAGGCAGAGAAAGAAGCAGATCGGTGAGAGACAGGGCAAGGGCAAAAAGGCCACAGCCTTGAGAAACCAACTGTGAGGCCACGATCACCACAAAACAGAAAACAGAAACTTCAAGGCCTGGGGCAACGATGGATGCCTAAGGTGCCTGTTTCCCAGAGCAGGCTAGACAGCGGAGTCAGCCCCGATCAGTGGGGCCAGACCAGCAAGTTCCCAGGAAGGTAAGAAGGTGCTGATCTTCACCTGGTCCACGTGCAGGCCCAGTGTCCTGTGATCAGAATCACCTGGAGGACAGAGAGTTTCTTGTTCAACAGGTATGGGATGGGGGAGAATTTGCATTTCTAATAAGCCCCCAGATGCTAATGTGACAGGTGCAGAGACCACACTGGTGACCAGGGGGCATTTGGGTTCTGAGATAGGCCTGCTTCTGTTTGAAAACAACTATGTGACCTTGTGACCTTGGGAAGTTCACTGACCCTATCTGTGTCTGTTCCCTCTTTATTCATAAATCCAGGATACTCTGAGTATCTTCTCAGAGGACTGCTGAAGAATTAAATGAGATAATCCATGTCAAGAGCTTTGAAAGGGGCTTGAAGTACAGCTAGCGCCCAGTGAGTGACATGAATAATTTCTGTTTGTGCAAGGAGCTTAGTGGAAGTGGTGGTTGCAGTAACCTGGCATTGGGAACAAAGACGCTCCACGATGACCCCCTAGGTCTACGAGAAGTGGCTGGGACCCAGAGCTAGCAAGGGCTCCGCGGAGAGGATTACGGGGAAGCTCCACTTCAGGGAAAGAGCCATAGACAGTAACCCCACAGGGGACGAACAGGGGACAAATGCCCTGACCACACACTCCTCCCTTCTCTGCCCTCCTGCTAATGTCCCCACAGGGGAACTCAGTCAGCCACAGACTGGGAGGAGCTAGGAAGTGAATCTGATAAGAACTGTGCATGGAAAGTTCCACAGAACAGGATGGAGAAGGACGGGGAGTAAATTGGAGGGGCGGACAGAAGATGCCAGGACACTTAGGAAAGAGTCCACATAGGTCATTTGGTCTATGCCATCGTCTTGAGGTAGGATGATTCCCTATCTCAACTGACACAGGTGATTTCCAGCAAGAGAGTGGTTTCTGAAAGGCTCCATGAGCCAGGGTGAGCAACCCCTCTGCTAACCACTTGATGCAGCCTGAAAGGCCAACCATACTCCAGCACCAGCCTGGTCCCCAGTGTCACCAGGAAGGTGAGCCAGATGACCTTGACACCAAACCCAGCCAGCTCTGACACTGAGCCAACCAGACATCACCCTCAGAGGACATGGAACTCCTTAGCATTTTGTAGGGGACGAGAGACCACCTTCCAAGGGACAGGAAAGACAGGATGAATTTAGCAGACACTGCAAAATGAACTTGGCAAGCTGACACATGGCCTTGAAGCCAGTTCTCTGACCCAAACAAAGTAATGTCTCCTCAGAATATCCTCATCAAGCCAGGTGCTGTGGTGCATGCTTGGGAGCTGAGGCAGGAGGATCACAAAATCAGGGTCAGCCTCAGTAACTTGGCAAATCCCTAAGCAACTTAATCAGACCCTGTTTTAAATTTTTTAAATAATAATAAAAAGGACTTGGGATGTAGTTCAATGGTGAAGCATCCTGGATTCCATCCTCAGTGACCCCACCCCCCGCAAAAAAAAAAAAAATAGAATATCTTCATCAAAGGACAGTCACACCATCCTGCCCCTTCCTCTACTTCCTCTACCTGAATTCTCCTTATACTGCAGGATTTGGGGACTGGAAAAGGCTTCCAAGATGTACTAAGTCACCTTAGCCCCCTAGGTGGAAATCACTAGAACATTCTCACTCTCCTCTCTAGAGACTTAAAAAGGACTGATGGCAGAAAAATTCCACTAATGGTAGGATTCTGGGAGTCTCTTTGCACCTGGACCAAATATTGAATGTACCTGTTGAAAAGAACTCCAACTTAAGTTTCCCCTTTATTTTGGCTGGAATAGGAAGCTGGCTAGGTGACCCTCCGTGAGTCCTTTAGGCTTTTGGAGCCTGTTTAGTGATATCCTACCTGACCACAGGGGACAAAAACACACATTTTATTGAAGTCTTTTGGGCCTCCATCTGTTAATTCTGGGGAAAGTGATGTGGAAGAGGCACTTAACTGATTTTCTAAAAAGATCCAGCTACAATGGAGTAGAGAAGATACAACATGGTGCTCACCCTGCAGAGAAATGGCTGCACTGTCCAGGTGCAGCTGTATTCACTAAAAGCTGCAGTTGCAAGAACAGAATTAACAGAGACCCCAAAAGACCCTAGAGAATCGTGTGGTGTCCCCCACACCCCCACCATCATCACACAAAATGTTATTAAGCAGGCTCCAAAAGTCCTGAAGGACTTGCAGATGGTCACCCGTCAGTTCACTACTCAGGGCAAAATAGGAGGGAAACTTAAAGCAGAGTTTTCTGTTCAACACTTACATGCTACATTTGGCCCAGGTGTCAGATCTCTGCAAAGAGGCTTCCAGAATCCCCAAGACAAAGCCCATCTTGTTATGAGGGGAAGAGGAACACATTAGAACTTTCTAGGATCGGGTGATGCTGGAGGGATTGAAAATGTTTCCCTTAAGAAGCTCCCACGCTAGGTCCCCGTGGGTTCAGCACTTCTTCAGCTTCACTCACGGTCATAACCTTTGTTCTTTTTCCTCCCCGGGTGGAAAAACTGATCTAAGACCATGTGGGTAAAGAGAAGAAGATAGAAATAAACCATGTTAAGAAAGTAGAATTATGCTTACCTAGCATGTACAAGGCCCTAGGTTTGATCCCCAGCACAGGAAAAAAAAAAAATAGGTAGAATCAGCAGAATTTTACTATGAATCATCTGGGATTGGGTGAGTGGAAGTGTCAATTAGACTAGGGAGGCCTCTAGTCTAATTCCTGATTCCTGGTGGGATAAAGGGAGGAATGACAGTGTCCTTCATGGAGATAGGCATCCAATAAGAAAAGCAGATGAGGAAATTGGGAAGCATCTTGAATTGTAAGTGCCTGAAGAACACAGAAGAAGACAAATCCATCCATAAGTGCAGGTCTAAATGTCCCAAGTTGTGAGAGAGGATGAGATCATCCAGGGACAGTAAGCTAGAGGCACCACTATCAAGTAAGAAAGAAGAACTCACATAAGCAACCAAGAAAGAACAGTAATGGACACTGTAAAGTGTATTAGTCAGTTTGCTATTGCTATGACAAAATATCTGAGATAAAGAACTTATAGTGGGAAAAAGTTCATTTTGGTTCACAGTTTCGGCGTTTTCAGTGGCCCTGTTGCCTCTATGCCTGTGGCAAGGCAAAGCATCATGGCAGCAAGCATGTGGTGTAGGAGGTCCGTTTACCTCCTGGTGACTGGGAAGCAAAAAGAGGTAGAGAAAGAAAAAGGGGTTAGAACCCAATATCCCCACGGAGAGCACACCCCCAATGATCTAATTTTCTCCTACTAGGGTCCACCCCCACATGAAGCTTTGAGGAACATTTAAGATCAAACCATAAGAGAGAGGCAGGTGAAAGCAGGGCTTAGAAGCCCAAAGAACAGAAGGTATCAGGTAAAATGCATCAATCAACAGCGCCTAATGCCCTGGATGGGTCAGGTTGAGATGAGACCAAGGAGAACCCATTGCAGCAAATCACAAAGGAGTTCTCCAGTGCAGGTGGAAAGAGCCCTCTCTGAGGAGGGTATCTGCAGGGATGGCCATACCCTCACCGTCCCAAGGCCCCAGCGTGGAACTCAGCTGCTGGTACCAGCCATGTGCCCAAAGGAATAGGAACGACATCCTAGCTCAGGCCTGGGAGATGAGCCAGGCTTCAGCATTTTGGAAACAATTGTCCAGTCCTACATACGAGGATGGCAATGAAGAATTGTTTTAACAAATTTGGAACTCAAATATTCCCTCTCACTCCCTCCTTCACCCACCCTTTTCACAGTTAGAACAGACTAAGTCCTTGACATCTGGGTAAGGTTATGCGGCAATTGCCCGATCGAGTGGGTATGAAAGGAACGGCTGCCTGGGATTGGATGCTTTCCAACATCCAGGCCCACGGAGTGCAGAGTGGAGAAGCTGGGGCTGCCACCTGGAGCGCGAGCCCTTCTTCATCTCTCCTGCCTGAAAAAAAAAAAATAGAGCGGGTGCTCTTAGTATCATAGAAGCTAATGCTTGAGAATGTGAGAGAGAGAGAGAGAGAGAGAGAGAGAGAGAGAGAGAGAGAGGAGAGAAGGCTGAGCCAGCAGGTGGAGGGCAGAAAGGAAGGAGGAGGTTTCAGGAGAAAAGTTCATTCTTTCCCAGACAAATAACTGCCTCAGGCTGCCTACCCTGTGTCCTTAGGTCTGAGTCAGGGCCCCAGAGGAGTTCTGCTCCCTGCAAAGTCAAACCACAGATTGACAGCACCTTCTCGCTTTCCCCCTACCTCTACTTTCTATGCCATTTGCCACCCAGGGGGAAAACATCACTCCATTTTCAACATCACGAATTTAGCACACGTGGGCATGTCTGGAAGGGGAAGCCACGTGGAGGGTGGCAATGAGCTCGTCCCCAGCTCCACTGACAACTCAATAAAGGGAGACAGGCACAAGGCTGCACTGGAGATGGCAAGGTAATAACAAGTTCAAGATTGGCACAGCACTCTCTACTTCTTCAAAATGCCCTGATGACTGTTGTGGCCATTTATTTAAGGAGCAGGGCCAACCAGTGGGATCAATGTGAATCATCCCATGCACTTCTCAGATAGGTTTGAGTCAGGGCCTAGTTGAGTCAAGATCATGGCTACTTTTGCTATGCTACCTGGTATCAGCTGAGGGCAAGAGGAACTGGAGGGAAGGACCTAGAAAAGTTGAAGCAACTAAGCTGGGTGTGGTGGCGCACGCCTGTAATCCCAACAGCTTGGGAGGCTGAAGCAGGAGAATCACAAATTCAAACCCAGCCTCAGCAACTTAGTGAGGCCCGAAGCAACTTAGTGAGACCCTGTCTTAAAATTTTAAAATAGGAGTGTGGTGGGGGGGTGGAGACAGCGCGCAGTGGCACATGCTTATAATCCCAGCGGCTCAGGAGGCTCAAGCAGGATGATCACGAGTTCAAAGCCAGCCTCAGAAATATAAAATAGGGCTGAAGAAGTAGTTCATTGGTTAAGCATCCTTGGGTTCAATTCCTGGTACCAAAAAGAAGAAAAATTGAGGCAACTAGTTCCTCCTCAGGGTTCACGATCTATTCCACCGTCCTCATGAGATCACAGGGCACGCATTCTGGAGGTGGAGGGATAGACCTGAAGTACTGCAAGACTCTGGATCCCTGAGGCTGACACAAAGCTGGAAAAAGAACCGGGGTAGGGTGCAGGCTTGGTAAAGCCTCAAAGAAAAGCCACCAGCCTTATGGACAAAGTCCCAGGGCTCTGCAGTACTGGCAGCCTGTGTCATTGGTTTGGTTTTCTTTACATCCGGAAGTAGGGGGACACCTTATCTTTAAATTTATACCTAGGAGAGTGAAAGGCAGTACTGGACCAAGAGCAAGCAGGAATAAAAGAGGCCTGGGCCAAGTTGAGACAGAAGAAACATCTGCTCCGCAGAGCTGGAGCCTGGTAGGGGCCACAGCCTCGGGGCAGTTCGAAGCCCTTGTCCAGGGACATCTCCCTGCATGACCTACTCAGTGCAGCCCCAGATGATGGATCAAGTCAAGTAGGAAAAGGATACTGATTGAGCCAAGCCCTAAACCTTTCTGTCCCAAGCCAGGTTTTCAGAGGAGCCTCCAGGGTATCTCCGCTGCCTCTTCCTACTACCAAAGTGCAGGAAATTCCCAGGCAAAGCCTGACTTAACTCATTCTGAGACTGACATCTGTGCAGTTCCCCTTGTCTGTCTGAAAATCTCCTCGTGCCAGTTGGCGTGGACTCCACACCTTCTCTCGGAGTACTGACTTTGTTCTTCAGCAGTGAACATCTAAATGGCACAGCTTAACTCCCACCTTGCTTTGGGTCAGGGGGAATGACAACTGTGACCTCTGAGCTTCACTCCATATTGGGGTCCTGCGTGACTGATAAAAGCCTCAACCAGTGTATTAGGAAGGGTAGCAATACGTAGAGATTTCATTTAATTGATATATCTGTAGGGCCTTTCCTATAAGAAAGGCACCTGTAGCCATGACCATCCATTGGACAAATGGTTTTCTGCCTGCAGTAGGCCGTGGGCCCTGTGACAGGTGCTGGGGACTGAATGGCGAATCACACAGAGTGCCCACTCGTAAAAAGTGCACCATTGACTCTTAGACAAGGGAGTCAGGGAATGGAGTCCAGTGTCGTGTGTGTTGTGACAAGAGTCCTGGGCACTGTGGAAGAACACAGAAGGGAGAACCAAACCAGACTTGGGTAAAGGGACGGTGGCGGACAAGGCTTTCCTGGAAAAGGTGACTTCTAAACTGAGACCTTAAGGAAGAGTAGAACCTGTCCAGGCGACAAGGAGAAGGAAGTCGCTGCCTGTGCCTGCAGCCAAAGGGGAAGGACTAGAAATGAAGGTGGAGTAGTCTTCAGGGACAGGAGTATGCAAAGCTTCATAGGCCACGGCAAGAGAGGGCCATTATCCTAAGAATAATGGAAGAGCCACCAAGTGGTTTAAGGAGGAGAGAAGCATAATCAGATTTCCATTTTAGAATCTGCATCCAGGACATTATCAGAGTAGAACCAAGCAAAGAAAGCAAGAGTGTGTGGATACTATCAAGAGGGCACCAGAGAGATCCAGACATGAGAGGAAGAGACACAAACCAGGAGGATCTCGGTGGGCCTGGACCATGGAGGACAGACTCAGACAAAGAGGAGAAATAAATACCGAAGATGTAGAGTCACCAAGCCTTATGGAGAATGGAGAGAAAAGAGTATAGGTTTGTGGCTTTGGAAACTTAATACAGAGAAAGATGATGATGATGGAGGAGGGGTGGGTTGGAAGGAAAAGAGCAGGACTTAGGAGGGGACCCTGAGTAGTCTGAGGCCCCTGTAAAATTTCTAAGTGGCAGTCAGACATGAGGGGACAACTCCAAGGACAGATTTGGGCTACAGCTCTGAGTCTGAGAATCTCTAGCAAATAAACAAGGAAGAAAGCTGTATTAGTCAGCTTTTCATTACTATAACAAAATATCTGAGATAGGTATTTATGAAGAAAAGAGGCTATTTAACTCAGAGTTTTGGAAATTCCAAGTTCAAGATTGGGCTACCCCATTGGTTCGTCGTCTGGTAAGGGAGGCCGATTGTAGCACAGAGTGGCAGAAGCACATGGAGGAGCAGTCATATCTTAAATCAGGAATGCCTTTTCCCATTATTAAATCCTTTCAATCTCTTCAATCTCTAGTGGACCCAAGGACATGCCATTCAGCCCTCCTTTTAAAGTTCTACACCATCTTCCAATACTACCACCCTGGGGACCAAGTTCCCAACAGGTGAAACGAATTTCAAAGCACAGCAGAAGCCAAGGGAGCAATGAGATGACCTGGAGAGAGTATGTGGGGTAAGAGACAGACACAGCCCTGAGGAAGACCAGCACACCTGAGCTACATAACAAATGGTGCCCATCAGACCGTGAAATCAGGACTGCATATCCTTTCTGACATTGAATCTCAGATCTAGAACCACCAGACTCTCCCTCAACTATTTTTACAACTGGACTCATCCTAACGTGTGTCCAATGTACAACACACTCCCCCATGCTGAGACATCAGACTCTGACTAACTCAGAGGCTCCAGGCAAATAATTAAACTTTCACCTTACATATTGCATGTCATAAATTGAAAACCACATTTGATATGTATGTAAATATATGTACTTCTGCTTAAAGTACCTCCTGACGCAGATGCATATCCATAGCCCTGCACAGAAACAGCCCCACGGGCCCTACAGCCTGCCTGCATTAGCTTATTTATATCTACTCTCACTGAACATTAGAAGTGATTGTTCCCACTTTGAACTATAAATTTTCCCTTAAAAGCAAAACAGACACTGGGCAAATAAACTTAAAGTTATAACAGGAAGAAAAAGAACAAAACATTCAAAACATTTGTCAAGTTTCTTTATGACTTATCCTGTTATTAAATTTAATCCTCATGGCCGTCCTCTACAATTATGGTCCCACAGGGATGAAAATGAAATTCAAACTAAGATTGGACTCCAAAACTTGCCCCTGTATCACCCTGGGCCCATAGCTTCAATGTGGGGAGAGAAGTAAGATTCTAACAAAAGGAAGTTAGTACGTTACATGTGATACACACTTTTTTTAAATTCATTCATTAAATAATCATCAATTTCCTACTATGTACCTGGAGGCAAAAGTTAAACTAATGCATGTTAATAGAGAATGAGAACGTTGCTTAATTAGGATCCTATCTACGCTTCTGATGGGCTATAATCTTTTGCGGGATTCTCTGATTGAGCCTCTTCAGAGAATTGCTGTCATAACTGCTTGTCAGGGAGAGATGAAGTCCTCGAATTTAACTCGTCTGTGGGAATTACAGTCTTTCATTTTCTGGGAGGCCCAATCTTGAAAGGCCACCACTTTACTGCAGCTAACATGAGATCATCTTTCACAATAGAGAGACAAATTGGGCCCCAGCTGATGAATTTGCTAATAGCCACTCCCTTTCTAGTGGCATTAGCTCAATGTGGTCTTAGCTGGACCAACTCTTGGATCGGGCCACACACACACTATGGGATTTATGGCCAATAGGACAGGGGGTTTAACCTGGTATTTAAAAACCCAATTGTCTGGTAAAACCCTCCTCCCCTCCCCTCCCCCCATTCACCCCTCCCCTCCCCCCTTCACCCTCTCCTCCCCCTCTCTCTTATCCTCCCTCCCTCCCTCCCTCCCTCCCTCATTCCCCTAGCCTCAGTTTCTGTCAATAGGAACATGGAGAAAAATCACCCATTAATGCAGGAGTGAACAAATAGGAACTGTGCTCTTTCTAGGAGCAGGTCTGGGAGGGGCATGTTGAGAGCCACACAGGAAGTCTGCAATTTGACAGGAAGATACTCCCAGCTTCCCCATATTCCTCACATTTTTAGGGACATGGAGAAGTTTCTCTTTCATTCTGAAGATGTGGATAAACACCTGGGTTCCAGGTCCCTGTTATGGTTAGGATATAGAATGTCCCTCAAAGGCTCATTTGTTGAAGCCTTGGTCCCCAAGGCAGCCACGTTCAGAGATGGGGCTCTTGGGAAGTGATTGGATCTTTAGGGCTCTGAACTCACTACTGGTTTTATCCATTGGTGAGTTAATGGTTCTTGGCATTAGAGGGAGAAGGTGGAAACGTTAGTAGGTAGATCCTCACCGGAGGATGTGGATTCCTGGAGGTGTGCCCTGGAAGGGTATTTCTTGTCTCCAACACTGTCCTCTCCCCCTCCTTCTCTCTCTCTCTCTTCCCTGGCTTCTGTGACCTGAGAGCTTTCCTCCACTAGAACATTCTGCCAAGATGTTTGTCTCACCTCAGGAACTTTTGAAGCCATCAACTAAAATTGATCCTTTAATTTCCTCCTTTACTTTGTTTCTCTCAGGCATTTTGGTCCCAGCAATGTTAGGCTGACTAACAAGTGGGGTACGCCAGCCTCTGGGTCACAGAGAGTCCCTCATCCTCCTGTAACTGGACTCTTCTCATGAGGACTGGTGGACCCCTGGGCAAGGGTGCTATGGAGTCCTGCTTCCAGCTGTCTTCCTGGTTCTTGTGGACTGAGCTGAGAATGAATTGGCCTTTCCTCAACTTCTTGACTTCCATTTCTGTGAGTAATGATTCCACAGTGTCACCAGTAAATGCCCTTTATGCATCTGCACCCCCTTTGGGACGCCACCAGGTAAGTCCAGATGACTAATAATAGCTAATCTTCCTTGAGCATTCACCAGGTGCCAGACATGTGCTTGACATGAAATAAGTTATTTAATGTTCATAATGACCCTATCATAGATGATGAAATTCAGGCACAGGTAAGTGGAGTGACCTTCCCAAGCTAGGAAGCAGCAGAGCTCCTGTGTGAACCCAGACAGAGGAGTCCAGAGCCTGCACTCACCCTCCACATGAGACAAAGAAGTCAGCTGCCTAGGGGTTTAATTTTTAGAAGGTGCCAAGGGGTTTCATTGTTCCTCCTGCTCTCCAGAAAATCCTTCAGATAAACTATGAATAGGCTCACAATTCTACCAATAAAATAATCCCTCTGGCAACTATAAAGCAAATCCCCCGGGAGGATGATGGATATAAACCCTATTAGAGGTTCTTGGGTTCCAACAGTCATGAGCCCTTTCTCATATCTGGAAGTTTATCAGTTCCTTCCTGAATCTCCAGATGGGTAGGAGCTGTTGTGGGGGGAAGGGGAAGAAGTCAAGGTTGTGCGTGTAGGTCAAAGAGAGGAGAGAGGTCCACACCACCAGCAGAGTACATTCCAACTCTGAGAGCATTCCAGATGGGCTACTCATTGGCTGAATCACCTTGATCAACATAATTAACCACAACAGGTGTAAGTTTCCTAAACTGCAAAACGCAATTAGTAAGAGTTGCTCTGCATTATATAAATTCAATAAGACAATGCTTACTAAGTGCATAACATGGTACCCAATACATAATATGGACATTAAAATGGTAGCTCTTGTTATAATCACTGCTACTGATCAAGGAAAAGGCCAGGATAGAGACTCTGAGAAGCCAGTGGACAAGATGGATAGTTGAGTGAGGAGCAGGAAAGAGATCAAGGGAGAGAATGTCACACTGACTAGTCAACTGTTCAGGCCTTCAGAAGTCATGTCCTGCTGACTAGGCACTGTGTTGGGTAATGTTGTGAGCTGATCTGTGCCCCCCCCACAAAAGATGTTTTAGATTCCTAATCACTGGTACCTGTGAATATGACCTCATTTGGAAATCAGGTCTGTGCAGATATAATCAAGTTAAGATGAGGTCATACTGGATTTGGGATGAGGGCCCTAATCCAATATGACTGGTGTCCTCATAAGAAGAGGAGAAACACACACACACACACACACACACACACACACACAGCAGAATGGTATGTGCAGATGTAGACAGAGACTGCAGTGATTAAGTCTAGAAGCCAAGGAATGCCCAGCGTCATTGGCACACACCAGAAGCTTGGAGAAAAGCAAGGAACAGATTTTTCATTGGAATCTCCAGAAGGAACTAACCCTGCTGACATCTGGATTTCAGACTTCTGGCTTTCAGAACTGTGAAAAGAATAAATTTCTTCTGTCTAAAGCCACCCAGTTTGTGGTGCTTTGTTACAACAACCCTAGGAAATGAACACAGGAGATAAAACTACAAAGATAAATTTGAAAAACAAAGTTCCCGGGCTGCACTGTTTAGGGTTCACTTCCTCCTGCTAAAGTAGCTGGATGAGGATGCAGACTCAGGACTGATGGCCTGTGTCGAGCTTCCAAAATGGTTTAATTTGTTAAAGGAGAGTCTTTCTCCTGGTCCGTCAATGAGGACTCTAAGCATCGATCTATCTCAGGTGCATACAGGGAATGGGGTGATGGTTGTCCTTGTCACAAGTTATGCCAGGTCCCTGTCACCGACAGGACATAGTACTGAGGACTCTGGGGGTGCGGGTGGCGGATGGTGGTGGAGGCCAGGAAAGAAGTCTTGGAAATAAAAAAAAGTGAGCTTGCGGTCCTTCCCGGGGTTTCTCCTAAACCCACTGTTCCATATTTCACCTGTTCATTTCTCTATACTATCTTCATATTTCTTTTTTTAATATTTTTTAAGTTGTAGATGGACACAGTATTTTTATTTTATTTATTTATTGTTATGTGGTGCTGAGGATTGAACCCAGTGCCTCACGCATGCAAGGCAAGTGCTCTATCCCTGAGCCACAACCCCAGCCCCCTATCTTCATATTTTGAGTCTCTGCTCTGGTCCGTCTCATGTCTTACCAATCTCATGCCTTACTCCCTTTAGGATAGTATAAACAAAGGTGACTCAGATTATAAGATTCAGTCTTGTGGACTGAAAAAAGCATGGGAAGCCAGAGGTGAGTCCTGGCTTCTTCACTTACTAGCTTGGAATCCTGGGAAGTAACTCTAATTTTTCTATGCCTCAGCTTCTCAATCTGTACAATGGGGATCATATGTACTTCACAGTGTTCCATGTAATGAAATCATAACATAAGCATTTTAGGGCTATATGAAGAGGAGAGAGCTCTCACTGTGCACAATTCCTAGGTCTTGTGTAGAGAAATATGAGTTTTGGATAGTACAGATCAGGATACACCAAAAAACTAGCACAAAAAAATAAAAACATCAGACCAGAGTAAAGGAGATCTCTCCACCAATGCTGAGGAACTCTGACATCAGACAAGTGTTCTCATCTCTTCATTTAAATGATTTGAGTTTCCTTCAGCTCTAAGATTCTATGACATTATGAAAATGTGCATATCAAGCTTTTTGCTCTTATAAAATTGCACTTGAAAAAGAGATCTTTACTTATGGGTCACCTATTACGAATCCTGGAAAAGCTTTGATGATTGAGGGAATTCTAATTACAAGTGAAGTAAGAAAAGACATTTTATGTGTGAAATATCCTATGGGCTCCATAATATTAGAAGGAAAAATCTTCTCAAACACTCCTCTCTCTACTATTCCTATGAAAAGGTGAATACCAGACTATCAAAGGAAGAAACTAGAATCATTTGGAACGAAAACTAGTAAAGAAGGTGAAATCACCTAATACAATTCATAGTGGAATGTAACCAGACAGTTCTCATCTCCTTTTAGGATAGTATAAACAAAGGGGACTCAGATTACAGTAAAAGAGATTGGGGTCAGACTCTAGGAAGAACTTCCTGATTACTGAAAAACTCCAACAGATGGGAAATTGCCTTCTCTAAAGCTTTCTAACAAGAAACCAAGTCGCCAGGTACCCACCCTAAATTAGAGTACTCAAAGGCAGAAGCATGGACAGAATGACCTTCCTGGAGGTTCTCTGCCTGTTTGCTCCATCTATTCCTTGACCAAGTTAGTTCACAGGGTACTTTTCGCACACCCAGTGACTGCTTGCAGTCATCACCTTGGCAAGTTTGCATGTTACCATGCTGCCCATTTTTCCCTGCTGGCACCGTAGGCTGCAAGGTGTAAGTAATGTTTTTACAGATTTTTGCATGTTCCACAGCGGCACGTGAGAATCACTTCACATTGCAGTTAGCAAAGAGGAGGAAATGAAACCCACTCCTGAATTGGAGACGGGAGTGTTGTGTTTCACCCTCTTTGACAGCCAAAAGCCAATTTAAGGACTCTACAAAGCCAAATTTGCCAGGGCGGTGGTGGGGGGACTGTGGCTATCTTCCTAATTCTCCTGAGCTCACTTAAGGCCTGAAATCAGTGTTGGCTGAGGGAGGAAAAATTGATGTGGATGATGGTTTATGGATCATTTCAGCTGGAGGAGGGAGGGACTGAGAGAGTCCATCCAGCTTGCACTTTTCGGGCAAGACTCCTAAATGCTAGCACGGTAATAATCATAAACACGTATTCAGGGCTCACCATGAATGCAGCAGGGCCCTAATCCCTGTGCATGAATGAGCCCATTTAACCATCTTAACCACCTTATAAGACCCATCAAGGGTAAGCAACTGGTCCAACATAGTAATACAGCTGCCAAGTTCACAGCTGGATTTAAAACCAGGCAGCCTGGCTCCATAACCTCACTGTTAGTCAGTGCTCACCCTTTTCAGAAAGACATAGACAGAGGCCATCCTTAGGGATGGAGATCTACGTCTTGCCTCCTCTTGCTCCTCTTCTTCTTTTCCCAGGTCTTTGTATAAGGGACAATACTTCAGTTAAAAGTGAAGGATCCATTAGCCAAAACCACCAAGGTGCACCATAATGGAAGTCAGCTCAGTTATCCCCCACAACTCAGGCAGCTCCTTGGTACCCTCAGCCCTGCTGTTACAGCATAGGATTTTTCCCAGCCCATGGTTATTCTCTCTCCCTGGGCCAGCAGTTCAACAGAACATTCAAGAAACAAAATGACTCTTTGCCAAAACTGCTTTCCCACCCTGGGTGCTCTCCTCTGAGGTGATGAAATCCCAATCAGGGAGTCATCACCATAAATAATGCATCGGGCTTTCACCCAGAATCAGAAAAGCAAGCAACAGCTAAGAAGGGTCCATTATCCCCCCATGGTTCACAAGCGGGTATTGTGATTAATCCATTTATCTGCTATTCAGATGAACACCCCATAGGAAGAGTCAGTAATTGCTGAATATTGAATAGGTACATGAATAATCAAAATGTACCCAGGCTCTGAGTGGCAGCAACACCTCAATTCCCAGAATCTTTCTTCATTTTGAGTTTTAAAGATCCACAATAACTTAAGTACAGCACAGAGGTGGGAGATAGGAGCCCCAATTCTCCAGAAAGTCAGAAGTTTCAAAGAACTTGTTCATAATCACATGAATCAATTCAATCAATACTTATTATTTACTTGCCTCAGTCACGGTGCTAAGAACAGGGTACAAACAAAAAATCATGTTATTTAACTGGAGAAATAGATATATAAAAGGCCAATTATCCTGCAATAGGAAAAGTGAGAGGTAGGTGTTAGGAACACAGAAGGAAGAAAGCTCACTCTCCCTGGGGGGAGAGGCTAAGTGGCAGATCTGGGAAGGCTGTGTAAAGGAGTCGGCATTGGAGTTGGGTCTCATAGGTTGAGGAAGATTTTCTCCAGAGAGAAGGGGGAAAGAACAGCACAGGTAGAGGGACAATTGTCCACAAAAGCATTCAGGTATAAAGTCAGTGATCTTTTCCAAGGGTCGCATGGGACAGGTATTAAAGGGCCTTGTCCAGTATGTTAAGGAAATTGGCTTTCAGCTAGTTCAAAACTGTTAAAGGGGTAGCAGAGGCCATCCAGGGCCAGCTGTGCCCACCAAGCCTGTGCCCTAGAAGCTCCCAAGCCCTAGCTCATCACTTCACTAAGCCCAGGGGACTGTGGTCACAACATGCACAGCTTCATTCCTGGCTTTCTCCCTCCTGGAATCCTTCCCTGTCTTTACCTTGTGAAAGAACTCCTCCCATCCTCCTTGCCTCCCCCCTCAGCACATCTCTTCCTTCCAAAATGTTCCTCTCCTCCCACTCCTCATCCACTCCCATTCACACATGGCATCTTGCTAGAAATAGCAAGGGTAAGGCTAAGAGCAATGAATCAGAAGAGGGGGCAATCTGTGTTCCAAGGCCGATTTACCCCACCCAGTGCCTGACCTCAGCCTCAATGTCCTCAAATAAAATTTGGATAAGAAATGCATACGACCCTTGGCTTCGCAGGCAGGGTTATTTGAGGGTGAAATAAGATAAAGCCTTGAAAATAACATTAACAAAAAGCAGAAAGGGATGCTATTATGTCATCCAGCATAATTGTCTACCAGACTGTGAGTTCCTTGAGGGTAGGGACCAGGTGGTTTGGAACTTGGGTGTCCAGTTATTCCTGGTACAGTGCGAGTGCTTGATACGCCTTGAATTAAGACCAAGGACCATTACCGCCA
>NW_026000171.1:4845774-4848606 GCF_001458135.2 Marmota marmota marmota
TCTTGTCACAACACACACGATACACAGAGACTTTTCTTGCAGGTCCGCATACATACACGCAAACCCACAGTACCCCACTTTGGGAAGTACTGCTCTCCTTCTGGCTTATTCCAAAAACAGCTAGTTCCTGGAGGAGAACCAAGTGATAGTCACGCTGCTTGGATGCCTCGCTGGGCACGTTTGACCAAGTCTAGGTTCCACCCCTTCTCCAAGGAAGTTGCTAAGAGCTGAACCTCCTCCTCCCCTACTCACTCCCCTCCTAGGAGCCCCAGCTGACGCTGTTCCTGCCCCCGCCGCCTCTGTGCCCCGTGAGCGGTGTGGATTTTTTTTTTTTTCCTCGCAAGAGCTCGGCCGCCTCTACTGCTGTTTTCATTGATGCCTTGAGCAGAGCTGGCATGTGCGACTGCTGAGAAGGGGGAGCGCCGAGCGGCGGGGGAAGCAAGTAAAAATAGCCTGGCGCGCGTCGCTCTGCCTGCTCCGGACGCCTTTAACCCTAGCCGAGTAGGGAGCGCTGCAGCCGCCACTGCATACTGCGGAACCCGCAAGGGTCTGCATCCAGACCCCGCGCAACGGCGGGTTACAGGGGATAGGGCCCCGCGAAAACTTTTTTTTTTCTTTTCTATTTTTTTAGAAAACAAGCAAGGAATGGGGTGGGATGAGGAGGCAGAGAGAAGCGCCTTTTCGCTTCCAGCGCTCCAGCCACCTGGCTGCAGGGACTGCTACGTGCCGGCTGGCCCAACACATTGCAGAAGCGAGGCCCTGAGACTGAGCTATTTTTAGAAACCTTTTCCGCCGGTGGGCGATCTCAGGGCGTAGGGGGAGGGGAATGATACAGCTGGGTCCACTGTGAGGCTAGGCGCCTTGCCCTACACAGGGTTCTGAATGTCTGCTCTCAGGTGGGAGGGTGAGGAGGAGGAGGCGGCGAGGGGACCGCACGCCTGCTAGCTTTGCCCGAACTCAAGGAGACGGCGTTAGCTACTAAATGCCCTGCTGTTTTGAAGCCCCAGAGCGTGTTTGTTTCGAAATCGACAGTTGCCAGATGCATGCTGCTTCAGGTCTCTCTGGGAATGGGGATTTTTAAAGCTTTGCTGCCTACGCCGTGGGCTAGGGGTTAGCGACAGAGTTCTGACCTCCAGGAAAGAAGATCGGAAAGGGTCTCTCTGCACCTTTTTGCATTCCGGCAAGACAGAGGGACAATCCCCGCGCCACACCCCCCTCGCCGCCCCACGCTGCATATGGTTAACCATATGTGAAATGTACGGCAGCCCCACCAGACACCCGGCTATTAATAGAGCCCGGGAGTTTGCTCTCTGTGTCTTTTTCCTGCCACCGAGTAAGGGATGATCACACATACCCCACTCCGCCCCCACCTCGGCGCACCATTTCTTCGGGAAGGTAAGGGGGCTACCCACGCCGAACCCCTTCGTGACTACAGGTGCCCAGAGCCTACGGAATAGTCCAGTTGTTGTAATGACAACGGGGTCAGAGCGAGGCGAAGGAACACAGCGTCGAGTGTTGGGACGCAAAGCCCGGCGGGATCTCTGCGGCTCGGGGCCAACTCGAGAGTAGAAAGGGCAGCTATTGGATTGCCTCCGGCGAGGGGGCAAGAGTATTACTTGCGGAGCTAAAGCGACCTCCTCAACAGCTGCTGCGGGACAAGTGGCTGCAGACCCGTTTCTCGCCGCAGCTGTCTGCTCGCAGCCCCCACCGCCCGCGCAGGCTCGGCTGCGGCAGGAGCGGGCGCTGTCCCTGGTTCTGAAGGTGGCCTCGGCCAGTGTGCCCTCCCCGGACTGAGCGCCCCAGAGGCTGCTCTAACATCGAAGGATTGCAGACTTCTCCCGGGCCCGAATCTGGGCCCGAGGATCTGTGGAAGGTGCCTAAGTACTACCACTGGCTTGCCCCCACCCCCGCGGCCGGGAGCTCTCCGTGATTATTGCGAGGAACTAGAGCTCGGGGACCGACTCGAGCTTGAAGGGTAAAGCAGAAGAATGGGTAGGAGATAGTCAAGGAGCTGCAGGGAACAGACCTGGCCCCAGGATCACCCACCCTGGCTCTGCATAAAGCCGGGACGGGAACCCCTAACGGGGCCCAGAGCAGAGGGCAGGGGAGCGCGACTGCCCAGGGTTTGGGACTTGGGGGAAGGGGAAGGGAGCAGCGGGTGTCAGGAGAGGGTGATGGGGTGAAAGCGACTCTTTTGCATTTTCTAGAGGGAGGGGACCTGAGACGACATGCACTGTCTCCCCCCCCCCCCAACACGTATACACACACACACACACACACACACACAAACACACACGGACGGTAGAAGCAAGCGGGATGGAGCTGGGGAAAGTTTGGCACTAGGTGCTGAGCAGCGGCGGCGGTGGCGACGGCGGCGGCGACAGCGGCGGCGGCGCGGTGGTCCGGGTGGGCGGCGGGGTCGCCGAGAGCCCGGGCTCTGTAGCCTCCTTACCTCAGTGTTCTCGGCAGCGTTCTCCGCCATTTTCCTCCTTAGGAGCAGGCAGCGGGAGGAGTGTTTCATGCCCATAAGAGCCAGCAAGGGTTTGGTGATACAGAGATAGTAGAGAAAGAGAGAGAGCTGGTGTAGCTTTAAAAGAGAGAGCCAGAGAATGGGAGGAAAAAAAAAAAAAAGAAACAGCCCCTCTGCTGGAGCGTCAGCCGATACAATCAACCACGGTGGAGTCTTTTCTTCAGTCTCCACTTTGTTTTATTTTCCTCCCTTCTCATCTGCTTCGGATTCCTTCACACAGTTTCAAGTTCTTCTCGCGCACCCGACCCCCTCCCCACCCTCTCACGACTCGCTCGCAGAGAGCAGCCGCAGCCGCGCGCGCG
>NW_026000171.1:4848619-4930158 GCF_001458135.2 Marmota marmota marmota
CCCACCCCACCCCCAACACTCGTGCTCCTCTGCCAATTCCTGGATGCTTCCTTAGCTAATTACGGTTTGGGGAACGAAGGAGTGGGTGTCTGGATGGGGGAGGGTCCTTAACTCCTTCAACACTGGGGCTCAGCTTGGTGTTATTACCTAGTCTTTTCTCCCACTCTCCCTGTCGAAGGCACTTGGGGCTCCTAGACCCTCTAGGGCAGGCAGGGTTGAATGAAGGTGGCAATTATAAGTGGTTTGGGAAAGAGGGTAGCTGTCATGCTCCCCCTACCCCAGTCTTTCCTGGCAGCCCCCTGCCCACACATTTCTCTTCTTTCTCCTCACCCATCCCCCACCATCACCAGATTTTGAAGTCCCTTTTATGGGAGAGAGGGAGGATGTCACGTACCCATTAGGATTCTCTTGATCCTTTTTTAAGGGAGTTTGGGCGGCAGCAGGGGGTGTGAATTTTTATACAATGCATTCCTGTCTTCACTTTGAGAGCTTCTTTTTCTCTTGTCTTACTGGCCATCTGTCAGGTGGTTGGAAACAGAACAATGGGGGAGGGGGACCCATTCTTCCCCTCAGTTGCAACAGGACACTCAGGCTGACTCCTTGAAAGACAGCTGCACTTTAAAGCTTTCAGCCCACAAGTCAAGGGCAGGGAGCTCAAAGACCACCGTGAGCATCCTGGCTCTCTTCTCTTCATGGGTGTCTTCATTTGGGGAGATCTGCTCTGAATGCCCTATTTACTTTTATCATCACCTTTGATGGCCAGAAGTGTAAGCCTGACTGTCCCCAACTAACCTCGAGGTCCATTGAAGTAAAAGGGCTAGGGCCATGCTGGGCAGTAAAGGTACCCGCATCACCTGGTCCTCAGGCAAAGAGAGAAGACAAAGCAGTAAGTGGAGGTGAGAAGTAAGGATGAAGAATGAGAAGGATGAACACACAGAGAGACTTGAAGTTAATGGGAGTACAGAGAGAGAGAGTGTGTGTGTGTGTGTGTGTGTGTGTGAAAGAGTAAATTGAAATGAATGAATTTAACCTCCTTAACCTTTTCCTTTCTCAGACCACAGACCTGGATTAGAGTTCTTAGCAACACACCTCGTCATTCTCTTTCCTTCTACACTCTGCCATCATGCAGAAGCAGTAGAGGAAGAAATGCAGTGAGTCTAAATCTTTTGCCCTAACCTCTGTTTCTCTAAGCATCTTCTTGGATATTAAAGATCCTGGGAGACACCCTACCAAAAACATCTCAGTACTTGTAAAATCAAAGAAAATCCGAAAAGGAAGGATCCCCACAGCTCATTGGTCCAGTGACAGATAAGGGACCTGAGATCAGAGAGAGGAGGACTTTGTCTGGTCCTTCAGCAAGAGGACCAAGCATCTGAGACCAGCTCTCCAGCCTCCCGACTTTCAGTTCAACACTCTGCCCCCACCCCACACTCCTTCTGCTTGTGCATCCATTCTGTGACTAACCAGGGAGGAGGGGAGCTGAAACAAGCTCCCACCGAAATAGGCTGCTGCCTGTGCGTGATTATGTTGCTATGAGAACCTCAGTGGGTGTGTTTCCTCCGTTCTCTGTTGAAATCTTTTGCTTGGCTTGGCTTCTCCCCAAGCACAGACACAGCTCCCCTTGGAATGGGGAGTGGAGAGGCTGAGATGGACAGCTGTATTTTCATGGTGAGATTTTTATGGGTCCTTGAGTAAGGATCCCAGGCCAGGAGAGTGGTTCCACAGTGCCTCCAAGGAGATGTGAATGAACTCTCTCAGGAATGGATCCTCCAGCCCCCCTGCTGAGCAACCTTGGAACACTGCGTGCAGCCATCTCATTACAAATTCACAAGCCAAATCATGATTACTTTAAGAGACTGAGTCTGTGGTGATTTGTTATACAACAAGAGATTACCTGAAACACCTACCTCCTAGAGCTGTGAAAATCCATGATGCATGAAAAAATGCCTGGCACATAGTAGGAATTTTATGGAGCGTTTTCTCACCATCCCTACCATTTATATGATCCCAGTCTTTCTTCATCTCTTTTGCATCAATAGCTATCATATTCTTTTATTACTTTAATTAGTGGAATCATTCCACACAGAACTAACTTAACTCAGTATCTCATATACCTAGCTCAGGAATGGACCCTAGGCTTGACACAAGGTAACAAAAGACAGGAACTATTAATGAGTTCTTAATTTAGTTACCTCAACTGCTTTGAAAAATACAGAACTTTTGAAGAGATTTTGATAAGAAAACCTATGAGATGATAAAGGGGTACAGAGAGTTCACCAGGGTGTGAGAGTTAAATGGATATTGTGGAACAATAAAACCAGATAAAGCAGTTCTGGAGGTACATTTTGCTTATGGCATTTTTCATACAGTAGCCCTTCAATAAAGCAAAATGCTTAGAACAACACTCATCTAATGGTAAGAGCACAAATATTTTGTTAACATCCACTAAGCTTTGTCTTGGCTCATAAGTTAAACTTTGAAGAGTATTTACTACATGCCATGGACTCTTCCAGATTTATCTGGGTTTTTCTGTAGTCCTTTCAACAACTTTTTCAGATACTATCATTATTCCCATAAAACAGATATGAGAGAGAGAGAGAGAGAGAGAGGAAGAGAAGAGAAGAGAAGAGAAGAGAAGAGAAGAGAGAATGAATTGCCCATAGGGTAGAATCAGAATCCACATCCAGGGTGCCTGTTTCCCATAGCCCCATAGCATGACTCCCAAGAAGTTAACCAAGTTCAGAGGACAAGACAGTTGTTCTCAACCTTGGCTGCATAGCAGAATCCTCTAGGGAGCTTTAAGGGGAAAAAAATGCTTTGGTGCCTCCCCTGTGACTAATTTAGTGAGGTCTGCATATCAAGGCTTTTTAAAGACCCTAATTCTAATGAACAGTCCTGGTTGAGGACAAGTGGTTAAGTATATTTGAAGATAAAATGAACTACAGAGGCAGAAGGTCTCTACAGTACAAAAGGTGCTCTCCAAAAACCACAAGAACCCACACACTGTGGAAAGGTCTGTCTCAAATGCAGGTTCCTGAGAGCCATGAAGTAGAGCCACATTGCACTGATGGTTAATCTGGTCTGCAAAGGCTGGAATTAGGTTCTTGGGGAGAACTGGAACTGGAAAAGGTATCCAGCTCTGTAAGATGCCATAGTGGAAGTGCTTCCTGTCACTGGAAGGATTCCATTGGACTAGTTATTTGGCAAAGCAAGGCCTCTGGGGTACTACCTGCCCAGGGCTGGATACCCCATATTTCTCTCACCTCTAACTAAGCCTGTGCTGGGACCTCTGGAAGATGAAGACTGTAATAGCTCAACTCTAGGGGTCAACCAAACTTCCTTTGTTGTTGTCCCAAATCCAGTAACCCAGAGTCAGGATGCAGACCAGGCTGCCTGGGAAGGCGCAGTCTCTGGGTCCTGTTCCAAAGTGGTTGCTGCTACAAGGGGAGATATATAAGACATGTCATGTGGTTTCCTCCTCCCTCTCCTCACACGTGGCAAGGGCTCACATATGGCCACGGCACACTGCAGCGAATCCATGCCTCCTCAAGAATCAGGCCAGAGCTGTTATCCATCACACCTCATGGCAGCTAACCCAGCAGTGTGCTGAGTTTCTTCCAGGCCAGATGGGAGCCTCGCCAAGGCTGCAGCAGCCAGCTACCTGGCTAAGCTTTCAGGCAGCCCCACACCTGGGTAGTTCTCCTGCACAAAAGCATCTGCAGCCCTATTTCTCCCTAACACAAGGCCCAATGTTTCTTAAACTATATTCCAAAATTCAATTTGCAAGAGTACCACCAGTGCCTGCAAAGAAATTTAAGTTTATTTTTCTTTTTCTCTCTCCTTTTTTTTTTTTTTTTTGCCATTAAAACCAGAATGTTATTTCTTCCTTGCTCTGATAATGTCTGATTAAATCAATTCATTGTGGCTTTGTGCTGCATATGACACTATTCAGTTTGTTTATTTAATAATATTTGGAAGGCATTTTGTTAGTTCTGTACCCATAGGGTAATCCTTGGTGTTCTATGCTTCCGAAAAGTCAAATGCTCTAGAGCTACTTACCTTTGGCTCAGGGTGAGAAGGACCCAAAAAAGCATCCATTTTTCTCAATGGCCTATGATTGCACCCAAACATCTTTGGAGAAGGGGGAAGAGGAATACAGTAGCAGATCCTTAAAGGTACTAAAATATTCTAAAATGCTGTCACAACAGAATTCGATTTTCCTACTTGGTGGGGGTTGTACACTCCTATCCTCCTTTTCAAATATTTCATAAAGGTTTGCCTCTTTATGGAAAAATCTCTCTCGAATTAAAGCCAGCTGGAAGTTAGTCAGTCTACCCAGTGCAATATCTCCATACATTTTTGTTTCTATGATTCCTTACATAGCTATGACTATGGGCCACGCATGTGCTCAGCAATCTGGACTCAAAAGATAAAAAAGATGCATCTCTTCCCTGGTGACACTTGTCTTCTGGAAAGAGTTGGTCAAATGGCAAACTATCTGTACTGTAATATTATCAAGGGTCTTATTATTGGTTCCTAAAGGTCAAATCAGTGGCTTATGGTCATGTAGGCCCTGCAAGAATTATTTCGTGACATGAACAGGAAACTCTGGAGACTCTAGGGCCTGCACCAGAGCATGGTAAGCGCCCTTCAACTATGGCTTGGGGTGCATTATTTAATCAAAGCACCAAAGTTCTTGGGTGCCTCTGGAACTTTTACACATGAGAAGTTTTGTGGTGGTCTCAACTCTCCAAACGCACAATGTGCTGGTATCACTTGGGTCATAATGCATATCCAGTTTGGGGCAGATCTTTGGTCTTTCAGAGGTAACCTCACCTGAAAATGCACAATAAGCAGAGGTGGGCAAACAAAACAAAGCTGTGATTGATGCCATCTGTTTCCTTTCCAGAGCATTTAACCACCTGGTCTCTTCTCTTCCTCCCAGAGGATTTTGTTTTAAATTTAAACTTTTTTAGTTTTTTTTAAATTTAAAATTAAATTAAAACCCTTTCTGCTGTGTGCAGTGATGCACATAATCCCAGCGGCTCCAGAGGCTGAGGCAGGAGGATCAAAATCTCAAAGCCAGACTCAGCAAAAGCGAGCTAGGTGCGGAGCAACTCAGTGAGACCCTGTGTCTAAATAAAATAGACTGGGGATGTGGCGCAGTGGTTGAGGGCCCCTGAGTTCAATCCCCAGTACTACCCCAAAAAAAACCCTCTTAACTTTTAAAATAATGTTAACATTTTGCTGTGTGTTCTTTTGCTTTTTGCTCATGCAAATATATATGACAAATTTTACCTCTGTGTGCAGTTGGTATATGTTATGTAGAAATAGAAACATGCTATATACATTACTCAGAAACTTGTTTTCTTCAATAAACAATGCAGTATAAGCCTCCTTCCAGGTAATTACATGTAGATCCAAGTCATTTTTAAAAAGTTATATAATTCCTCACTATATGGATAAACCACACATTTTAAAATCCCTCATTAATGAACTTCAAAGTTGTTCGTAGTTTCCTATTTTTTCTGAGTGACACTAAATACTACTAAATAATAAATGTTCTTTTACACATACCTGTGAATGGAGCTTTTATTTCCACTGATAGTTTCCCAAAAGTGGCATCATTTTGATACATATTGTCAATTCCTTACCAAAGTGAGATTTCAGGCCCAGAGCTAGAACACTTGAAAGGCACAAACCTAATCTTCCTTCCTTTTCCTATCCCAATGTCAAGTGCAAAAACATCTGCTGCTTTCAATGTCCTGGAAGATCCACGAAATAAAGGACACAATCCTGTTGAACAGGCATTTTGACACCCATCAGCCTTCAAATGCGAAAACAGAGGTTCTTGAGAGAGACACGGAGATACGGGGTGTACTTTGCCGGAGGTCTTTACAGAGAACAGGTCACTTCCAAATGCTGGATAACAGGGCATGAATTTGGTGATAACAAGAGGTATTGTGATCTGAAAAGCAATAAAGAGGTTTTTTGTTTTTGTTTTTGTTTTTTGTTTTAATTGGCACAAAAAATACTGAGGGCCAAGTGGAAACCCTCAGTTCCTTTGTCTTCTGGAAGGCTGTGCTGAAGGAGAGCCTGGGTGGGTAGCAGCATGTTATCTAATAGAAACCTGCAACCAGGAGACCACACTCTCTGTTCCTAGAAGAGCTTTGTTCAACTCCCTTGAAAATAATACTTTCTGTATTCAGAGTTGCATATCAGAGCTGACCCACCCGTTACCCTCAACTCAAGGAAAACTTATCACTTACAATCTCCCGTGTGAGTCTATCCAAGGGTGGTTCAAAGAGTGAAGGAGGCCAAGAGAGGAAGAAGGTAAGAGGAAGGAGACATTTAGCAGAGCAAGAAAGAGTGTGTGGTCAATCTCTCTATGTGCAAATGGCTTAGAGGTGTTTCACTGGCAGAGGGTTGTAAAGATAAAAGAAGCCATCAAACAGAGGCATCTAGCACAGTTCCTGGGGCATAGTGTCCTAAGGTGCTAAGACAGCTAAATTTCCTTCCCGGAATCTCTTTTATCTAAGCTCACATGAAATTGACACTGGAGGAAGAATATGACATCAGGATGGATCAGGTTAACATCAGATGTGCTAGTTTCAATTCTGTCATTGAAATACTGGATGGGCTTAGAAAAGTCACCTCACCTCTCTGGGCCCATATCCCTCCCTCCATCTTGAAAAGAAGGGGTTTGTCTGAGGCAAGACCCTCAACCCTTTTCTGTTTTATCATTTTATACTGGTGTGAATTATGATTCCGACCACACTCTCGTCGCCAAAACAAAGACTCAGAGGACAGAGTTCCTTCCTCCTACTTGGAAGAATAAATGAAAGCACTGTCCCATCCCCTTCAGGTCAGAGGCTTGCAAAAGAGGTCTCCAGGAGATGCTGGTTACAGTGTTCTTGTCTGGTCTTTCCAGAGGTCAAAGGAGTTTTGTTCTGTTTGGCGTGTGTGTGTGTGTGTGTGTGTGTGCGCGCGCGTGCGCACGTTTTTTAATCCTGTTTGTCTCTAGCAGCCTCAAAGACAGTAGGCAAACAGCCATTAGAGATAGTCATCATTTGATTTCTCCATTTCTCCCCAGAAGCAGATCTCAAGGGGAAACCAATGCATTTTTCCGACAGCTCAGGCTGCTGGGCTGAAAGTCAGCATAATCTCATCAGCTCCAATAATCTGTGTCAGTATTTGCACGAATTACACAAATCAGCCAATTATCCAAAAACTCACTTCTCTTTGACTCATGTATCAGCTACATCCATACAAATAGAATTTTTACCTGTCCAGTGATTCGTGACTTCAAAATGTATTCAAATTTGTGTGTTGCTCAGGAGTACATAATGAGGGCCACAGCGATGCCCCCAAGGCCGCCAGCAAGCTGCTGGAGAAGCTGGCCAGGGTGGTGTTCCTTCCAGAAGCAGTTCACCATGCGGCTTAACACACCTGTGGGGAAACAAAAATCAATTATGATCCTCACATAACTCTCAACCAAAAGTATACATAAGGTCAGGGGTTAGGAGTAGCTTGATTTATTCTATGGGAAAAACTACACAATGATTAGGTGACATTTTAAGATCACCCAACAAAAGAGTGGTTTCTGTTTCTTGGATCTACCAGGTTACCACTTAATGTGAGTGCAACTGTGGCTTCCAGAGGCAAGGGCTCCCCTCTTCTGGGATGGTAGTACTACAGGCAAATCTAGAAGCTGTCTCCTAGGAGGCCAGGGTTCCTCCCATCCAGGGCCTCACTGGAGGCAGAGGGATCCTGGTGGCATCAGAATAATGACTGCACACAAAGAAACCCCTACAAACCAGACACTGTGCTAAATGTCCCACGCACTACCCCCACTGAGTCCTCACACCAGCCTCAGAGGTTGGTGGCATTCTTATTCCCATTTTATAAATTAGGAACATTGGCTCAGAAAGACTCAAGAATTTGGATTCAAGAACCAGGTCACACTCATGTTTTCCTAATGCCACCAAGTGGACAGGAACCAGGCAGACCTAGTTTTACATCTGAACTCTGACATTTAACCAATTTTGTGACCTTGAGCACATCATTTATTTTCCCTGAGCCCTCAAATGCCCATCTGCAATAAGAGGTAGGCCTGGTTAAACGGCCATTTCAGGTTGTTGTAAAGTGCCAAACCCAGAACCCAGCTCGTTGATAGACTCCAGTAAATGGGAGCTATGACACGAGGCATTGTTGCTGGAAGTGATGGACTTAACTCAGCAGAATTGCGCCTGCTGTTAAGACTCTCAGGCACAGAAAAAGTTCACCCCACCCCAAGAGGCCAGAGTGTCTGTCAACCTGGCAATGGATCTAGACAAGCAGCTTCACCTAAGTGGCACCTATCAACCTGTATTTTTGCTGCAGTTCTGCCTGTCACATCTGCTTTAGTGACTTCTCTCAGTGGCATAACTTTGGGTTGCATAATGTATATGCAGGTATGAAAGACATTGCTTTTTTTTTTAATCTTCTGGAAAATTCAGCTTATACAGGCCCAAATCTGCCATCCAACCACATCAGGAATTGGTTAATGCATCCTGAGCAAATATTGGATTAATCACAGGAAGGAAGGAAGGAAGGAAGGAAGGAAGGAAGGAAGGAAGGAAGGAAGGAAGGAAGGAAAAATGGAAGGAAGGAAAAATGGAAGGAAGGAAGGATGGATAGATCCAGCACTTTTACAAGTGGATAGTGGAGGAAGAAGGGGGATAATAACATCAGGACAACCCTGTATGAATACCCTCTTTTCCAGCCTGCAAAGATGATCTTTTCTTTTTTCCTCCCTCTATCCATTTCTCTCTCTCTCTCTCTCTCTCTCTCTCTCTCTCTCTCTCTCTCTCCTCCTTCTCCTCCTCTTCCTCCTTCTCTTCCTCCTTCTTCTTCTGACTAATCTATTGTCATCCTTTGCAGGATAGTCTATGCTACATTGAGATCAACCAAATATCATTAGCTTTTCTTCCTGGCCCAGAAACCAGGCCCTAGAAAGTTCAAGTCACGCTTTCTGCCTGGAAGGCTCTGCAGAGTGAGTCTTGCCCTCTTCCTTCTGACCCCTCTTATTTTGAGTCAGTGAAGAGGAAGAGTGGGATACTCCCTTCTCCTGGTTGGATATTGGAGTCCCTGAAACCACTCTTGTCACTGCTTTTTCCCAGATGGAGTTTGGAAGAAACTTTCCAGTGCTGTAGACTCGGAACCTAAATTTCAGTGAGTAAGAAGCAAAAGAGATTGGGCCATGAGCTATGTGGACCGTTTCTGTCTGTCAGCATCTCAGGCAGGGACTGAATGATCTGAGGTTCCTCTTCTTGACCCATGTTTGTGACAGACAATCCTTTACCTTCCCTACCCATGTAAAGACCCTCCCAAGGGTTTCTAGAAGACCTTTCGGACCACAGTATATATATATATATACTCACATTATGTCATACTCTTTGTCTTTGGCTCTCCTTAGTAATATCCAATAAACTTGAGGTTGCCTTGATGTTGTCCACGTGGATAATGTCCCTTATTATCACGGAGGACACAGAGGGGTTCTGCCAGGGGTGCTGGATCTTGTGCAGAGGATGGTGAGGTCCTACAAGCCTCTAGCACACTCTCTTGTGTTCAGAGTCCTGTCGAGTCTCTTGGGGAAACAGAATTCTCTTGGGGAAACTGACCCCAACCCTTCCATTTCTCTGTAAGGGCACAAACCCCAGTGTTGGGCTAGATACAAAGGGCCCGCCTTCTTCAGCCATAGACAAAAATTGCCCAGAACAGCCCATTCATGAAAACAAAACTTCACAGGGGACTGTCTCTTCCCGAGTCTCCATGCCTGTTAGCAGAAAACACTGGGCTGGGTGTCCTCTGGTGGCACATGTGCTTGGGCATATTGTCCTTCTGACTGGGAACACTTACTCAGGCCTTGTGAAGGGAATGTCCCATCAATGCCTCTGGGTTATGTTCTGCCTTGTAAATCTAGTCTGGCCTGTAGGGACATTTATTGAATGTCTACAATGGAGAGAGGACCCATGTCACCAAATCGATCTTCTTTTTTCAATGTGTTCCCAGATCTCTGGGTCCTGGCCTGGCTCCTCCTCCATCCCACCATCACCCTGTTGGGTATCAGCTGTCTTGGAGAAAAGGTCTTCCAGTGTATTAGCCATCAACTCTTGGTGGATCTGTATCTCAGGAGGAAACTCTGGAACAGGCGGTCCAACCTCGCAGTTACAAAAGAATGAATCTCTAATGGTGAAAGGTCAAGTGTCAGTTACAGGATCTTGGAGGGTTAAGTTCACCTTGCACTCTTTAAAGTCACACTACCCTGGTGCATAATTAGGCCTATGGGCTTCAGAGGAAGCTTGGAGTTATAGAAAGAAAAAAGAAATCACGGAACCAAAGTCAAGAGAATGTGAAATTGTAGTCCAGCTTCTCCTATGTCACCAAAAGTCCAAGGATGGTGGGAAGTCAAGATAGAGACCCCTGAGAAATTGAGGCAGGGGGTTGGCTAAGGTCTATTTCTCTCCTCAATGTCCTCTGTTTTCCTGGGTTTCATTTTTTCCTCTGCAACATGAGGTATTTGAGGAAACTGAATTTTTGTGGGTCACATTCAAATCTTCCATTCTATTATTGTGAACCTTGCAGCTGGCATTCAGAGTCAAGAAACTGACTATCCTAACTCTTCAAGCAAGCAAGAGAAAGAAGGAAAGAGTATTAGGAAAGCTTGTGCACTGAGGGCTCAGAGTCTTAGGCTTCAAGAGTATCCAACCCTACCTACCTATCTTCAAAGTCAGTTTTCTTTGATGAAAGAAAGAAAGAAAAAAAAGACAAGCTTTCAATACCACTTTCTCCCCTTAAAGAACTCAAGTGCTTATGGCAGAAATCATCTGTCTTTGAATATTTCATTCAAGCCAGGTTTGCAGAAAAGTCCTCTCTAGCTGGAGATTTATGGAGAAACATGGCCACTGGGGTTGGTCCATTCTCCATGCAGGTGGGAGAAGCATGCCGGAGGGTCAGGGGATGTATCTGTGGGCTAGTACTTCTCAGGATCTGTTTTGCAAGGTGGCCCTAAACAATGATCTGTTCCTGTCCCAGTCTACCCTTTCACACTCCTTACCCTGCAGGCACTTTACCTTCATTTCAGAAGAAATGCTGTGCTAAGAGGCTTCCCAATGGGCATATAGTGTCTGAAGCATGAATAAAAATGTGAGGGCCAAATCCAACACCAATGTGTAACAAAAATTCTACAGCAGGTTCCAGAACCAAGAGGCTGCCTTATTTATGAGCAAAGATGGAGTGAGGCCATGTATGTGCATTCAGTGGTCTTCCAAGGGTATACAGAGAACCCTCATGATGGTCCTTTCCCTCAATTATAGTGGGTTGCAGGGGAGTAGCATAACCTTTCTTGCCCAACTGCAAGAAATGCAAGAGAGTGTTTCCAAGAGACACTGTAGTAGCTGATTCTTGGGGGATATTTTAAATTTTTATAGCCAAGTCAAGAAGATGGTTATCTGAGGAAACTGTTTTAAATTTGGTCCTGCCTAAAAGCCAGGGGACAGGATATCATGGCTTTGAGGGCCCCCTTCTTGATTACACAGTCAATGATCGTAATCAAAAGACTAAAAAAAATATTAGCCAAGTTCATGGGGCTCCTTGGAACATAATTAGGCATGTCTGGTCTTCTAACCTGGAGAACCAGGGACAAGCCAAGGGACATGTGCCTGACTAGGTAAAAAGAGGACCCACAAAGATCTGTCTCACAAGGACCAGGATGGCTAAGAACTGGAGAAGCTACCAAGGAGGTGCACACTCAAGGAGGTGTGGGGAACATTAGCCCCACTTGGTTTTCCCAAACATGAGAGTAGGAAGAAGATAGAAATTTGAGGGGTAAGAATTACTTTAATAACATGAATTTTTAAAAAGCTTCCAAATCCTCCTCTGTGAGGAGCCTGTCTAGGGATCCAGGCAGAACCGACTATACCCTGACTTAGACTCTAACACCCTGAGGCGCCTCCATAAGCCACCTCTCACTCTGATTTCTACCCACAAGGTTTAACAAAGCAGAGCTTTGTCCATGCAATTCCTCCACGGGCTTCCACAGCCTCCTACAATAACTTCCCAAGATTGTCAGTGCCTCTTCCTGACGGGTATTCCCCCTCCATCCAACAGGGCTGGCACTTTCCCAAGATGCTAGGCCAGTGGGCAGAGTTCCCAGAAGCCCCAGGTCATGCTCCCCTCTGCTCAGCAGGACATATACCTCTTGTTCAGAGCAGTTGAAGTCTGCCATTGTCCAGCTTCCAATTTAAAAAAAAAAAAAAATCCACAGAGATAAGTTCACTGCAAACCAGAACATCAGCTCTGGGGAGAGGGATAATTGCCCTCAGTCTTATCTCAGAGCCCAATCTTATCTTATGATAAGATAAATTTGAGAATTTAAGGGACAGAAAAATCTCATAGAATAGTGGCAAGCCCAGTCAGGTAGCCATCCCGTTTTAAATGCCAAAGGGAAAAGTCAGGACTCAGTGTCAACACGCCATGCTCATTCCACATTTTAATATAATGAACCCACAAGGGCAGCTCAAGATTAAGAGCTCTTCACTATGGGTACCTGCCATTTATCTTGGGGAGGTGACAGATCAGTTCACTCTTCTTCAACAGTGAACCAATTGAGATAGACTGCCTTGCTTTGCTCTCTTTAAGGCAGAAGTGTATGCAATTAGCAAAGAGTAACTCCTGAACCTGCTGCTTTTATTTTGCTTTTTGTGACCCCTGGTAATTTTCTTAGTGGGAGCCAGTGGATAGTGAACTCTCTGAGTCTATGACATCTAAAATGACTCCTTTCTCACACATTCATTTGAATGGCAGTTTTACTGGGTAGATCATTACAGGTGCGCCGTCTTCCATTGTGCAGACAGCTCCATTGCCTTTTTGCATCTAGTATTGTCAGTGAGAAGTCAGTCGTCATTCTTTTCCTTTTTCCTTTTTACACAACCCCTCACTTTCTATCTGGGAATTTTGTTTTTAATCGTTTTCTCATCTTTAGTATTGCAGTCTAACTTGTTATAGGCATTTTCTCACTCATCCTACTTGGCACTTGGTCATGTTATTTAATATTGGGATTTTTGTCTCATTTCTTTTCTCTGAAACTGCTTGTGGATGGGTTCAGAAATCTATGGATATGTTCTCCACATCTCAACTTTCCCCTTCCATAATTCTATCTCATGGTCTTTTAGACCATGTGCTCAAAGAGAATTCCTGTTTTGTCTCTCATTTCACCAATTTGCCCTTTGGTTCACTCTACTAACCCAAACCATCTGTTAATTTTAAATTTTCATTGTAAAGGTTTAACTCCAAAGGACTTTTCATGGGTCTGATAAGCATACTAAGTCCTATTCCACTTGAACAATTGATATTTCCTTCTGTGTGAATTCTTGTTTACTGAAATCAGTAATTCCTTTTTTGAGTAATGGTCTCCATACAATTTTGGTGACTCCTGGATGCAGGCTCATTTTTGTATTGGAAAATCACGGTTAACCTGGCAATGGTGGGAGGTCGAGGATTGTTGGTGGGGAGAGTAGAATGTACTATAGGCAGACTTTACTACAGCCTGTCCAATATAAGCAAAGGAAGGCACCTACTGTTGGTAGAGTGAAACAGTTGGTTTTGTAGAAATGGAAATCTTTCTCTTGGGTTGTGTTGGGCTACCTGGAGCAGTGTTCTGTTCCTGTGACCCAAGTTTCCAAGAAATTTCTATTGTCCATGGCCTGACCCAAAGGGTCAAACAGAGTTATAGGGGAATTCACTTGCCTGCCCGATCTTCCTGGTAACCCAAACCATTTGTCCATCCCACACTCTGGGCTCCTTTCTTCCACACACCTGTCACTTACAGGCCCAGAACACATTTTTTTTTTCCAGTGGTCCTTCTACAGGAGCATTTGGAGCAGTGTTTCCTTCATCAGTCTTATTTTACCTATGTTTTATCTTTCAGGCATCAAGGACACCTTTATTTTCTAGCACTGTTTATATCTTAAAAGTATATATCTGTCATTCCTAGGATGAGTGAGATTGCTAGTTTTGCTTAATCCCTCGTCTTGAGCCAAAAGACATGTTCTGAAGTAGTTGCTGGTTGCAGGAATGAATTTAACTTCTCCTTGTCACTTTTATTTGAACATGTTCCACATTTGAACAACATAATGGTTGAACCACTGACTTAGCGACTAATTTTCAACATGCCTCCTCCACCATTTCAAGTGGATATGGAACTTGGTAGGATCTTAGGCCCCAAGTGGACAGCTTGTCCTTGCCCCACTCTTCGGTTCCAGAGTTCCCAGGTTTGATAACTTGGGAAAGAACCCTAATATTTTTCATTAATAATAGACGTCCCCATGAACCAACATCCAATTGTGGATTTTAAATCTGGCTTTGTCACTCTTCCCTGGTGTTAGGAAAGTCTGGATTCTAGGGGACGGGAATGGGCCTTTGCCAGCACATGAAGGAGATGAAACCAGTCTTTGCCCTCCACCTCTGAAGCTTGGTATACTGTCTCCTTTCATGTCATCTGAGTAAAAGCCAGGGTACAAGTTTCTCTTCTGCCATTCACCCTCACCATCCAAGAAGCAATCATAACCAGCAAATGTACTGTGGCTTTCTGCAGAATGTGGAGGAGCCCAAGCTAAGGTCTACAAAATAAATCCTTGCATGGGCTGGTAGGATAGATAATATAGTGTCACACACAACCTCATGATATATGCATCTATCTCATGAAGACGTCACCTGATTCCGCTGAAGAGTTCAATTTATCCCTTTCTAGATAATGCAACTGCTTCCTCTCTCAACTCACCCAGGCTCTGTTCTGTCCCCAAGGTCCAGTTAAGTTTCATTTCCATAAAGCTTTCCCTGGGGCCTCCCAGACCATGGGGACTTTTTCCTCTTCCTTACCCTCCCACAACATTCTAGACAGTGCCAATCATTTTGACACCTCATCTTATAGAATTTTGACCTATCTTACCTCAAAGTTATGCCCAGTAATTCTGCTTATATGGAACACACCTTAAGAGAAAGGAAGAAATACACTCTCAGGAAGGGAAGGAGACCAGTTGCCACAATATTCATGCAGCGCTCAACCACCAAACCAAAGCTTAGTAACCAGGAGCTGGATATAAACTTGTTTGTTAATTAAACAAAAGCAGTTCTCTCGTCTTATTGGTACCATTCCAGGGAGAACCTTACAGTGAGAAATGAAGGCCAGTGCTTTCAAAGGAAATAATCACCAACAACTAGAAAAAGTTGAACACTGAGGGAAAGGTTGGATTAGGACCAAACCATCCAAAAGAGATGAAATCGTGTCTGTGAATTCTGTTTTCTAAGGTAAAGGGGAGTATCTTTTCAAAGGCCTTCCTCAGAAGTTTTAAATAAGACATTTCAGAACTTGAAGGCAATTAGAGAGTCCCATGCAGGAAAATCCAGGCACATGGGGCACCCCATATCCAAACCAAGATACAGAAAGCAAGCTCTAGCCACCTCCCCGCTTCCACGCTGCAGGTGTGCTTGGTCATTTCATAGCCAGGCCTCTTGATTTCCCAACCATAAACTCCAGAGGATGGAGCCATGCCTTCTGACTCCTTTCTCTTTTGGTGTCCAGCCAAGTGGTGAGCACAGAAAAAGTGCTTATACAGACTATTTAAATAAATGAGTGAATGAATGAATGAACACATCTCAGTTCCAGGCTCTCCCTCTGACGTTTTTAATTCCACTGTCTTTCCAAAAGAAAAAAAAAAGAGGAAATGGACTTCTAAAACTAAGTTTCGAACTAGGAAGCTTTGTAAACCGCAGTTTTAGAGGACCAGTCTGAGGACCCCGCAGTCCTCAGGACCACTCCTTCTTTACCCCTCTCCTCACTTCCAGTATGACTAGGAGGAAAATCAGTTCTCAACTATAGACAATCGAGTTCCAGGCTATTCCCAAAGTGTTTCAGGCTAAAGTTCTGTCCAACGTCTCTCCAAGGCTCAGGCCTTGAGGGACCAGCTTTTGAGAAGTCCTCCTCCCTTCATCATCCAGATACATACCCCAGTCCCTATCAGCTCATAGTCCTGCTGAATGCTTGAATGTTCACATGCAGAACCCACAAACAGCTACAAGTGTTTTGCTGGGTAGAAAAGACAAAGAACACAAGGGGTTGCAGTCCGTAATCCCAGGGCAGGCAGCCCTCAGCTAACTGTTCTGCTCTAGCCCAGCCCACGGAGGGCTCTGCTCAAGAAGCCAAGTCATTTTTGCAAGGGTTCATCTAATTCGCCTCAACTCTTGATCTCCCTGCACAACGTTGAGCAAAACTCTTCCCTGGAAGGAGATGGGGGAGGGGGTCAGATCAAGTGTGTGCTGGTGAGACAGGGAGTAGATGCCTATTGAAGAGCTAGGTACACCACGGACCTGGTGCCCGGTGCAGGCCAGCTCGCGGGCACTTCCCTGGTTCACTGTTTATGTCCCTGCCCACAGCAATACCTAATTCACGTGAGAATCAGACTCCTTGAAAGAAATGCTCGGCCTAAGACCAGCCGCCTCGGGGGCCCCTCTCACCCAGTGAGCCCACACTTCTGGCACCCTATGTGGGTGAGTGCCCTCCAGAGAAAAGGCTCCAGCCTCCCTCACTTCCAGACATCCTGACTCCCCAGCAAGAAGCGCTGATGTGTGTAACCTAAGATGCCACCCGTCCCAGAGCTGAGCCCTTCAAATTGCCTGGCTCCCAGTGGGGTTAGAAAACATTTGGATCCCTGCCCTGAAAGCCCCCGGTGCTGGGAAGGGAGATAAAGCAATGTTTATTGAGGTTAGTCTTAGGACCAGTTACCCAAGTGAGGTCTCCCTTCTAGATCCTAAACACTGTGGAGCATCCAGCCTGACCCCATTTCTTAGCAATGAGAAGAAATGAAACTTTGAAAGCTATGACATGGAGAAAGATGTCTAAAAAGAGAACTCAGGCACAAATCCCTGACGCTGGGGGCACCAGCCTGGTGGCCTGTCCCTGTCCCCTCCCTCCCCTCCCTGGTACTTGGGAAGGAAGCAGCCTGACCCGATCAGTGCCGTTCGAGGGCTCCTTCACTGCTTGGCCTCTTGCAGGGCCACAGACAGGGAGGCTAGCAATCCGTCTCCACTTCTGCTAGAGATCCAAAGCAGTGAAGACCCCGTAATGCCTAGGAGAAGGTACAGATGCGGAAGCGCCCCTCAGGGCAGAAAGGCAGGTGAGCAGGCTCAACCCAGATAGCAAGGTAAAGAAATCCCCCGGGGATCCCCCCAGCCGCAAACAGACAGGCTCACTGGTAAACTGATGGGAAGCGACACTCAGAGACTCTCTGATCTGCCTGAAAAATGATTTTAAAACAGAACCTAAGTCCAGACTGGTGGGAAAGGTCAGTCTTTGCCTGACAGTCCCTGAGGCCAATGTCCACAATCCTCCTGGCCAGCCAGAGTGAGAAACTGCACATTTCCTCTAGGGCTTTGTTTGGCACCTCCCTTCCCCAAAATTTCTCTGCTTCCTACCCCAACCCCCATCCCACCGTGGTCTCCACTATCCACAGGACCTCTGAGCTAACCCAGCACCCTCCATGGCCACTGGGTTTGATTGCAACAAAGGGTAGATGATGACCAGCGTCTCACATTCAATTTCCCTTCTTGCAGGAACTAGGCAACGAGATGGTAGTACAATGCCTGACAACCACCTATCCCAAATTCCACAGGTCACATTGCTGCTAGGGGCCCTGCCCTCAGGGAGCTTACAATCTGATGATGGGCTGACACCCCCTGCTCCCGAGAGAAGAAAAATAAACAAGAAACAATGAGAGCAAGAGTTTGAAAGCCACCTGGAGAGAATGTCCTGTTTGGGTCGGTTCATCCAACAAATGGCTATTGACAGCCTAGTATGTCCGGGGCGCTAGGCTAAGTCCCAGGGATATAAAGATAAATAAGACATGATCCCTACCCCCTCGAGATTCCTTGTGCTTGGGAAGAACACTTGGGAGAAAGGTCCTTGTGAGACCTTGAAGTGAGCGCCCTGTGGGGGCATGAAAGACTGTCATGGAAACCCTCAGGAGCAGCAACCAGGCTTGATGTGCTTAGGAGAAACTTCCAGCAGATGGTTCCCGAGAAGAACCTCAATGACGAGGTGTAAGTCCTGCAAAGAGGTGCATGGGGACAGGGAGTGGGGGCAGAGCTGCTGACATTGTGAACTGGTGTGGAGGTCAGGAAGGGCGTTGGCTCCTGGGGAGGATGGGCCCCTCAGGATGGCTAGAGCAGAGAGTAAGAGCCGAAAGCTGACAGGAAGAGACAGCAAGGAACAGGCTGGCAGCATATGCACTGGGTCCCACTCACTCTATGCCTACAACAAGCGAGGCACTGTGCTAGAGGCAAAGGAGCATACAGAACAACAAAGTGGCATAGACAGGACATCTTTTAGCACTCCGCACCCCAGGAGACACATTGTCCTCTTTATATACATGAGAACACAGAGGCTCATAGAGGTTAAGTAACTTCCGTGGAGACACACAGCCCAAATGCTGCCAAGTTTTGTACCCAGGTCTGAGTCCTACTCCTCATGCTCAGGACCACGGGGCATGATTGGAAAGGGCCTTAGACACCCCACTAAGGAGTTTGCACTTTATTCTGAGGGTGTTGGGGAAGCCCAGCCCTGGAGAATTTTACGCAGGAGAAAGGCATGAGCACACCTGCCTGGGTAGACTTCTGTTCTGGCAGCTGTATGGAGAGTGGACAAACCCACATTGGGGGAGAGGAGGTGGGCAGCTGTAGCAAGAGATTCTGGGGGTCCGGAGCAAGGTAGCAGCAGCCAGGAAGATAAGCAGGAGCTCCATAGAATAAACAGGGCCAGAGGCGAGGCTGGGTGCAGGCGTAAAGGAGAAGATACCACTAATGATAAGGGGCCCAGGTGTTGGTTGATTGGGCCGGTTGGGTGGTTGAAGACGGTATTTACCAAGACAAGAAATAAAGGGGGAAGGAGCAGATTTAGGGGGTGGAGGGAGAAGTTTCTCTTTGGGCATAGCCTGGGTGACAGGTAGTTGCACAGCCCTGGCCCTCAGGAATGCCACCTGGGTTTTAGACCCTAATAGGGAGTCATCTCAACAGTAGTTGCACCTTTGAAAAAAAATCAGCTTCCCCAAAGAGACCACAGTTGATCGGTCTTGGAGCCTGGAGAGCCCCCTACCCCTGACCTTTCAGTGAGGTGACAGAGGAAGCAGATGTTAGGAAGGAGACTGGAAAAGACCATCTAGAGAGACAGAAGGGAAGCAAGGAGACGGCACCGTCAGGGAAGTGGAGGCAGGAGGATGTTTTGGGGGTGGAGAGCCAATGGCCTCCCCTTTAGAGGCTTCTAGGTATGTGAGGTCTGAGAAGTAGAGTCCACTGGGCTGGACACAGAGGTCAGCAATGATTTCAGTTCTAGGACGTGATCAGAACATTCTTGGGGCAAGGAAGGAACTATGAATGTCATCGTGAGGGTTGACAAGTGAAAGGGTAGGGACGCCACATTGATGAGAAAGGCAGACCAGGCTTTCAAGAACTCTGACTGTAAAGAGAAGTGGCGATGGGCCCAGGTTTCAGAGGACTGAGGGTTGAGAGAGGGTCCGGCTGGAATTTCTACCGAAAGAGCCAGGATCGTGTGTTGAGATGCCAATGGGGAAAGAGCTGATGGTGAGGGAGAGAGTTAAGACAGGAGAGTCCCAAGTGGGAAGAGCCTCCTATGGAAGAGGGAGGCAGGAGGAGGGGCCATGGGGAGAGATCACCTTTGCCCAAAAGAAAGAACCCTCTGCACATTATGGGAGAAGGAGCTGTCAAGTGGCCAGAAGGGGTCAGCAAGTAAGAAGGCTCCACCCCACGAGGAAATTGACTCTCACCTTGGAGAAGAAAAGGGAGGTGGCTGGGAATTGGAGTGGCGGGGTCAAGTTGGTAGGAAGCAGGCTTAGGGGACGGGGGAAGGTTGGCAACGTCTAGCGTGGGGAGCAGAACAGAGAGCTGGCCGGACCCCACAGAAGGACCTGTGGGCAACACTGAGGACTATGCAAAGGTCTCAACAATCTTGTGCTGGCCTCAGTCCACCAGGTCCTGTGATCTTGAACAGCTCTCCACCACCCAGGAAGGAGCAGAGAAGGCATCGGGCTGGATAAGGGTCAAGAATCAGGGTTAGTTTTGTGATCCACCACACTGGGTTGAGGTACTGCAGAGGGAGGTGATGCAAGGGGTCATAGAGAAGCAAGAGAAGATCCCAGGGGACCTGTTGGGAGTCTTGAGAGAAAATGGAAAGACAAAGTCCTTGATGTTGGTTGAGGCCTCGAGGTAACAAAGCTGCGAGGACAAGAAATTGAGATGATGAGACCCTACTATATCAGCTTCCAAAGGGGCAGCAGTCCAGTGTCGGGAGAGAGACAAGAGCGATTTCCCTGGAGTGGGGGCTGCTGACTCTTAAGGATCCCAGCACTCGGTATGAGCACGGGGCCATCCTCTGGGCTTCTCTGGGCATCCAGACCCTCCACTCCCCACACCACATCACAGACTCAGACCGGAAGGGCCTGCTTGGCAACACATCGGCACATGTTGGACTCCAGAGCTGCATCTTTAAGACAGCTGGGGTCTAAACCATCAAGACATCACTCCTGACCTCCAGCCACAGGCCAAGCTCCCAGCAGCTCAGCATCCCCTCCTCTTGGCCCTGGGCTTGCTGCTCTTGGGTCCTGCTGGCTTTGGGCTTTTGTCCCAAAACTGTGCACCAACTTGGACTCTGACTCTAAGCTCCTGTGCCCCACATGGGTCTTGGCGCTGCGGGTGGTGTTCCCCTCCTACGGGATGCTGGCCTTCACCGGTTCTTCCCCAAAACCTGGCTTCTGGAATGCAGCCCCCGCCTGCCAGACTCTTTTGTTATTCTCCCTCTAGTCGTACTCAGTGCTTCAGTCCTGGCACTGCAGTCTAAGTCCCTGGGTGGTGAAGACCAGGCACACAGCTAGGAGATGGGCCTGCCATTCCATATGAACCCCAGTCAAGCGGTGAGCGGCTCTGTTCCCACAGGCCCGAGCACCCAAGTCCTCCCTCGAGGAGTGAGCTGCTCCTGCCCATTCATTCATCCATCCAGTCATTCACTTTTTACCAAACACGTCATCGTGTTCGAGGCTCCAAATGCTCCCTCAGACCTCAGAATGGTGAAGCTTAGGGTAAGAAAGGGAAAGGTTCAGATGAGCTGAGATGTCAGGTGGAGAGGGGCACAGTGGAGCCCCGTGGCTTGCAGTCATCGATGGGCCACCTTCTGCAGCCAGCGAGAACTCCACAAACCTGTCCTATCACCTTTCCTTGTTGTCATTTCCAGAGCCACTAAAAGGGAGAAAGACAGAGACATTCACTGCATCCAATGGTGAGAACTTATCTCCGTGCCGTGGGCATGGCTGTCTCCCCCACACCATGTGGAGACCCCTCTGGGATCTGTTCAAAGCAGCCCCATACCCAGAGAGTGCTTCAGAACTTGTATTGCTGGGACAAGACTTTAGGCCGGCCATGCCTTACGAGACCTGCTCTCCCCTTATCCTACACTGGCCTCCCCGGCACCCCCACTCACTCCCATCATCACCAACAGTCCCACCAACACCCCACCTGGAAGAGCAGCCACCCTGTGTGATCCTGCTTCTGAGCTACAGCCAACTCAGCCAGCAGGGGACCAGCCAGAGGCCCAAGAGGTGGCCTAGCATGAAAGTGGCTACTAACATGGGCCATGGTGACAACAGATCTCATCGAAGTCTCTCGAGAAGTTGGAGTGTGAGAGCAAAGGCAGCTGGTAGCGTGACTAGAAGCTAAAAGACACAATGAGAGAGCCACAGGCAAGCAGAAGCCATGAAGAAGCGGAAACTGCGTGTCGGTGGGGGGAGGGGGCACTCTATGGAGATAGAGACAAAGGAGCCAGAGCCCATCTGGGTGACGGAGGAGTTCCATCTTCCTGCGCAGCTTAGGAGATAACCAGATCCCTCAGGCAGCCGCAGAGCCGGGGTCCTGTCCTGGGCTCTGGAAGCCAATCTGCCCTCCCTGTTTATGGCATCCTGAGGACTGGGGGGCTCCCAATTTCCAGACACATCCTTACAATAAATCCCCATAAATTAAGGTGACCCACAAAGGTGTCTGGGGCCTGGGGAATGTGTGACCAATGGCCACACTAGCATCTGACTTCTGTTCCCTTCATCCTGCCCTTCTTGCTCCTGCCAGAAGGCCTTGAAGGACAACGGCCAGTGAAGTAAGTGCCTCCATCACTACGTTTTGTTTCTCCCCGACTCCCACTCAGCTTGGCCACGGTCTCCAGGAACTCAGGACACCAGTCTCCATTCTCTCCATTTTCAGGCCCTGGGATTCACCAGGCGTTGACTGACTCGCATGGAAAGCTGCCACCTTACAGTGGGAGTGGTCGGCCCTCCCAGAGGTACCTTTTCCAGCAACAAATTTGAATTCTGTTTTTAAAATCTCCAAAATGTCTATTTTAAAATGCAGGCCCTATGTCCCGAAGCGTGTGGAGGGTAGGAACCCAGCGTCCCTTGAAATAGTCCTGCTAGTTCCCCTGGCCCCTCATTTGGGTGGGAAACCCTTGGGTTGCAGGGGTGCAAATAGGACTTTGGGAAGAGGATGCTTTATGAGTGCAGTGGGTCTCAGAGAGGCAAGAGCTGCTGCGGGATCGTCTGCACTCCCGTCTCATCTTGGGACTATTTCCATTTTTCGAACACTTCCCTTGAGTTGGGAAAGGGGCCAGTTCCAAACAGACCTCACTCTGCTACGCCTAGTTACAATTCCTGCCCATCTAGCCCCTTTCCTGCCACCTTAGCTCAGTGCTGCTCTTAGGCCCGAGTAAGAGGCACATTGAATCTTCTGGAAAAATAAGTCAATGTAATTGGAGCATTCACCACGAGCTCGCACGTGCTCAGGGGACTGGGGGTAGGGGCTGAAATATTCCAACTCAGTCGCTCTCTGGGGGTGTCGGGGGGGCCTGTGGGGATGTTTGCCTTTTCGCAGATGCATGAAGCCATCTCATTCCCCGGCTTCTCTGGGAAATGAGCTGTTCCACATTGTTAACCTGGCACCAGAAGTTTTCATATTTCTTTAAAAGGCTGGTGATTTTGAAATCTTTTTTCACAAATGTATGACTTCTGACCCACTCCTCTGTCTTTTTAAAGTAAGCATTTTGAAAGCAATCTTTCCAAGCCAACTTGCTTGGGGTCATTATTAGGAAGAGACCTCATTGCTAGGGCCCAATTCTCCCCAGAGTGCAGGGACCGACTGTGCGTTAGTCATCTTTGAATTCCTCAGTACTCAGGCCAGCATGGGGCCCAATGGGGACAGTGGGCACTTGGCTGAGGCTGTGGAACAGGAGGCTGGCTGAGCTTGCTCCTCTGGAGGGCTGTGCTCTTTGAGGGAAGCTTCCCTTAGTGTCTTCTGGATGCCGTCTTGCTACACCTTGAGGCTCTTCTTCAAAAATATTTGTCTTAAGGTATAATTCACGTATCCTAAAATTCAATGTAAAGTGGTTTTTAGATATGTACAAAGCTGTGTGACCATCGAATATCTAATTCCAAACATTTTCATCACCTCCAAAAAAAAAAAAATTCCACACCCGTTATTGTGGTTGGGGTCTAATTATTCCCCAAAGGCCATGTGTTGAAGACTTGGCTGCCAGTCTGTGGTTCCACTGGGAGACAGTAGGACCCTTAAGAGGTGAGACCTAGTGGCAGGAAGTTAGGTCACTGAGTGTGTGTGTGCCCTTGAAGGGGATACAGGGATCATCGCCCCTTCCTGTCTTTGCTTCTTTTGCTTCCCAGCTGTCATGAGGTGAGCAGATTTGCTTCACCATCTGCTTCCTGCCAATGTGTGCTGTCTCACCACAGGCCCAAAGCAATGTGACCAAGCGACCATGAACTGAAGCCTCTGAGAAAATAAAGTTTCCTTCCTTATAAGTTGATTATCTCAAGTACTTTGTTACAGTGATGGAAAGCTGACTAACACATTCATTGTTACTCCACATCCTCCCTCCACTGGTCCTGGCAGCCACTAATCTACCTTCTGCCTCTCAGGATTTGCCTCTCCTGCACTTTTTCGTAGAACTGGAATCATGCACTCTGTGATCCTTTGTGTCTGGTTCCTTTTATTTGTCATAACGTCTTTCAAGATCCATCCGTGTTGTAGCATGAATCCTACTATGAAGATGCTATTCTTCTTACTCTTGCTTCTAAGAGTCTTTCTTCAGCAACTTCCTGCATTTCTAATGTCCTATGAGCCTGATAACCAAATTTTCTAGAAATGAAAGCAAAACAAAAAGAGATAGGTCTTGTGTAAAACTGAGAAAAATGTGGAGGTACTTGGGGCTTTTATTTCAGTTGATCAGGAATGTTGCCTGCTTGCTTTCAGTATCTTAGTTATTTTCTCAGTGGCTAAGTTTTCTAGTGACTCCAAGAAAAGCATCAATCTAAGAATCACTTGCTTCATTTCCATTTGACAAATCCATATATATATATACAGAGAGAGAGAGAGAGAGAGAGAGAGAACAAAGAAGCTAAGTGATTTATACACAGTCACACTGGTGGTACATGTAGCACTAAAAAAATTTATAACATAACATTCTCTACTCTGAGTCCCCCATCAATACTTGAGAATTGGTGTGTGTGTGTGTGTGTGTGTGTGTGTGTGAAATTCAAGAACTAGTCTGACATGCACAACTAGGCCTCAGCATTGGTAGGAGCTCCCTCGAGCACTAGGGCCAAGGCATTCTGTGTTTTGTTGGACACAGACAATCTCGTGGATCCCACCATCAGAGACAGTCACTCTGTGACCACAAAATGAAACCAAGAAAACACTAATCTGTCTAAGCAGACCAAAAAAAAATGTCATTGTGCAAATCACAAAAACATCAACCATCTCTCCATCCCAGCTAATACTGATGATGGAGCTTCTTCAACAAGTGCAACTTGAACCTTGCTCCGTTCCTCTTGCTTTCTAGGTAAGAATCATTAACACAATTGTAGTAGCATCATCCTGCTTACTGAAAATACCCAACCCAGAGAAAGGCCCCATCCTTCCTCAACCCTCCCGGCTCCAGGCAAAAGCCCAGGTGTGTAAGTAGTTCTAACATCAATGGAGCAGGTTCTTCCTTCTTGGAACAAGTCCATAAGAACAACTTGGTTCAACTGCAGGTGTGTTCTCTGTGGTTTTCAGGTAGAGAGTGTTGGCAGAAACAGAGATTGCCCTGCAAAGCCCACTGAACCAAGAGGCTCTCCTTGAACCAAGAGATTGTCACCTGGTGACGGCATTCATTGCCATCCAGTCTTCTAAGGACTGCTCCTATCCCTAGCTACTTGTCTGATGCATTAGGTGTTATCTCTAAGTCAGCAGGAAGAGCGCAGACCTAGCCCTAAGAATTCGACCCTGGAGCTGGTCTCAGGGACTGTGGAGTTCAGAAGATCCCCTGACCAGCATCCTTTTGGGACCAATTTTACCCCACGTCATCATTTCAAAACTTTATGAAGGCTTCCCCCTGGGTCTTGTCTTTGTACTGTGGCATCAGAAGGATTTTTGACTGAATGCTCATTTTTGACAACCTGCCTTTGACCTTAGACCAAGCTCCAGGGACACAGTCAGTGTCCTTACAGATGACTAGGGTTTCCCTAGGGCTTTCTTCTTCTAAAATGGCACTCTTCTGGGCTTTAGACTTTCTCCCTATCCTGCTAATTCATCTTATTTCATTTACACAAGTCCTTAAGAGGCAATTTGGAAATATAAGGGCCACCGTGGGGGAATTTTGACACAAGCAAGATTGTTCATTGGTACCACGCGGCAAAAAGAAAGATCATTTTGTTTAATGTAGGAGCCCCAACCCTCCTCCTTTGTTACCTTACTTCAGGGATTAATAAGTGCTGGCTTTTTTTATCACAAGCCAATGTTGACACAGTAGCGTTTGAGCACCTATGTCAAAATCCATTTTTCTTCTAACCGACTTTTCGTAACTCTCTCTATGGAAGGAACATTTAGCCTTATCGTGATAATTTCTTATTGGAAACCAGCCCCTCATATTTTGTTTGCTTGTGTGTTTCTGTCCCTCTATTTTTTTCCTCTCTTGAGAAACTGCAAAGATAACTGGTCAGAAACAGCACCGTTGGGTGTGTGTTCTAAGACTACCTAGGGTCCAGAATAAACAGTCCAAAAATATCCAAAAAAAGTCATTCAACTGTGCTTCTTTTTGTGGATGTTATACATAACATGTATAGCATTTTTAAACAATATTTGTGAAATAAGAAAACGTGTTAACTCCAAGATTAGAAGATTTTGATCAGCTCAGTCTTTAAATAATCAATTTACCATAGATAGGTAGGTAATGCCACCCACTGCTGAGAACAAGACCACTGTTAAAGTTCCCATTGGTTTTATGAGTTAAGTTACACTGTTTAAAAATAAAATCTATGCAACTATAAAACTGTATTCAACTAGCTGGAACATTAGTAATGAATAGCCCATTTGGATGATCTGCAAAGGGACTTGAGGTTTGGGTTCAAACCACCTGTTGCCTATTTTTGTCCTCTGAGGCCCTCTGTCCTCTCAACGTGGTCTCCCTTACCTTTATCCCATTTATTTTTACTCTTTGTTCTTCAGCCACTTAAGAAAAATGAAATTCTCATATAGTTCTCCCCCCACCCCCAATGTTGGTTTCTGTTCTGAATTTAACTCATTATTAACAAAACTGAACTACTCTCCTCCGAACACTTGGGAAGGTAGAGTTCCTCCAACAGGCTCCTTCTGGTTCTTGAAGTCCTCTTGCATCATAAATTAAAAACTTGGGTCTTACAACTTGAACCTTGACCCCCACATCAGTGAGATGTTTCTGTGGAGACCATTACAATCCTATTGGCCAAATCCAGCCCATCGGGAATGGGAACTGGCATGGGATCTCTTTGAGCCACAATAAAGCAGCCTGTTCTTGCTTTGCAGGGACTTTTTAATTTTACTCAAGAAACCTGCCCATCTTGAGGGACGAAACATTGGCTCATTTCTGTTGTGCTAAATGATGCTTATTCTCCCCATCCAGTTGGGCAACCCCCCAAACCCAGGCTGCTACTTTTGTGAACATGAGGCATAAACATAAATACAAGGGACAATTGTTAAGAGCATCACATGTTTCAAATGACTGTCCCCACACTGGATCAAGTGTCCCTGAAAAGAATATTTAGAAACCTCCAGAAGAGGCAACTCAAGAGTCCTTGGGAGAATCCTCCATGCTTATTCTGGGAGCTACAGTTCCCATAGTGTGCATTAATACAAGTGGGAAAAGGTCATCTGGATTGGCCTGTGACCCAAATGAACAGCATAAATGACAATTTTGGTGGTAGAAATTTAGCAAATCAGTTTAAACTTCACTAGCTAGTGTTGGCTAATCACATAGTGCTTAATTTCTCCTTAGGTCCTCTCCCAAAAGACATGTATGTTATGGCAACATTTTTTGCTGTCCCCAGGTCCATACTATAGGGCAAGTATGTGACTAAAAGTAAGAGCTACCTGAATCTCCTCAGCAGACCCACATGGGTTCTGGAACATGTGTTCATAACCCAGGTCCTATGATAGCTTTCAGGATTCTTAAAGGGACTAATGATCCTTTTATTTCTAATAAGTCATTTGTGTTAGGGTTGGCTAATATATTTGGTCCAGTATCTTTAACACTACTGTGCAGCCCCTGTTCAAGCCGGAGGAGTCAACAATTCACCCTGCAACAGAAGAACCTATAGTCCAGCTATACATTACATTCTCTGGACACCCTGGCGATCCTGATCAGCAATAATTTAGCAATGGTCAAGAGCTGGAGGTCAAAGATTAATTCCCACAGCTCCTTTGGCCAAAAAGAAGAGGTCTCTGAACAGAGGACATTTAGACGTTTATTTCTTTCTCTCTTTTTTTTTTTTTTTTTGGACATAAATATGTGACTTGCACCCTAGTTTACACTGCTAACCTACATCAGGGCCGGGACTCAAATTCAGGGCCACAGATCTGGTTGGGGTTCTGAGCAATAATACTGTATCTTGTTGCATTGTCTCCCTCAGAATCAGTGAAAGAAAAAAGAAATATGGGGATCATCAGACTTTCCATGCCAGAGGTCCGGAAGTCTCGCCGAGGCCCATAAACCCACAGAATGTCAGAGCTCATCCAGTCTAACGGCTCAGTTTACAGATAAGGAGCCTCAGGCCCAGAAAAGTGACTTGTTCAAGGTCACACAGCAAATTAGTGGCAATGCCCAGACTTCCACTGGGATTGCCTGAGCTTAGGGCACACCTCTGTCTAGGCCTTAGACAGTAGATGCCTTCATCCTCAGTCTCTAGAGCACATGGGTAGCTTTTTGTTTCCGTGTCCTTCCTCTCAGCAAGAAACATCCTTGGGCGGAGAGGGCTTATGCCTCCCTTGCAACCACACGGGATTTCTCTTGGCATTTTAGTTAGAAGTGTCCAGATTTCTTGTGTCCAAATTTATCTCCACTGCAGACAGGAATTGCAAAAGAACTCAACTCTGCCACTACACGTGCATCGTCGCCCATGCTAAATAAAGTGAGAGTAGGGAGCAGCAAACATGTAAGCAGAAAGGCCAGCCCCAAACTGTTGTCCCCTTTTGAATTATTCTCAGGTCATCCTTAAGTCGCCCATGGAATTATTTCCCAAGTTCTTTCTCAAAAATGAGATTTCAAATTTCAGAATCTATTAACAGCCAGACAATCATGCTATCTCCTTGCCTACCCCTCCAAAACCTCTATTATTCCCTAAAAGTCACAGATCCTTACCCCACCATGCAAGGCCACCTGTGACCTGGCTTGAATCTACTTCCGGTAAGCAGTGCCCACTATCTCCTTTTTCAGCATTCAATCTGCATCCAGAAGATCAAATTTCCTAGAAAGAACTGCTTCTCCTTCTGACTTCCAAACTGTTATCTCCCTCTTGACAAATCACCGTCTACCTAAGTGCAGATACTGGGGTATATAGATACATACATACATCTCTTCTCCCCTTAAAGGAATGGCTTCTAGTTACTCCCCCCCCCCAGCAGAGAGCTCAGCCCGTGGTTGCATTGAATAAAAAGTGAGTAAATGAGTGAGTATGTGCTCCAAAAAATTACACTTACCCTCCCCCAGTTGCAGCCTGGGAAGAATCAACTACTACAGAAGAGAAAATGGATAATGTCCTGAGATTTTTCTCAAGTGAACATAAACAAAGCTCAAATGAGATAGCAAGTTGAAGCAAGTGTGACACTGCTTATTTTTAGGGTGTCTTTTTTCTTAAAGAAACACACTGAAGAATAGGAAATATCGAACTAGGAGTTGAGGAGAGGGTACCTGTGCATCTTCACAGTTTGCGTGAACTTTGTAACCAGGATTCATGGGGGGTGGGAAATAAAAACCCCTCATTGCTTGTATAATTTTTTTCCCTTTGTTCATTGCTTTAAAGAGGCAAGATGCTATTTGCTTTCTATTACTGAACAAAAATCACTCAGTTTATATTGCTCTCAAAGGTAGAAAAGAATCCCTTCCCCTTTATGCATTCCATTCATTTGTAACCAAGATCTTCAGTGTTGCTAGTAGAGGCCCCCTCAGGCCCATATCTACTGGGGGTAAAGCAGTGAGTGGTGGATTTAGTTAAAACATCAGGTAAAATCAGTACCCTAACCTTTCTAGGAGAATCCTAGAGACAGAGGATTACCCTGTGCATACAATTGCTCTAGGCAAGAATCATCGCAGGGGTAATAAAGATCATCATCCTCCAAGGCTATTGAGAGCTCTTTACAGTTTTCTTATCTTTTTCCTGTTTATTCTCCCTCTAAATCACTAAAAAGAATCCTGTAAGATAGGCGTAAATCTTTCCAGAGCACAGCTGAAAAGGTTAAATGGCTTCTCCTAGAGCACGCAGCTTGCTGGAGGCCAAGGGGAAAATTTTAATCTAGTGTTTTTGCTTCGATACTGCAGCGAACCTCTGCTAGAATTTTAGAGAAGTCCAACTTCTTGGTGATAGAAAAAGCAACTATAACCTTCCTTGATAATTTAATCTACCTAACAATCTTCAGCCCAGAGAAAATCTTCCAAAAGCCCAACACAGATATATGAGCTGGCTCGTGTGAGTGCACACATTCACCCATCAGCCATGACCTTCAATTTAAAGCCAGGAACTGAACAGGAATTCTCAGAGCAGCTTCTTCTTTTTTTTTTTTTTTAATTTCCCCTTCCCATTGTCAGCCTTCCTTCTAGGCCCAATTATGGCTTACATCTGTCTCCATCCTCCAAATGCCTAATTTCACTCTTTCTATGCACATCTTCCCAGACTTGTACCACTCCTGTCCCTCCAAAAGGGACTGGATCCCTGAACTTGTGCAGTGAGGAATGCTCTCCATGTCTTCTTCATCTGCCTGCACCTATGTTACAAGCTCTCTGGGAATAGGACTAGCAGGGCTAATCAATATATTTATTTGACTTAAACTGGCTTTTACCATTCAGCCTGCAGTCACAGGATTTCAATGCTTTTAATGTTGGTTGCAGTCAGGGGACTGTGGACTCTTGTGAAGCACTTTGAGTTCTTTGCATGTATACCCTGTCCTTGGCTTCTGTCTACTCCTGCCAGCAGCTCCTCATAGGACCAATCCAGACACTCAGGTTAAAACAAATAAAGGGGTTCCTGGGGGGAAATGAATGAATGGCCCAATTCCTTCTCTGTCTTATACGCAGACTCCACATGAGAGGACTTCCTACTCCAAGATAGCAGGGAGGCTATTTCAGAAGAAGGAGGAGCTCCTGTCTGCTAAGGGCATGGTTCTGTCCAATGAGGTCAGGAGAGGGCTGTTGGCAGCTTCCGTTAATTCCGTTGGGGCAGGCAAGTGGCAACTGGCAGTTAGTTCTGAGGTTGAGCTGAGGATGATGGGATGGGTTTTTAAGTGAACAGTTGGCCTTTACATCATGAGCCTAAGTTAAGTGCCCAAGGAAATGGAATACCAGGGAGAAGAGACATTTGCAAATAATGCCAAAACCTCTTGTTAGTCTTTGGCTTCCATATCCTTCCCAGAAACTTTTGCCCAAATGCTAACCAATTTCTCCGTCTCTCCTCGTTGAACCATGGTAGACGTTCCTGTTGGTAAGGCAACAGGGGAAAAGCGGGAAAGATAAAGGATTGTAATAATTACCATATGTAATTTACCAAAAGCCTTGTTCAAATTAGATGATGACCTCTGAATCTGAGCTGGACCTGTTAGGTCAATGACCATGCTCAAGAATTGACAGAGGAGGTGTCTTAAGAAATGCCAGTTATATGGACAAATAAATAGCTAAATGAGTTTTGATCCAAGGCTGAGAACTTCCTTCCCGTGCACTAAAGCAAAAATCCCACACCCTCAGGTCAGACCTACTCGGATAATCCAGTTTCTTATCAATACAGGGAATGTCTGCTTCCTTTTCTTGCTTTCTCTTACACCTTGGGGCTAGAAATCCCATCAAGGTCAGTCATCCAAACAGCAGGACAGAAGACATTCTTTTGTTGTGGCCATTTGGAAATCTCCTGGGAATCTGGCTTCTCCTCACACTGTGGCTCCATGAGCCATGGTGGTAACAAGCTTAGGTTCTGAAATCGGAAAACTCCATACTTGAATTCTGGACCCTCTTACTGGATATAAGACTTTGGGCAAATTACTTAACCTCTCTAAACCTCCATTTCCTCAATCTGTAAAATGGGGATAATATTGGGTAAAGCACCAAGTGTCCAGAAATACACTTAGTGCTCAATAAATGTTAGCCTTTATTATCCCCACACCGCTTCCTGCCATTTCTTTCTTTCTCTTCCTCCCCCTAACCCCTAACTCCATCATTGCCTATGAATAGCCCAAGGGTAGAGTTGTCACAAAACTGGACCCAGAGATTATTTACAAGCCATCATGGCAGCCCAAGCAGCTGCCTGGTCTTTTGAAATATACAAGTAAAAGCTGGTGATGTCCCTAAGCCCATATAACTTCCTAGGGATAACAGGGGGGGTACATTCATAAAGGAATGACCCTTTAAAAGACTACATGTATGTTTTGCCCCCATGATATCTCAAATAGTACCTAGATTTAGAGAATCCTGTCCAAGGAGTAATGTCACCCAGATAGCACATATAACTCGCTAAGAGTCTAGATCTATAAAGCCACTTCTTAGCATCTTAGTCCCTTCATAAGTAAAACCAAGGGGTTGGATCAGATGCTAGCTGAAGAATCTCCAAATGTTAAGATTTCAACTTTAAATGGTTCTATGATGATCAGAGAGGGGTCATTAAAAAAAGAAAAATCCACAAAACTTAATCTCCCTGGGGGAACAATTCAAATGTTTTAATTAGAGGTAAAGTATAAAGTGTTATAGTTTGATGTAAATGTAATGGCATGGGTAGGCCATCGGGTTGGGGACCCTCTCAAACTCATCCTCAGTACCCAATGTGGCATCAGGAGTAGTCCCATTCCATCCTGACGATGCTGGGAGGAAGGTGCAGGAAGCCCAGACAGGACTCACTCTGCTCCCTCACCGGCTACTCCCAAGCTGGAAGGGGGGGGGGAAGTGCCCAAGGTCTTCCGTCACTGCTGTAGACACTGGCAAAGGCCCTCCCTCCTCCCCTCGCCTCTCTGCTCTGCTTCACACTCACCTGTGTCTTCACCCCAAACTGTCTCCTGCCAGGTATTAGGTGTCAGCTGCCTTGCACCTGCCAGAGGTCTTGTTTGACAACTTAGGTCACAGATCTGTGCATATGATCTATGTACATTTGCAGACAGGAATCAAGAGCCCTGATTCCAATTTTGTAAGAGAAAATGACAGTGACTTCACTTAACAATGAAAAAGGTTTTCAGGAGGAACCACACTGTATTCACCTGGGATGTTCCTATGGTAGTTTCCTCCACCATCAGGAAAAGCCAGCTTTTTCAATACTGGCTTGAAGTCATGACAATAGGTAGGGGAAAAACTTTTCTAACCATAAGGGAAGACTGGCGATGTGGGGAAGGGTGGATGGCCCATCTCTTCCATCCAAGAGGGAGCGTGGAAGAACAGTGGCAAGCTGCAGTTTGGAGTTCTCCCCAACAGGGAATGTTTTTTCTATTTCTAATTTAGCGCAACCAGTCTCTGATTTCTTAAATAAGGCTAAATCCAGAACCATTTAGGGAATGAGGTATCTGGCTAAAAGATAAGCTTTGGAAGAGTTGTCCTGTCGTCAGCTCTCAGGCCACATTAACACAAATAAATGACTCTGCCCATTTCATTCTATGAACAATCCATCTAAGAGAGGGAAAATCCCCAACTAGTGTCACAAAATGAGGTTCATCATTTTTGAGTGCAGACCCTCTGAGCATCTTGAGAGAAAAAGTGAGTCTCCACCTTCCCCCCAAGAAACTTGATAAACCCTCCTCTCATGAACAAACAGGAAGCATTAACAGCAAACACCTGGAAAGGGAGCAATTATCCTCTGAGCACAGGGATGACAGAAGTGAGCCCCATGCCATGGACAAAACCTACAAAGTCCCCAGAGCAGCCGGCAGCTGCCACATTGAGTTTATTATTTGCCAAACGGGGGTGGGGGGGAGAGCTCCATTTCATTCAGATAGCTCAGGATGGCTCTCTGAACTGAAGGTGAATGAAACACATAAAGTGTGAAAAAAAGAGGAAATTTTGTCCAAATTTTTGATTGGCTCAAAAAAGCATACTGTAAAGGTTCTCTTGGGATTGGTTGCTGGTGCAATTTTGCATCACAGAAGGGCAAATGGAGTTCTCAGAGAAGTCCTGGGTGGATCTGGCAGCCTGGCACCTGAGTCTTCTTTCTTTGATACTTGAAGGGTGAAGGGTTAGGAGTCCCGGAGTTGTGTCAGCTGCTGTGGGGCTTAGTAAAGCCTGTTACACAGGAGCTCTGGTGTCCAGTTCTGGTGTCCAGCTCTGGTGATGAATGGATAAGCATCCTCTCCTGCTCAAACAGAGGAGATAAAATGAAAGCAATCACATAGTTCTGTTAGCAGGTCACTATGATATTGTCTAAACATGAAAACATAAGAGACAGATCCCCAAACTTCGGCATGTGAAGTATTATATGATTCAAATTCAACTGAAGGAGAAGGGACGGACTGAAAAGAGCTGACCCAGTGTCAATGGGGTTCAAATCCCACAGGGACTGTATTTCTCTGGCCTTAGTGTTGTCGTGGCAGGCACGGTCAGCAAGGCCCGCTCCCTACGTCACCCTCTGCCAGGACCTCAGCCACACGGAGACAATACCTGTCTGTCCCATTTGTTTGAAGCCCATGAGTTAAGAGAGCCCATGGCGTCTGTTCTGCTGTTCACCTCCTTTCCCTGGTGGTGGGATTGAGGTGATTTTTATTTTCTTCTTTTCTGTATTGGTTTTCTAGATTATTCTTTTGTATATTGGTGTTCTATATGCTCTAAGTTTTCTACTATGGGTGGTTTTGAAATCATATATAACGTATATATGTTTTAATTTTTTGATGCAGCAAGGATGAGCTCAAGGTCAAGGTGCCTAGAGAGCCAAAGGTGTGCTTTGCAAAGTCAGGACATTGTCCCAGGACAGGAGTTGAGAATTCAGAGCTTGTGGCTAAGTCTGACAGCCTCCTGCTGGCCAGACAGAGTGTGCAGCTCCATCAAAGACACAGAAACCTGTCTCTCCTCTCCCGGGTCCCTGGGAGGGCAGCAGTGCTCAGCCGAGGCTTGGGGACCTCGAGCTTCCTCTTGCAAAGCTCACTCAGATAGTGGTGGACCGAAGACACCAAGTAGCATTTCATCTTTATAAGACATCTCTGCAAAAGAGAGAGAGGGACCTTTTGTTTTCTAAAACTGGTGGCAGCACAATCCCACAGGGACTCTATTTCTCTGGCCTTAGTGTTGCCGTGGCAGGCACGGTCAGCCCGGCCAGCTCCCCGACTCCACACGCGCCCCCGCGCCCTGCCAGGACCTCAGCCACACAGAGACAACACAGGCCTGCCCCTTTTGTTTGAAGCCCATGAGTTAAAAGAGCCCATGGTCTCTGTTCTGTTGTTCACCTACTTTCCCTGCTATACGGCTTCAGTTTGTTTTGTCTGGTAATTTTTTTTTCTCTCTTATTTGATCCTTGGTCAAGGAGGGGGCAAGGAGACAGGGGCGACTTTGGGTGTTTCCATCCCTTCTCGGCCGACCCCCTCTGCTTTCTCTCCTCCAGGCCATGCCAGTCCCACTCTGCATCCTTCTCTCGAAGTTCACCTTCCCAACCATGCACTTGACATTCCTCCACTTTTTATCCTCATCCCACTGGGTGGATTCAGAGGGACCATTCTGGGTATTTCACAAAAGAAAGACTGCTTGTGAGTTGGGAGATGACCAACCTGCAACAAATCGCTCAGGAGGCTGAGTGTCTGTGCTTGTGCGTCCTGATATGGTCTTGGGCAAAGGAGCTTTGCATGTGGTTTCAGAGTTTCTGGGGGTGTCCCGAAACCCTGTCGCCAACCGTGTGAGTTGGGAATACAGGGGAGTTTCTTTTCTTCTCGGAAAGGGAATCTCTAGCTTTCGTTAGGTTCTCAAAGAGGTCTGTGTCCAGAAAAATGTCTAGAACACTCATTGAATGGCTCTGTCCCCCCAGTTGACCACCTCAGCAGAAACTGTTGTTGGGGACAGTGGGGCCGGAGGAGGTCAAAGGCAGGTTGTTCTTTCTTCCTTGGGGACAGTGCAGGTGCGGTGTGGCAGCCCTAGCATACTTGGATGTAGTCATAGGGGGACTGTGGTTTAAAGAAAGAAAAAAAAAAAAACCACAGGGGAGCCTCACTCCTGTCCAGGTGTTGGGCTGAAGAGGTGATATGCCTTCTCTGGTCTTGACATCACAATTCCCGGGTGCAGTGGCTCTTATTATCCCCATTTTACAGATGAGGAAACAGGCTCAGAGAAGTTAAGGAGCTTCCCCTATGCCACATCCCTAGCAAGAGGCAGACCTAGACTTGGAACTGGAGCTGTGGGGCCAAAGGTCCTCATTCCTCTCACTTCTTTGAGCAGCCCTATTTGTTTCTTGTGTCACTAATGGGGGAAGGGAAGACAGTGGCGCAGACATGTCACCTACCCCCTTGGAGATTCAGGTTCTTGTACCTTCAAAGTAGAAATGTTGTTGGCCCTGCTTTCCTGGCCCTGTCTGGAGGTTTGTCAAAGAATCGTTAAGAGAGGGCAAGAGGCCAGAGGTCAGATGCAGCTTAGCAGGCTCCACTTCCCAGGCATGATGCTGCAGGGCGAGGGGCTGGAGGCGTGGCCATTGGCCTGGTGTGCCCGCAGAGCCGAGCTGCGAGGGCAAGCTATGTCACCATCTCCTCTGGGGTGGGTAGAACATGAACAGTGGTGGGCAAGGTTCCGATTGCAAGGTGGAAAGAAGGAACACCAGACTCCCGCTGAACAGCCCACTTGGGCATGCCCGACACCCCCCCTCCCAGCTAGGTGAGTGGCAGTTTCCTTGATGAGGGCGGCGGCAGGGTGAAGGGGGTAGGGAGACGGGAAGGAGCAGAGGGGGGCAGAGGCAGGAGTGGGGATGGCTCGCCAGCTCTGCACCCAGCCCACCCGCTCCCTCCGTCCCATCTGAGGGTTCTCACCCCAAAGCTGGAAAGCACCTTCCCCACCTCCATCCTCTGCTTCCAACCTGCCAGACACGAGGGTGAGTGAATGAATCCCAATCTCCCTAGAGAAACGTCAGGCATGGGGCTCTCCTGGGCCCCTCCTTTCTTGGCCTCCCCGCTCCCCTCCCCCTTTCCCAAGCTAGGTAGTGAATGACTTCCTTTATGGTTGGTTTCCTTTCCAGCCCCCTTCACCCCCTTCCTCCAAATGCTTTCACATAATGCAGGTTTTCATCGACACTGGTGATTCATTTCCCATCAAACTTGAAATATTCCTCTCTGAAATGAGTAATTCTGACTTTGAAGGGAGGCACGCTGCGGCGGCCTGGCCTCCCTCCGGTTCCCACTGCCTCTTGCCTTGCCCCCCCATGTGTGGCCTTCCAGGGCCGGGGGTGGGGGAGGAGCTGCTGAGAATCCAGGCTGACCCAGGAGCCCCAGGGAGGGCAGGGCACTGGGTGCAGGTGTTGAATTGGGACCCTCTGAGCATGCTAAGCTGCGGGCGATTCAACAAAGTGTTGGTTGATGGTGACCCTGACAGTCATTTTCAACTCCAAAGTCTTGGATGGGCATCTGTGATGGGAATGTCAGGTGAGCCTTTCCACACAGACAAAGGCAGAGCCGTGTGCATGGTCACATCCGGGGACTTGGTGAACAATCAGAAGAGCTTCAGATGGGATGGGAGGCCGCTTGCTAGGGGGCTTTGGCTCGGGGTGAGGCTTCTCTCGCCTCTGCCCGTGCGCAGGCTTTCCCTAAAACCAGTTACCTCTCCGGTGTTTCCCCGGATCTGAAGAAGGCAGCCAACAGACCCTTCCTTAGACACCGGTCACCATGCTTTGTACCCTGTGACACCACCAGCCTGGCTACAATTGTCTGGATGTGGATGGGCTCAGTCCCTAAGCCAAGAGCAGCCACCTGAGGCGAAGCAGCCCTTTGGTTGGTCCCAGGTGCCCCTCTGAGCCCCTGTGATGGTCCAGTTCTCTAGGAGGCTAAGAACTAAAGGATGGCCTGGGTTTCCCTATTTCCTTACATATCCTTACAATAAGCCCCCATCACCTGAGGTGACCTGAGCATATCACTGCTTCTTGATACCTGAAAGAGCTCCCAGTTCCGTAAAGCTGCTGTGAGAAGCACATGACGTGGTATAAAGGGCGTGCGGAAGACAAAGCTCTCCTAGAGGCCAGAATTTTGCTCAATCACTTGAGGAAGGCAGGAGCTAAGCCCAGCCTGGGGTGTAGGGCTGAGAAACAGGCTTATTAGACAAGAGGACAAGAGCGCCAACCACTGGGTCACATCAGGACTCAAGCCCCAGGTGTCCACTGTGAAAGATGGAGGGAACCGACAGACAAAGCCAGAGAGGCAAAGCCCCAATGCCCAGCGGAGGGTCAGGGGATCAGCTCCGGGAGCCCTCAAATCAAGCCATAGCGTCCCCCAAGTGAGTTGGCTGAGGTCCAGTCCTCCCTGACTGTGGAAGGATAAGCTCATCTCCTAAGGATGTCCCTTGACCCTGTGCTCTCCAGTTCTTGCCCCAGACATGTCATTCCTGATCCCACCTTCAGGTCCCATTGGCATATGAAATGTTCCATCTGTATTTCCCCAATGGAAGGAAAGCAAGGCCTCTGGGGTCAGAGCCGTGGTCCCCAAATGACACACTTGGACTGGGCAGTGACTGGTCTATTTCCAAAAACCTCCAGGTCACCAGCTCCCTCAGCTGCCAATACCCAGCCAGTATCAGCAGCCACTGCCCTTGGGGATCCCACTAAGTGACCACCGAGGCATGAGTCTTTAGGAGGGTTGGGGTGACCTGTGATCATACCAAGCATGTGAAAAGAGGCCTGAATTAGAGAGAGTGAGGACCCCGGGGAGGGAAGGAACCGTGACTTCCCCCTTACCCTTTTTCAGCTTCTGTCTCTCCCGAAGACTTTTTGAATCAGGAGGTGTCCCCCCTCTGTGAGGCTTTTCCTGGTTAACACCACGCCTGTCCCAGTCCACCTGCATCCCACGTGCAGTGCCCTCTTGTCATCCTTCACTTCAATCATGTTTTCGATGACCTCATCCGAGGGTCGAACTTTTCTCCCCTGCCAGGTTGGAAGCTCTGAACAAGCCCATATATTTTCTTTCTTCCACAGGCCAGCTAAAACTGCCATTCTGCCTCTTGGTCTCTGGGGCTTGCAGACAATCCTCTGATTAACTTTTCTTACACCCCATCCCCACCGTACATGCTGGCTTCTCAGTCCTTAGGTATTTCAGCAGCAGCCTCCAGGGGAGTTAAGATTCCCCCCCCGGGGGTGGGGGGCAACCGGGGCTGTGGTTTTGCTTCTCCTCTGCTTTGGACACTCCCCAAGATCAACCAATTTTGAAATCCAGGTCTTCACATCCTTGGGAGAACTTATCCAGGAAGCCCAACCTGGTGAGGCAGGAGTCCTGGGTCAGCAGATCAGAAGAATCCCAGAAGATAGAGACCCTGCTCCTGGGTCAGAGGCTCCAGGCAGGACACCCTGGAAGGAAGGATCACTGCAGGGTTTTTCAGGAAATAGGTCTTTCCAGGTACAAAGCTGCCCTGCACCTCCCAGTCCTAAAGCAGCCCAAGAGACCACCTAGTGCAGCCTCTGCCCACCCCACGGCAGTTTCTGAAGAAATCACCTTGGCTATTAACTCAGATCTATCTTGTGGGGCAAAAAGAAAAAAACATGAGTAGAAGAGGAAGAGGGGTCCCCATTTTCTCAGCTCAGCTGTCTGAAAGCCAAGCAGGCCTGGCCCTGGCTTTCAAAAGAAGATTCCAGGCCACCAAGAAGGAGCCCTTTCCATTTTTCACTGTCATTAATAATTTTGAACTTGCTGTTCTGCCACTTTTTTTATTTAGAGAAGCCACAACTATCTTCTCTGCTCCCCAACTGTCAGAGAAAAATGGCCTCAGTTCTCTTCTGAAACACCCCGAGGCAAAATGGGTAGAAGTCAAGAGCTGTGATCAAGGAAATGAGCAGCATCAAAACCACCCGGTTAAAGCTGATCCCATGGAAAATGTTGCAGAGGCTTCCTGTAAATGAGCTCGTGTGCAATAGAAACATGGACTCCTTCAGTCTGCATAGACGCGATGGGGACTAACCGAGGGGGAAACCCATGGGGTGCAATTTGTGAATCAGCTCCATGGGTATAAGTACAGGGCACAAAGGTGTGACTGATTAGCACATCCGGTAGCCAGCTCGAATAATTGTAGGTAGGCAACTGGAGAAAACGGCCCCTGAATGCTGGATGGGGCAAAATCAGCCTTGCAGAACAACAGTGACCCGTGATCATGAGCCATCGTCCACCCTGAGCGTATGAAGGACATTTCTGCATGTGTACTGGACACCAAGGGGGATACTTGTGAATAACAGGTATGGTAGAAAGAGCACTGGACTGGGAATCAGAAGACCTGGGCTCTAGGAGTGGTTCTGCCACCACTAGCTACGACACTTTGGGTGAGTTCCTTCCTCTCTCTGAGCTAAGTATGCTCATTTACAAACTGAAGGGGCTTCAGTGATCTCAAGGTTCCCTTTCTGCCTGAAATTTCTAATTCACAACTATTTCCTTGGCCATTTGTGAGGCAATTGCATACCTAGAACTCCATGTTCACATGTCTGGCTCTTGCAGTCATTGCATTTCATGATCAAAGTGAAACCACATTGGAGTGGACCAGCAATGTGCTCTGTGCACCCCCCAGGGACTCAAAAGCCTTTCCAGGGCCAGTGAGGTCAAAACTATTTTCACAATAAAAAGATGGTGCTATTTGCCTTCGTCGCTGTGTTGACACTGGCACTGATGCTGCAAAAGCAGTGGTGGGTCCACCTGCTTTTCCTTAGCCCAAATGGAGGCAGTTCTGGAACTAGGGGTCATTGCATTCTTCACATCTGGGTATTTGCAGAAGTTGGGGTGGGGAGGAAAGCTAACTTCATTTAGGAATGTCCTTGATGAAGACACACACATTTTTAATTAAATCTCAACTTTTTTTGGTGTACTTTTTACAATATTCTTTGTGAGAATTAGAGAAATACACATAGAACTCTTGGGTTCCAAATCAAAGAAGAGTGTTTGTCTTGAGATAAAGCACTGGGCAGTCATTTTGAGTTGCAGACTGAACCAGCAAGACACTTTTTACGTGGAACACTAATATTTTCTGCTTGAAAGAATAATTGATAGTCTATAATTATACAGATTTTGGCATTGGATAGACATTTCCTCAAGAATGAGTTGATCAAGAAAGATGGTTGATAATATATTTTGCCAGTGATAAAGTCTCAACTTTCAAAGGGAAAGCAGAATTTTGGGAACTTGCTATTCTGACCTGTACTTAAAAACCTCTCTAACAAGATTAACAAATGTCATTTCTTTTATATAGTGAGATGCACTGACATTTCAAAGACCTGCACAATTTTTTTCCAATTAACTAACATAGGATGTTATGAAACCTCACATGAGTAAAAGACCCATTCAAAGTCCAAGGTAACATATTTTAACCTTTAGGAAAAGTTTGTTAATGTGGTTTCAGATTCCACATTACAATTGACCTTGAAGAAACCACCACTCCCTAAATTTTGGTGTAGTAGCAAAGAAGAAGAACAGCACCTATCTAAAGGTTATTAAAATACTTCTCCCTTTCCAACCATGTATCTGTGTAAGGCTGAAATTTCATCATACGCAGATTGAGCAGACTGAATGCAGAAGCAGAGGTAAAAATCCACATGTCTTCTATTAATCAGCACATTAAACTTGCAGAATAATCAAACAGTGGTTCTTACCCATGGTGATGTTTTCTCCCTCCCAGGGGATGTTACGCAGCTTCTGGGTTATCTTAACTGGAAGGAGGGGGTGCTAGTAACCTCTAGTGGGTAGCAACAGACAAGATGTACCACGGGGTTTCCTGCGACAAAGAAGTAGCTTGTCCAAAATTTCAATAGTGTCAAGGTTGAGAAACCCTGATATCAAAAAAATGCCACTCACTAGCGGTTTTTTTTTTTTAAAGTATCAATGGGAGGGTATAACGGGGTGGCTATCTTTAAATAAAGTAATAGTTTAAAATTGTTGCCATGTTAATTTGTGATGTGATAACTACCAATAGATTTAACTCATATAAACAAAAGCTCTTTGATGTCCTCAATCATTTTTAAAAGTTTGGTTCCAACACCAAAAAGTTTTAAGAGGTCCTGCTATAGAGAGTAGCGCAGGTGAATTCCAGAACTACATTTACCGAGCCAGCCCAGCCCTACCCATCAGCCATTATGAAAATAAGAAAGCACCACGGTGGGCTCACCCAAGTGAAGGCTTCCAGGTTGAGGTAACATCAAGAGAAGAACAGCACTTATCTAAAGGTTATCTGGCACCGGGGCAAATGCCAGATCATCGCTCTGGTGTCAGAGCCTGATCATTGCAGGAAATGCGACCATGACTTAGATTCATTTGCTACTGTCAAAAAGCTTACTGTCTAGAAGGGAAGAGAGACAACAGGTGACGTTTTCATCAAAATCTGAGTAGGAAGAAGGCAAACCCGGTGCACAGGATGCATGAGATCAACAGAGAAGGGGCCCTGGGATTGGGGGTAGAGGGGCAAAAAGGACTTCTGGGAGGAAGTGACATCTGAGCTGGGTCTTGAAGGATGAGTAGGAATTTGGTCACTGAGAGTGGGCTGTGGGGACAGCAAAAACCCCCAGAGGCATAAAACAGCATGATGTGTTTGGAGAAGGCATGAAACAGACAACCTCCCTCCAACAAAATAAAAGCAGCGTCCCCAGTAAAATCAAGATTTTTAAAACTTTTTAAAAATGCCTTTTTTTTTTTTCCTTTTTAAGCAGAGAGGAGTCAGGCTCCAAACTTAGGTCTGCTGATACAAACTACCTGCTTTGGAAAACAAAGTGACTCTGCTCTCCCATCTCCACACAGAGTGAAATGATGCCACCTTCCCTCCCCGGCTCTAGCACTTCCTTTTTGTTACACCAGTTCTTTCTCTGGCCCAGGGGGCTGCCTGGGTGTTAATGACCTGCTGGTCAGAGGAGGAGGAAGCGCCCCCTTGGGGCTCATGGCATGAACCCCAGCCATGTCCCCTACATTTGCCAGAAAGGGGATGGGGTGAGCTCTCCGTGCCACTGCAGCAGATGACGTTGTCTTTCCCACCTGAGGAGTTGGTGGAGATAGTCGGATGTCAATTTCGGAAGCAGGCTATCAAGACCATGTTGAAACACGGGCTTGCCGTGCTGCAGCTCACTGGGACAGGCGGGGGTCTTGCCCATCAAGTACAACGAAAGCGGAGAGAGAAGACAAAGGGAACATTTTCCAATAATAATGAACACCCACCTATTCCCACCAGTAGCCTTCATCAAAGGTCGAACAGATCCAAAAGATACTCTGGCATTTGCCCAGGGTCCCAGGGGGAGAACCTGCCCTTTCCAACAGGTATTGGTAGGTGGCCGAAGCAGCTTATCTGACACACAATTGGGAATCTGCTTCCCATACAAGTTGGGTTGAGATCCCTTGAATCGTAGAGCTCCCAGACCCCCCCGCCACCCACCCCCCCCTACAGCAGGCCTGTGCAGGCTGACTAGGACAGCCTCAGGAGTCAAACGGGCGTGGTTTGCCCACAACAGCAGGCAGCCAAAGCAGCACAGCGGGAGCAAGAGAGCCCCGCAAGCTGGCTAGGGAGCTGGCAGGTGGAAAGGACAGTCGGCTCACACGAGTCTGCAGGTCAAGCTGGTTCTACAAACAGAAGAAAAGTCAGTGGTCTCAGGAGCAGTAAAGCTGGGACTGTCCTAGAAAATTGGGGCTAAAAGTAAAAAAGTGGGAACTCCAGTGGTGAGAGAGGGAGCCCCCTTAGCCTTCCATACCAAAGAGTTCATGGACAGGCCACCCAACATAAGGGGTCTCACGCTTAGGGAGCTGGGCTTGCACCCTCTTGCCAGCAATCCAGCCGTCTACTGTGAAAGACTTAGTGAGTGTCCATAGGCCCAGGCACAGCAGGGCACAGGGTGCCAAGGAGGGACAGTGGTTTTCTGTTTCTCACCATCCAGGACGGGCAGGAGGCATCCCTGACAGGGATGTCTTGTCAATCATTCTCTATGATTGGAACCATGCACACAGGCCCAGGCCCCATCAGTGGGGCAGGAGGCAGTAGCCTCAGAGGCAGGCCGTGCTCAGGGAGTGCCTCCCACCTGACCCGGATGACATCACATTGGTGTTTATTGTTTTGTTTATTGTATCACCGCAAACAAGCAGGTTCTTGTTTTACCAACATGCACAGTTTGCACACGGTATGCAACAGCTACACGTGTATTGGGGGCCATTGGGGTAGATTTCATTTAGGAAAGACACTGGGGTCAGATAGTCAGGACAAATAACTGTGTCCAGGAGCAGTCACCTTACCCTTTGGTCCCCCAGGCCATCGGCATTATCCTGATTACCTGGAGTTGCACCCACACCTGTCCGTTCACAGAGACGTTCAGGGTCAGCCACAGGGCTGGGGCTGTAGCTCAGTGGCAGAGCGCTTGCCTAGCACGTGCGAGGCACTGGGTTCGATCCTTAGCACCACAAAGTAAATAAAATAAAGACAATCTGTCTATCTATAACAAAAAAAAAGTTAAAAAATAAGACGTCCGAGGACACAGCTGCAATAATTATCACCATTACTATCAGAGGAATAGCTAGCAGCACCAGGCACTGTTCTAAGCTCTTTACAAACATTAACTCACTTAACCAGCAATGGTTGATATGGCGTTGTGTAAGCAACTTTGATCAACTAGTGAATCACCTGAGTCTGGAGATTAATAAAAGAACAAAAAAGGTGGTGGCATCAACTGGGCCCTCTCTGTGCACTGAGCAGGCCCAGCCCTCCCAGGAGGGGAGGCAGTGACTAAGCCACAGGCTGCTCCTCCCACCCCTCCCAGGGCCTCAGGAGGTGAGCATGTCCCCGTCTCAGCACTCAGGACAATAAGAACACAGGAGACAAAGTGGGCGCCACTCTCAGGGTTCCCAAGTCTGTTACCTGGGCCAAGTGTTGTTGATACTCGGGCCACACTTCAGATCTGATTATAAACAAGAGTGGGAGGTCCCCATACACAGCCCATAGTTCTAAATAACCCTTTTCTGCTTCACTTGGAATCTCTCCTTCGAGGAACAGTCACTCCTGTTGGTGGCATGACGCCCTCCTCCTCCCTCTTCCTGAGGAGAATCAGAAGACACACAGATGGTCGGGAGCCAGGGGGCCAGGTACTATGCTCATCAGACCTCCTCCCTCCAGTGCCCTCGTCACCAGGAGGAAAGTATGCAGGGCAGCTCCAATAGGCCATGTGGCCAGCTTGCTCAGAGGCACCCACGTCGGGTCCACACCGTGGGGAAGGTGAACCCACCTCTGAGCCGCCTGTTTCCTTCTTGCTCTGCTCTGGCATTGCATGTCTTGAGGCCAGGACAGTTTCTCTTCCCAGTTTCTCTTTCCCTTAAATGGAAACGGGGCTACCTGGCACAACCGAGATGCCTTTCCCTTCCCTTCTCACGTGGATTTCCCCTCCGCCCAAGACTCTCACTCCACATTGACCAGGCACAAAACACTTCTAATGGAAACAGAGGCTGCTTGCCTGAACAGTTCCTTTAAAAAAAAAAGACTAGAAAGTGGGTGACTTTGGAGGGAAGCTTCTTGCCTCTCTCCCCAGGACTTTGCTCTAGCAAGGTGGATTCCGGGGCTGCTGAGGACAGGGTCCCAAGACTGTCCCAAGTGATGTGCCTTGTTACCCCTCCCCTTAGAGTCCTACAATCCAAAAGAGTGCAAAAGCAGGAAGACAGACCAAGAGTGGAGAAAATACCTGGATTAGAGGCATGAGGGCTGGAAAAGCCTTGCATTCAGGGCAGGAGTGTTCACTGGGCATTTGGGAAGAGGACTTTCCTTGATCCGGAATGACTGAAGCTTTAAAAGCTTCATAAGCACATCTGATAAGAAAGGAAATTAACTCAAATCCTTGTCTGGGCTCTCAGAGAAGAGGAAACAGGACAAAGGATGAGTCCCATGACTGCTCGTTTCTACAGATGTTTGGAAATGCACGGAGACTTTTGGATCATCTTGCACGTGACATGTTGAGAATAGAACAGGGAGATGTGGAATGAATGGTGGAAACCTTGGATTGGATCCGAAGAGATGATGCTTATGCTCAGTCTGACAATTAAAAGCAATTCATTGTCTTCTGTGGGGGCGGGGGTACACATTGCCGGAGAAGGGGATAATGCAAGTCTCTGAGGCAGGATCAAATTTGGGGAAGAGACAAAGGGTGTTTGGGGCTGAAGCCTGCTGTGTGAGGGGGAGGATGGCCAGGGTAGATAGATGCTGGAGGGGTCAGCAGGGGCTGGCCCCATGCAGCCTTCCTGGAAAAGGAGTCTGGATTTTATTACAAATCACATGGACAACCCTGGGAAGGTTCTAACCTGGAGGGTGAATTGATCAGTTTACATTTAGAAAAATTAAAAGTCTATGGGGCACACCTGAAGGCAACAAAAAGCAGACATGTAAAGAGACCCCGTAAGAGGCCTATAGTAACCCAGGCAGGAAGTGAGAGGGTGGCTTTGACCTGGTGGACAGCCGTGGATGTGGGGCGGCGGGGAAGGACCACATCAACTTGGAAAGTGTTTCAGAGATCGTCTTGTCGACAAGACTTTCTGGTGGACTGGATGTGAGTTAGACAGAAGGGGATGGAGGATGGATGCCAAGGGGACAGGGGTACCACTTAGACAGAGAAGAGACGCCAAGCACGTTGGGGTGGGTCATTACGAACCTTGTTTTGGGACATGGTGCACATGAGTATTAATGGCTTATAAAATGTGATGCTATCATAGGACCCATTGTGACTCCCAGGAACTTTGACTCTTCCCCTGAGGTTTTAACCAATTATGTCCCATCATCCTATCTAAACAAATTGTCCCATAAAAACAAATTGACCAACAAAGATACCACTTACGGCCACTTTGAAATAAATGTGTTTTTAGAGTTTTTATTTATTGATTTTTTGAAAAAAGTAATGAATGAATGATTAGTGTTTGGAAATATATACATATGTTTTGTGGAACATATACAGAGGATATATAAGCTCTAGATTATGGTTTCCAGCATATTTCAATGTCCCTGTGCCAGTTTTGTTGAAATAGTCACAGAATTGAAAACTTGGACTTGATGGGTTGAACTCTACTAGGAAACCATGGGCAGAGTTCATGAAGATCAGCAATGACCTTGTCTGGTCACTCATCCATTCATTCATTCCACAAACACACACATGTACCTACCATAAGAAAGGTCTGCATTTTCCTCAGTCTTCATAATAACCAACCTACAGAGGCCTTTCGATCCAGAACCCTGTCATCGTATTTTTCAAAACTGATTTTTTTTTTAGTAAATAAAAGCACAGAAAAACAAAAACAAGACCAAAGCATGGCTTCCTATCCTCGCGTACAGGAAATGCATCCAAAGAGTGGCTCCTGCCCAGGCACCCAGCCTCACATCACCTCCAGGCCCACTCCTAGTGTCCCCTCCACTGTCAGCCTATATGGGAATTTTCTATTTCCTGCCCCCAGGAAACCAGGAGAGCTAGGCTGATTACATGGGGTGAGGGGTTGTGTGTGACATTACATAGGAGCTGAGAGCTGACAGGTCCCGGCCAGGGCCAGTTGGCAATCAGGAGTCTGGACAAGAGCTGCCACCAGCCAGTTCTCCTTCCCTACTCCTCCTCCTCCTCCTCCCTGCACAGAGTTCTGGAAGACAGGCTCTGAATAGTTGTTTTCCTCTATGTCTTTGGTTTTCTATTTTCTCATTTTCAATTTTATCTTTCTGCCTCTTCTGTGTAACCAAAAAAAACAGTAGTCACCCTATGATTAGCTCTTCAATCATTCCATCCAGCTTTCAGGTTTTCGTAGGCCTAAAACATTTGTCTCCGGATAATTTCCATTGCTCTGCTTTCCTTGTGATTCTTTTTTAACCACATGTGCAACTCTCCAACTCACTTCCACATACTGGACGTGAATTATAAGTTATAAATGCTATGAGTCCTTTTTGAGCAACATTAACTCTATGGCAGAGATTTTGATATGTGTTGTCTAATTTTTTAGGTTCAGTTTTAATGATCCTCTAACCCCCTGTGTTCATTTAGGGGAATTGTTAGACTTCCATGATAGCTATTTTGACTTTTGTTTTTTGTTGATCCCCATTAAAGAATTTTATTTTTCAAACAATGCTGAGGTTCTTTATAGTGTGAAGGGCAGATTTTGAGGAATGGTATGTGAATACCCAATGTCTATTTGTTAAATATTTTCAGTTTCACTGCACGAATATCCCACATTCTCAAGAGTTTTAAACCCTCCTGGCAGAATGCTCTGCTGAGCCTCAGAAGATTAGAGAGACCCTCTGGGGGTATCTCTCCCTCATTGGCTCATTCATTCATCCATTCATTCATCCACTGAGTACCCAGTTGGCCCCGGGGCCCCTTGTAGAGTCACAGGCTATAAGGTCCGGTGGGTCCAGTGGGCGTGTGCCTGCAAGTCATCCCTGAGAGCCGCTTTCCAAGGAGAGAGAACAGCTTACACAGAGGATGGGGAGTTTGGTTCCTCAGGGCAGGACTGAAGCACCATGAGCACCTTGTTTCTGTCCTCCCCACTCTCTCTGGGCATGTTCTGCTCTAGCTTTCTGGTGGTCCTGGGATGAACCATGTGGGGCAATCTGCATGGTCTCTGTGACCCAGCAGGCTCTGGTGGCCACAAGGTGTTGGGTGGCAGCCTGGAGCCCTGGGGAGCAGCCCTACCTACCCTACTGTGGATCCTTCTGTTGGAGAAGCTGCAGAGTTTTATGGAAGGAAGGCATGGTGGTGCGACCCAGGCCTGCTGGCCTCTATGGGTGTAAGTGGGCCATGGCATTTCTTGTTAGCAGTGTTCTGGACGTTAGGCAGAATTATCCTACGAGTGAAAATTTTTCCATGCAGAGAGATGCATACAGCATTTTAACAGCTCAACACTAACTAGTTCTAGTAAAATATAAAGCCCTGCTCAAGTTTCCTCCTTTAATGGAAAAAAAACTCTGACCCAACAGTGCCCATATTTATGTCATTGGTGAGACCAATGTGGTAGAATTTACATCCTTTAAAAAAGAAAAAACTTGAAATTACACTTTGAGATACATCGATCCAAATACCTCAACTATCAAACTTCTGATACATCAATTCAAAAGTTCCCTTGATTTTCATTCTTTCTTTTAGTGACTTAGTGACTGTCAGAGCTGGAAGAGACCTCATAAAGACAGTGGGCACACCACGCAGAGTGTGCTGGTAACAAGAGGAAGGAAGTCCATATTTTTAAAGCTTGGAGAACTGGGATATTTTAAGTCAACTTCTTGTCTGATCCAATTATATCTTCATTGTTTTTAGTGCATAATGAATACTGACGGGGAGACTATTCCAGGCCCAGCACCAGGGTTGATTCTGCCATTTTCTTGCTGTTTCCTTGACCTTGCATAATCACTGTGATCTTCAGCCCACCTGTTTCCTTACAGGAATCTTTAAGTTACTCATCCATTTTACGAAGGGTAACTGGATCCAGACCACGATATGTTGTAATGGAGCACACGTAAACTGCAAAATGTAGCTTTGTGCTGAAGGCTAACCAGCTGGCCAGGCTCACGAACTGGTCAGGCTAACGAGCTGGTCAGGACACCTGTGATGATGAACCTCCCTTCCCTCAGTAACGTGCATGCCACGTGGGGGCCTGGCTTCACACCAGTCACTGTCCAGATTCTTTGGAGGATAAAATAACTACCAAATAACAGCATTTTGCACCTCGGTGGTTTATGGGGTACCTCCATGTGGAGAACGACCAATTTGTCTTCCAGATGCCGAAGATGAGGCAAGACTTGCTCCAGGTCACACGCTTAGACATCATGGCCAGGATGAGAGCTCAGTGCTCCAGAGGCCCAGGGCTCGCTCTGCATTTCCAGGTGCCCAAGGGGGCTGCTCCACAAGACCTCTCTGCATGTCCAGCCCTATTTGAGACCCATGATCCCCATGGGAAACAACAAATGCTCCAAAATGAAAGCAGTGCTGTGACCCAGGGGAGTCATGGGGTAGATGACAGCAAATTTACCTGTGGCAGCAAAGGCATTGTAGACGGCACCGGTTTGGGGTTACTATCAAGTTAAGGTTGGGTCTCCTAAAGTCACCCCCATCTGCTTTTCATGCAAATCACTCTGAGTCAATGGGGACAACCGTTGCTTGTAATTGGAAGTTTTAATGTTGAATTAGCGACTATTGAAAAGCACGAGTTCTAATAGCAGCTGTTGAGAGTGAACATTGTGACCTCAAAGGAACAAGGGGATTTGATGCTAATGAATGGATCAGGAAAGACCCTGGTTTGTATGCTGAGAAAGTGAAGCCAAAGGGATTCAAGAAATAAGGAAGTTACTAGGAGACGTATTAGTTTGGTTTGTTTTTAATGGATCACGGAATAAAAGACAATATACCCAGGTGTGCCAGTGACCTTTCTGGAGTTTCTATAAAATGTGACAGGAACAATGAACCTAGGCATTGAAACCAGCTGAGAGAAGCCACCCAGAACGGTAGTCTCCAGTCACTTGTCTTTTAAAGAAAATTTAAGTTCTAAAAAGTTGAAACTCCACCTACGTAGGGTTGCCTCTTTTTAAATTTGTCACAGTCCGGGGTATAGGTAGGGGGAGCCAATAAATTTAAGTCTTATTAAACATTAAGTGAAAACAAATTGTCTGAATTGGAGATAAAATGTAGAATGGAGTTAGATTTATTTTCATGGCTTTTATTATTAAAGTGGTGAAAAGAATTGACTGTATATGCATAAAATAGAAACTATACATCAAATAGCATACACGAGATGTAAAATTAGTGATGCTTGTGACATTTTTGCAAATGTTTTTCTTAAGGGGTAATGCTTTTAATATAACGTATCTTGTTTTTTAATTTTTTTATTTGTTATTTTTAGGTATACATGACAATAGAGTATATTTTGACATATTATACATACATGGAATATAATGTATTCTAATTAGGAATCTCATTCCTGTGGCTGTACATGATGTGGAGTTACACTGCTCATGTATTCACATATGAACATAGGAATTCATTCCACTGTCTTTCTATTCCCATCTCCCTCCCTTCCCATCTCCCTCCCCTTTGTCTACTCCAATGAACTTCTATCCACCTCTCCCTCTTTACTATGTGTTAACATCCCAAATGACCAAAGTCCAAATGTTCTCTCTGATGTGCAGATGCTAACACATAATAAGGGTGAGGGAGCATAGAACTTTGTTGGATTAGACAAAGGGGAATGAAGGGAAGGGAGGAGGCACGGGAATAATGTATCTTGTAAATCAACATAAAAGACATTAACATTCATTGAAAATATGGATAGATTCATAAGCAGAAAAATCACAGAAATTAACTTTAAAATATCGTTGAAAATTTAAAAATATGTCCATTTGTAAAGGAACCACCACCATTTTTTCCACCATAATTTTTAAAAGGACATTCCAATGCCCCAAAAGTCATCTCTAAATCTCAAAGGGTACGTGGGCAGCCTCATAAGTGGAATATGCTTAGCTTTCTGAAAACTCATCACTCTGTTCTTATTCTTCTCATTTCACCATGAACCAAGTGTCTGAAGCCAGTCTGGGGACCACTGTTTGGACCATTGATCTGGAAAACTCTGAGCACGTAGCTCAGCCTGTGCAAAATGATGAAGGGGCCTAATGTGCACACACACCCAGGGTCAGCTGGGACGACAAAGGAGGCCACCAAAAGTGCCTTCACCCAGTGGACCTGGAGACTCCTGGGAGAGAGGAAAGACTTCAGTGGGATTGCCCACCTTGTCCCTGGACCCTAGTGAAGCCACTCTGTCAAATCTCCATGACAGTATCTGGGTGGATGGGAGATGCCAGCTGGTGAAAGTGGGTGTGGTAAGAAGCAGCTCTGCCTAGGAGGGCTGGGGAGCAAGGTGAGCTTCATGGCACTCGAGGGCTTGAGTGATAATCCCAGAGAATCCAGGCAAACAGCCCTCACGGACAAGAGCCAGTGGCTCTGGGCACTCGGGTGGTGGTACTAGCTGAAGCCTACCAGGTGCACGGCAAGACCACAAGGTTCCTGAACATGACTAAACTGGAGAGGGTCCGTGTATAAGGACCTTGCATGAGACCCCTCCACCAAGTGGCCTCCTCCACTTCTCTGAACACAACCCTCCCCCACATAGGACAAATAGGGCCCTTCAAAGGTGGGCTGTTCACTTAATAAGCAGAGAGAGGAGACCCACCTCCTTCCTAAGGTGGCCTCAGGACACCTCCAGGATCCACCCCCTCTGAGGAGGCTGTCCCTGTTTCTGCAGAGGATGTAGACTCAGGTGAAGCTGGATGAACATTTCTCCAGTGACTTCTTCCTGAGAGCCCCAGGCCCTGTAGAGAACTATCCTTAATGTACAACAGTGGGAATTCTGGCAAGATGGAGGAGGACTTCCAAACTCCAAGTCACCATTAGGGTTAACTATAATTCTGTCTTATAGAGACCCAGCGCACATCATCTCCACCAATCCTCACCCTGTCACTGTGAGCTGTGGCTGCCGCCATTTTGCAGTTGAAAGAAAGTATTAAAGCTAGAAGGGTTTAAAGAAGGTCCCGAGGGTCACTCACTAAATGGCAGAAGTGGAATTCAAACCCAGTTCTGTCTACTCCCAAAGCCCCCTCTTAACCCCACCACACTCCCAGAAAGAGTAGCTGAGAGGAAAAAAAGCAGAAAAAAGAAAAACCCTAGAAAACAAGCTGAACAGAGACCAGAAGAGGAGTGATTCAATGCATTATGTATATTATGCTCATGAACGGTTAGGCAGGTATACAAAGAAATAAGTTACATTTATATGTATGAACCTAGAGATGTTTCTTATATGGTTTAGGGGGGCAGAATATATGTCCTATCATTCCAATTTTCTTCCTGTAAAAGTCCAACATCTGTGAATTTGTTTGTAGAAGCACAGAACTTATAGAGCAGCCCCATAATATGGACTCAACCTCAGATACCTCTGGGGAGGGTTGAAAGGGGAGGAGAGTGACCTTCCCCCTTATCACTGGAATTGTCAGAACAAGCATATCTCAACTTCCTAATTGAAAAGAAAAAAAGAAGACCCTTGTTTCATGTCCTCTGTACAACCCAGGTGAGCAATTTTTTGCCGAAATGAGTCAAAGTGAAGCAGCAGGGCCCTCCCAGTTCACTGGGAACTCTCCACTAGTTGGGCAGGCTGCCCGGAAGCAGGGAGGTAGGACCAGCGCTTCCAAAGATAAAGGGTCCCTCTGCCACCAAGCCAAGAGGGCCCATGGAAAGAGAGAGGCTCCCCTGTTCAATCCGTCTATCTCTCCCCCTCGACCCAGGCCTTGGCACTGTCAGGAAAGCTGCGATCGATCACCTGGAAATAACTTCACCTTGACATTGAATGGACTCGGGGCTTTTGCATTTCCAGGCAACCCAATCGTATTAGCAGCCCCCAAACCCAATTATGGCCACACACACCCTCAAAACATCTCCCTGCAAAAGGGGACAACTGAGCCCAGTTGGCTTCATTACGGGCTCCTCTTGGAAAAATCAGTGGCAGCATGAAATCTTTAGTCTATTAATAGAGGTCTCCTACACTCTGACAATAGCAGCTCATAAAAAAAGAGAGCGAGAGAGAGGAGTGGCTACCGAGGTTCTGATGGATGGAACCAGAATTGGATCACAGAGGCTCAGCTCCTGGCTTACTTGAGGTTCCAGCCTTGAAGAGACAGAAGGCTTTTGCCTTTCAAAGGCATGGACTTGAAAGTGTTCTGTGGAAACTGTGGGAAGGTGTTTTAAAAGCTAGTGAGCGTCAAAGACAAATTGGATAAAGATGTGCCACAAGAAAGCCAGGTGTTTCTCTAGGACTTTGAGATGAACTCAGGACATAATTGGATCCTAACAATCCTTGCAGAATAACTGAGGGGAGGGTGGCAGGCATGTGGAGTTTTTTAGGTGAGGAGCCCTGTGACATTCACTCAAAGTCACAGGGAGGAGATGGAGGCCTCGACTTAGACCAGTGACAGCACAGCCATGGGCTCACCTTTCTGATCTCAAAGCGTTTCCCCTATGCCCCCAAATTACTTCTCCTAAGAAGCAATAAAAGGGGTATCAGGACTGGGTTTTCTTGCTGACAGGGGGTCATCTGGGACCAGTCCTTTGACGTCCTACAGCTGAAATATACCAAACATAATTCCCCATCCTACAAGGACCCACACCTGGGAGGTTCGGAGAGCGTTTGGTTCCACACCCAGGCCTGATCATTCTCGATAGCCAAAGGCACTTTACAGTGTGGGAAGCACTCTGCAGGTTGAACTTCACAAATCACCCTGGCCAGGCAGGACTGGCCTGATGGTCCCTGTTTAATACACAAAAGCCTCAAATAGGGGGCTACAGGCAGAGCCCACTCTAGCAACTTCCAGTCCCCAACCCGACACTCTTCTTGTCCAGTGTGGAGAGCAAAACCAAGCAGGGTCTCCACCGCGGACGCCTTTGCTTGGCCATGGAGTGAGGTAGTCCACCAATCCTCAGCAGTCTTGCACTGGACTGGGGACACTTCCTCCCGAGGGCCCCGCGGTCAAGCCATGGCTTCACATGCACAGTGGGAGTCTCAGCTGAAATCACAGAAAAATGAATAAATTAATTAAAAGGTGGGCGATTCATCCATCCATGTTCATCATCCCCTCAAACCCCTCAGCTTCCTGGCACACTGTCTAGGGACAGGCACAGGGACCCTTTCTCCAAGATTCCTTCTGTAACTTTTGCTGATCAGCCAGTGCCCATGGCCAGAGGGGAAGGACACCAAGGAAGCCGCGGAGCTTCTGGAAGCCGTGCCATTTTATGGCGTGTTTAAATAGCTTTTGCTCCCTGATTTGGCGTCGCTTAGGGTTATGTTAAAATTAGCATGTCCAGGAAATAGCAGCGAGGAAAGATGGCCCAGAAACCTTTTTTAGAATAGGAAGGAGAATGTTGGCCTGCTTTTAATTTTGTGCCCAGGGACAGACTACAAAGTGAAGGGGAGTTGACAAGCTGTACGTCTCCCTGCGCGCTTTGTCTTGCTTGTGCCTCGTGAGTGGGGTCGGTGGAGGGTGTCAGCTTTCCCATCCGTAAGCCACCTCACCTGGGTTCCTCGGCCAGTCCCAATGGGTTTTAATGGCTGTGGCTCCCTCGTGGCTGACCAGCTGCAGTTTAGAGTTCCTCGGGCTCTCCGGGTCACTGCCCCACCCTGGTCACAGCTGTGTGGAGGACCTCCCCTTCTTCCTCATCCTCCCTCCTCACTCCTATCTGTAGGAGTGACAGCCCACTCACATGTCCTTGGAATTGTGTCCTGTCGCAGGAGGATACCTCGTTTTTCGGGCTGTTATTATATAAGAGTGGCATCACACGGTGCGTCTCACTCCTTCATTCAACGCTACATTTGTAAGATCTTGTCACTAAATCTAGCTGGTGGTTTCTGACTGCTGCAGAGCATTCCCCCTCCTCTGTCTGCGGGAGATGCCTTCCAAGACCCCCAGCGGGTGCCTGAAGAATCATGGATGGTCTCCACCCTGTGTCTGCTATGTTTTTTTCGTACACGTAGCGGCCAATGATAAAGTTTAATTGATAAATTAGGCACAGCAAGAGATTAACAATGACTAATAATGAAATAGAACAATCATAACAATATACTGTAATAAAAGTCACGTGAACCTAGTCTCTCTCTGTTTCTCTCTCTCTCAATATCTGACGCACTGTGGCCACCCTTCCTCTTCCTGGGATGCTATGACATGGACACAAAGTCCCTGTGCTGAGATGAAGTGAGGTGAGTGACACAGGGTGGTGGTGTAGTGCCAGGCTACTAAGTAAGGGTCACTTGAACACAAGCCCTGGGAGAACTGTGCCTCATAAGTCAGTCTGAAAACCCAGACACCTACCGATTGACTAATGGGCAGTTCAGGCAGCATGGACATGCTGATGATTCACATTCCCGGCAGGTCAGGGCAAGGTGGACCAAGATTTCATCACAGTACTCAGGACAGTGTGCAATTTTAAATTTATGAATTGTTTATTTCTGGAATTTTCCATGTAATATTTCCAATCAGCAGTTGGCCTCAGGTGACTGAAACCTCAGAAAGCAAAACATCAGATGGGGTAGGGAGGGGAGTAGCTAGCTACTGCATTCCACTCTCTCACCCCACTGTATCACAGTTCTGCCTCTTGCTAGCTGTGTGACCTTGGGCAACTTACTTAACCGCTCTGTGCCTCAGGTTCCTAATACATAAAATCAGACAGCAAAAAGGGCCTATGTTACAAGATTTAATAAGTTTTAATATATCCTAATAGTTGAGAAAAACTTGGCACCTAATAAGTGCTTTAAAAAACTCTAGCTACATTATTATTTATTTCTTCCCAATTCTCCCAGTGAAGGGTGTGTGGGATAGACAACTCTCTGCAAACACAAATAATACTGCCATGGGCATCCTTGTTCATGTTCCCGCATATTATTTTCCATTAATTTCTCTGGGACACATACCCAGCAGTGGGTTTGCTGAAATACAGGGCGTGTGAATAATTTCAAAAAGAGAGGCCAGGCTGCCCTCCAGGATGTCCAGTTTGCAGAAGTCTTGAGACCTCTTGCTCCCACAGCCCTCCGACACTGGGAGCATCCTGCCTTCCAGTGGCTGCTAACCTGATGGGTGAAAAGCAGCCTCTAGTGTTGTCCCGTGTGTCTCTGGGCACTAAGTGGGTTTGCACATCTCTCCATAAGCCTGGGAGTCTCCGGGGAATTCATCCTTTGCCCAATGTCCTGAAGAGCTTCCTGTCTTTTCCTTCTTGGTTTGTGGTCATCCCGCCATATTCTCATCTCCTTGTCGGTTCTAAGCCTTATCTGCAATTCTATCACCAATTGGTTACCTTGGTCTGCGGTGTCTTTTACTAAGCAGAAATTCTTAATGTGGTCACATCCATCCATTTTTCCCTTTGTAATCTGTACTATGTTAGTAATGCTTAAAAAGTCTTTTCAGAAAACACACACACACACACACACGCACGCACGCACGCACACACACAAAAAAAATCACCTTCATCTTCCCCTGTAGATGTACAATCCAAGCTGATTCTTGAACATGACAGAAGATAGAGATCTGGATTGTTTTTCTCCAGTAGCAAGCCCATTTCCCACCTAGCACCCGTGGACGCACACACCATCCATTCTCTGCTGATGTGCTCGCCACCTCTCTCAGAACAGAATCAATGCAGGGGACGAGGGATTCCTGTAATCCACGGTGTTGTATTGATCTCATTGATCCCACACCAGGAATGCACTCACCACATTTGCAGGCTCTTAGCACATTTGCAGCACCCAGCAGGGGGAAGCCTCTATTTCCTCTTTTTCAAAACTGTCTTAGGAATTGATGGATGTTTATTATTTCACCTGCATGTTAGAATAAGTTTGTGAAGCCAGTCCCCAGATTCTACCACTTACTCTGGTTGAAGTGTCGTGGCATTTATTTGAGGAGAATTTACATTTTCAGCATCCAGTATTAAACACTTATCTAAGTCTTACAATAACCTTTAAGAGAGTTATTTTTTTTAAAAGGTCTGGAAGATTCTTTGCAAGACATTTTCCTAGGTACTTCATCATGTTGCTTCTGAAAATAGTCTCTTTTCTCCTGTTCATATGCTAATTGGTTATAAAGAATAGTACTGATTTTTGTAAGTTATTTTGTATCCAATAACTTTGCTAACATTTATTGTTAGTTCTCATGATTTGCCTGTTGATTCCGTTGAGTTTTTCATGTCTGCAGATGAGTTTCTGTCCCTTTCCTCTCTATATTTGTTCTTCCAATTCCTTTTTCATGAATTATCATAACGGTCAGGACCTCCAGTAATACATTGAAGAGTAACAATATTTTGTAGGCATCTTGTATTATTCCAGACTGTGAAGTAATTGTTTCCCTATTAAACATCATTGTTCATGGTAAATTCTTCATGCATACGCTTTCTCAAAGAAGTTCTATTCCCAGGGTGTGACCATTTATTTTGATGTATTTTTATGTTTTGGAGTGATCCTTGATTTTTCATGATCTTATTTCTGGATTAAATCTTCGGGCCAATAGACCTTTCTAAATACTCTTGGATCCAGTGAGTTAATATTTCATTGGGAAATCCAAAGAGACTATAATCTTAATTTTCTAAAACAATTTGCTTTCTTTAAAGTTTGAGTTTTACAGGCTCTTTTTTTTAAAAAAAAAAAAACAACAACAATCTGAGCCTATTTTTTGCCTTTAGTTTTCAGTTCCTTCAATGGTTATGGTTCTGTTCAATTTTTCTGTTTCTTGGGTTGTAATACACCCAACTCAAATTGTGTGTAGGTTTTTAAAATTCTTGTTTTCTAGAAAATTGATAATTAGATGGTAATTCTAATCAATTATATAGGCATTCACTTCCTCTTCCTGATGCTTGGAATATTATCTATTCATGGTCATTTTTTTGCCAGAAGATTTGTTTTTCAGAGAACATGCTTTCAGTTTGGTTATTTCTCCTCTCTGCATTAACATACGTCCTCATCTTTTTATTCTGTCTTATTTGCATCTTGTAATTCCGTCGGTCTTTTCTAAATACCCTGAATTGGAGGTTGAGCTTGTTTGTTTTCAAAATTTTTTTTTTTTACTGGATGATAAATGTAGTATTGGAAGCTCTATGCTTCTAAGTACCAGTTAGCTACATCTCCTAAATGTCACTTTATGGTACTTTTGAGTTTTGTTCATCACTATTTGGTATTTTCCTGTAAGTATTCCTCTTTGAATAGTGATATCACCAGAGAGGTGGGAATTTTTGTAAGCATCATTATTAGTAATTGCTAATTATTAGTAACTGCTAATTTCTTGGCATTGAGGTCAGAGAATAGTGTCTCTCTTCATCCACATAACCATGGGATCGTCCTCTACTGATGTATAGTTAGACCTCTGTCTTCTAGGTTCCTTTTAACACTTTGAAAATGCTATTTGGTTTTCTTGAAATCAGTGTTCCTGTTGAGAAGATGGATGTCAATTTGATTCTTGTTTTGTATTCTGATTGTGTGTGTGTGTGTATGTGTGTGTGTATTGTTTTGTTTTGGGGGGGGGTTGTTTGCCTTTTCTCTCTGGAAGTACTGTACACTTAAATGTCACCACAGATTTGTCTACTAGTGTTTTATATTTTTACCTATATTGTCCAGCACTCTGTAATCCCTTTCAATTTTAAGTCTTATATTTATCTTTGGTTCTTAGAAAAAATCTCAGTATACATATATTTGTATCCATACATATATGCAAATATATATACTTTCCTCCACTCTTTTCTGAAAAGGACGCCTATTTTTCTCCTGAGACATCTGGTATGGATCTTGACATTTATTCCTCTTTCAGTCCCCCTATCTCCTAGGCTTTCCTCGTCTGTCCTCCTGGATCCTGTTTTGAGACTTCCCAGACTCCACCTTCAAGTTCGTTGATTTGATCTTCAGGTGCAATCATTCTGCTACTCAACCTGCGTGCTGAGCACTTTGTCAAGTGTTATACATTTTAAGCTCAGGAATTGCAGTTGGGTATTGATAACGGCTCATTTCTGCCTCAGGCTCCCAACATCCTATCCTATTTCCTCCTATTTCCGTGAGAATATAAAGTTCTTGCTCGCTTGATGCATCCCGCTGCCCCGCCTAACTTAGTTTGCTCAGCTCCTCACAGTTTTTCCTCTAATGATTATTCTGCTTTGGCAAGTGATAGACATTTGGGAAAGGAGTGAGGTCGGGGGGCCCCAGCTGTGCCTTTGACAATGAACTTGAAGGAGGAGGGCCTGGCCTCGGCCAAAAGAGCCCATCCAGCAGGACCACCTGGCTGGCTTTGCACTCTGCAGCCCAGCCGGGAGAATCTCCCTGTCGGGCACCGGAAGAGTTGTTCCTTCTGGTGTCTGTGATTACCCAGCCCCACTGCCCACCCTCTAGGGTCTTGGGGCTGCAAGGCTGGGGAGCGAACAGTCAGGGAGTCTGCAGTTTTCCCACCTTGTGCAGATCACCCAGGGCAACAGCACGGAGAGGACAAGCTTCATGGCAAAGCCCCTCCTTCCCTCAACCCACGCCCATCAGTGGCATCTGGTCTACCTCCTTTGTACCTGCCATTTCGCACTTTTCTCCCAGCTGAGAAACCAATTTCCCAGTCTCCCCCTAAGTTCCTTGGACCCACCGGCCTCCCTCTGGCTTTTCCTACACCCTCAAGTTGGTTTGGGGATCCAGGGCCCGCCAGCATCTCTGCTGGTTAGCCATTTCTTCTGGGAGTGAGATGGTTCCTTCCACCTGCTGATTCAAGGTCTCTGCTCTGTTTTTAATCCATCTGCACACTTCCACCATCTTGCTTTATGTGTCAAGTCCCAAGTGGCTGCATTGCTTCAAAAAAATAAAATAAAAAGAGGGCAGGTCATGTCCTGAACCTGGATCCTATCACCCAGCTGTACAGACGAGAGCCAGGAAGGGAAGGCCAGGTAGGTGCCAAGACGGGCAGACTCTGAGGACTCTTTCTCTTCTTCTCCGTTGCTTTCTCAAGCCATGTCAGTCTCCTAAGCAGTTTCCTACCTCCTGAGCAGCGCTGCCTGCCTAAGGCTGCCAGTTTTCCCTTCCAGGAATCTCAAGGGCCCACGACGGCCTTGGGATTGCGGGCCTCGCATGTAATTCCCTCTGCTTTTCAACCCTATTTGTCTCTGCCTGTCAGATTTCTCGAATCTTGGTTTCAAAGGACTCCACTCTACACAGGCAAATGGGTAGGTTCCTCAAGGGTGTCCCTTCCTCTGTAATCAGCCATGACACTGGGTACCAGAACCACTGTCCCAAAACTTCTCAGCAGGCTGCAGTGCTGGGCCAACTTATGCCTTCTCCAAGACAGACAGGGAAACAGGGGGAAGGCCAGGAGCCCCCTCTGATAGTGAGACTTGTGCTGAGCAGCCCTCCTGGGTTGCCACCCTACCCCTGCCACCACCATCATGTCCCCTGCCCAAAGTCCCCTTCAACCTGGGCCTCCTCTAACATCCTAAGGATGCCACCACCATCTCTCAAGACTCCGCCAACTGGCACTCATCCCCAGAGCGGCATCGGTCTTCTTCAAACTCTGTGGCCTGTGCCAGACTCCACTGTCTCTGTAGAAATCCCTGCCCCTCTCATGGCCTCGCATTCTGCCGGGAACATTCTCTGGCTCCTTGGGGCTGCCAGCCAGCAACCTTGTGCTCACTCGGCAGCAGCTTCTCCTGGTTCTCCCACATTCCTGGAATGTGCCCAGCCTCGGCCCACTCCCCTGAGTGCTAGCTTTCTCTTGAGAGACCCAGACCTCCTCCTCGGAGGTGCAGACTGCACACACACCCCCCACTTGCTCACCTCCATCTGCCCACTGAGCCCCACCCAGGCTCTCCAGGAAAATGGTCCAGGCCAAGGTCCTCCTCCCTTAGCTTGACATTGTACTTCTCCTTCTCAAAACTCAATCTCTCCTTGGTTTCCAGGACGCCATTCCCTAGGGGGTTTGAACCCTCTCCAGAGCCCTCCCACTGGTCACCCCTTAAACATGAGTGTTTCCCAAGTCCCCAACTCGGCCCTTCCCCCTCTGACTTCTTGTTCTTGATGTCCCAAGCTCTCCCTCATGGTGACCTCATGGTGACATCACCTGTCATCCAGACCCAGAGCCTCTGCCTTCTGGAGGTCTTGCCGAGTCTTGATTCTGCCTCAAGCCCCACATCGAAATGGCCACCAGGGACTAGAAGTTCCACCTTCCTACCATCTCTGAGGTTGGCCCCCTCCCTCCATGCCTACTGTCACTGCTTTTGACAAGGACCTCAGGCTTTTCAACTCAAACCACTGATGTAACCCCCATCTGCTCTCACTGCCTAGTTTCTCTTTCCCCCAAGCCATCCGCTAAAATGCGGGCAAGTAGAGTTTTCTAGAACAAAACTCTGTGCCAGCTTTTCTGTTTAAGGCTATCTGATGACTCCAAAATCAATCATAAAGCCCTTAGCATGGCACCCAGGGCCCTGTAGGATCTGGACACCCCTTGTCTGGAAAGCCTTCAAGCCTCTCTAGCTAACTGATCTCTCTGGAGTGTCAAGCAGCCCCAGCCCCAGGGCTCCTTCCCCGCATCACCCCTGCCTCTGGATAGGATCTCTTCCCAGGGCTCCACGAGGTCCCCTGGGCTCACTGCTCACCAACACTGCTGAACTGCACTGTCTCCCCCCTAGGATACACACTCCATGTTTTTTCTTCTGTGTTTCTAGCCACTTGCGTAGTGCTGGGTCCTTGGTGATGGATCTGGAAATGGTGGTGGATCAATGGGTGGGTGGATGAATGAATGAATGAATGAATGAATGTTCTACCATGGGGGCAAACTTTGCCTAGAGAATACTGTATTATGGTTAGTGAATTCTTGGCACCAAACTGGAAATGTTTAGATGATGTCAAACAGGGCCATTAAGTGACTTTATGTCACTTGACAAATTTAAAGGGGGAGGGGAACAAGGAAAGGGAAAGGGACCTACTATTTATTGGGTAGCTCCTTAGTAGGCATTTTTTTTAAAATGTTCTCTCATTTAACCTTGGTAAGAATACTCTGGAATCAATATCTTGGTTTTCTAGATCCACAATTATGGCACAGAAAAATTAGCCTCAGGCCCCCGTCGTATTCCAAAATCTGTGCTTCTTCCAGGAGATGAGCCCGAAAGACCACCCAGGTAACCCTGCAGGTTGGAGGCTGAGGAGGAGGCAGAGGGGCCAATGGCAAGGCGGCTGCGGAGGTCCTGCCAGTGGGGATGCTGAGCATGGACCCGGATGCATGGGCTGCCGTGAGCTCTAGCTTGAGGTCCAGTTGGTTTGCAGATGAGAGAAGGTAGGGAGAGAGTGACGTCAGGGACGACTGAACACCCAGAGGTGTCATTTCAGAGATTTGTCTTCTGTGGACTCTAGAGCATTATGGGGAGTCAGATTTCTGCTCCCTGCTAGGAAGGACTCTCTGGCCAAGGTGAAAGGGGCGGGGGACACTGGCAGAAGCAAAGGGAGACACCCTGGTTCATTACCCCTAGTCTGGGACAGCAAACGGTGGGCTAGAAATATTGGTAAAGGTGGGTGATTGGGAGAACAAGCCTCAACAGGTGCATGGTTCACTGGAATAGGTGCTGGATGGGTGGCAAAAATAATGCCTTCTCCTTAGCACCTTCTCAACGTGCACAACGGTGATAAGGATGACGCTCTCCAAGTGCAGTTTGAGGGGATGGATTCGAAAGTTGAACTACTCACTATCAGGCAAATGTGGGCGTGGCTTCCTTCCGCTTCACAGCCATAACCAGTCTGGCACTAACCAGAGGTGTTGTATTGTTTATTTTTCTACTTGGAAGAAAATGTATGAACGTTCATACTTTAAATTCAATGGTTTTCTGTGTGTGATCAAATAAACTGACTTGGTTGAAATGAAATATTTTTTAATGGTTTCTAAGGTATTTGTTTCTGTTCTGGTCTGGGTTTTTTTGTTCTTGTCTGTTTTACTTTTTTTTTTTCTCCCAAACAAATTGCCTTCCTGTGCTGCCTTGAACTTCGATGGTTCAACATCTGGGATTCATAGACGGGCTAACTGTGCCCAGGTGCCCTAATCAGAGGGGCTGGGATAGCAGCAGGTGGCCAATTAACTTCCAGATAGCACACAGGGGGCCGCTCCACCAGCTTCCCTTGTTTATGACTCAGACTCTCTCAGGGTTCCAGCAGGGCAGATCCCCCGAGGCAGCAGGACATTTGTCCCAGTGGCCTGTTGAGGACTGCAGCTTTGAAAATGCTGTTGAAATGGCTGATGAAAGAGCAGCTATGGCCCAAACCCCAGAGCCCCAGCCTGAAAGCCTGGCTTCACAGAGGCTTGTGGGAAACAGAGACCCACCCTCGAAAAGCCAGAGTTAGAACGCAACTTGGGAGCCACGGGGTCTTTATCCCTCATTTTACAGATGAGGAAACCGAGGCCTAACGCTGGGTGGGCATGCTCCACTTTCCGTGCCCCAGCTCGGGCCTCTTTCTCCTCACATCCCCACTCCATCTACTGCCCCCCTACAAAGAGGAACACCTCTCCGCAGGCTGTCCTCTGAAATCCCACACGGGAAGGGAGCATGCGTCTCTGAACACACATCACCGCAGTGGCACGCTAGAGTTTGGACACAGACATTGTTCCCTGCAGATGCAGACACCTCATGGACCCTCAACAGCAACATTCTCAGCGTGGTCCACTGGTTTTGGCACTTAGTTCTTCGGGGGGTTAATGGCTCTGCTTCCACATCAGTCAGCCCTGACAACTTGTTCTTTCAAAATCGTTAACCATAAACTGGAATTCAACACTGTATCTGCAGAGTGCCTTCTTCCCAGACACGGTAGTGAAGGGGGAACGGGTGTCAGGGTGGGTTCGATAGCACGTCCTTTCTATCCTCAGGGGCACATTTCAGGCTCTTGGGCCTGAATATTTTCAGAAGTGCAAGAAAGAGTGCCCGGGCAATGGGAGAGAAAAACACATCCATCACATCCAGCCCAGACCCGTTAATGTGAAAAACTGGCCGGTGCCTGGCCTCACGCTGGCCCTGGCGCCTGTGTCCTGAGCACTGAGGATCTAACCAAGCAGATGTGAGCGGTGGACATCCCAGCAGGGCCATCAGGGCTGGAGAGCCGGTCCCCGTGGAGCTGCTGCCTCAGGGGGAAACCCACCCTTCAGCTTTGAAGGTTTCCATCCCTGGAGGACGCCTGGATGGCAGCCAGAGGAGTGACTCCCTGTCCCTCCAGACCACCAAAGATGACACAAGAGGCTGCAGACACTGGGCCCAGAAAGCTGAGAGCAGGAAATAAATACCTGGTCCTAGATGCCAGCAGTCTCGAAATGGACATGTGCCTTACCCCAGTTTTGTTGAAACAGTCATGTTTTTAAGCTAAATTTAAGACAAGGAGGAGGCGGAGTGGGAGGGCTCTGTATTGGTAAGATAAGGAGGGCGTCTTACATTTTCCTTGTCCCTTACAAAGCATATTCACAATATCTCAGCTTCACCATGGGATACCTGATACTCAACATGACTGTTTGACTTGGTCACTTTGACCATTATCGTTTCCTCTTTATTTTAAACAGGTGTGCATTGCACGCAGCGTCTGGACCCAGGGCTTCACTTCCCGCCCCCACTGAGCTGCGCTCCAACTTCTCTGAAGTCCCATCTACGTGTCGTGCTCTAAAACCACCGCCCTAGGAAGTGGGTGAGTATTTGGGCCGAGACCCTTGGTTCTGCCCACAGAAATTGACTCTGGCCAACTTGAGAACATAAAGACAATCTACTGGGAAGAAATCCAGCAGCTTCCAGAATGGACCAGAAAAATGGAAGAAAGGAACCAAGTCCATGCTACAGGGAGAGTCTGATCTGGATGACAGAGTAACCTCCACCACTGTCATTGTCACCGTTGCCTCCATTGCGTCTACTGAGATGATTCTCCACGTGCCCGTCTCTCTGCTCTACCTTTCAGATGCAAAGGCCCTGGCCCAGGCGGCTCACCCTCCTGGCCAGGGACCCTCACAGCACCTGCCTTCTTCAACTTCCCCGCAGGAGACAGTGCTCCCCTCCCCCACCATGGAGGCACACACAGTGGGGATCCCCACAAACAGAAGGCCATCCACACAGTAGGTCAGCTATTATTCTCTTCTCATAGAAGAGGAAACTGAAAGTGCTCACAGCCTCATAACAGTAAGTGACCCACCCAGCATCACCTAGCTGGTAAGAAATGCCATGCCTCTTAAGGGTCATCACGCTTTACTCACCACATCAGGACTGTCTGGAGAGAGAGAGCTGTGAGTTTGCAGACTTTAATGGAAACCACCCACCTCTGAGCCTGACCGGTGCTCCTCAGGCTGAGAATATCCCATAGGAAAGGGCCCTTGCGTGCAGGCGGACAGTTCTGTATGGAGGGGCTCTGAGCCTCTCTCCCTGCCTCCCTCTCTTTCCTCTCCCTCTCTCTCCCCATTCCAGTAAAATTCTTTTAGCACCCCTGGTCCCATCACCAAAGTTCCTACAGTGTCACCAAGTCAGGGGACTGAACTTCATTCTGTCTGGTGAGTGGTGCATGAGGCAGAACAACAGATGAGTTCAGAGAGCCAGGCAAGAGCCTGTGACAAAGTATTTGGGCTTTGTTCAACCAGAGGCCATTGGGAGCCTTGGAAGGGTTTTCAGCAGGAGTGACCCAGTCCAGTTTTAGTAAGTGGAAGAATGGACAGGCTGGAATGAGGAGGAGGAGGCACGAAGAGACTAATGAGCAGGCAATCATGGTAGACAGGTGGCCACAGTGGGGACAAGGAACAGTGGAGGGAGTCAAATATTAAGCTGATGGAATTAAAGGTCTTGGCGATTGATTTGACACAGAGTGGGTGGGAGCCGGCAAAGATTTTTGAGCAGTGGCGACATTCTCCAGGAGAGGGAATGCTGGTAGGCGGGCAGGTCATAGAAAGCAGGAGTCTTGGGGGCTGGGGACTCAGGAAGGACGTCTATAAGCTGTGTCTGTCAGCCTTCTGTTACTATAACAAAGTACCTAAGAGAACTGATGTGTAAAAAGAAAAGCTAGATTTTGTCTCACCATTTTGGAGGTTCTATCCATGACCAGGCAATCCCTTGGCTCTGGGGGCTGTGGTGGCATATCATGGTGGGGCGCAGGTGGTAGAGCAAAGCCACTCACCCTCGTGGCAGATAAAGGAAAGATGAGAAAAGACCAGGTCCCACAATCCCCTTCAAGGGGACACCCCCAATGACCTAACTTCCTCCCACTAGGCCCCACCCCTAAATGTGCCCCCACACACACACCTCTCAGTAGCACTTCAGGCAGGCCAGGATGGAAGCCTTGATCACATGGGACATTGGAGGACATTCTAGATCCAAACTATGGCAAAAGCTGAAAGGTTCAGGACGGCCTTTTTCTGGGTCAGTGAGGGTCATTCCCTCTCTGTTCCTCTACCTAAAGGCTGTGGCCAGTCAGCCTCAGCATTCCTCCCTGGGTGTTTAAGGACGAATTAATCAAAAGTTCTTTGCAGGTGACAGCACAACACAAGGGGACCTGGGATCTCCTGTCGGCCCCCGCAAAAAGCAAACTGTTTTTGTGACCTTGACCACATCCTCCCTGGACCTTGGTCTCCTGGCCGTCACCCACATTCCGGGGCTTTGTGGATGAATGTTGGGGGAAGTGAAGGGCTGTGTCAATGTTGACTGCTAATAACAAACCCTCCACGAAATGTCTGTATATCGCCTGGGCAACCCAACGGCTTTAAAAATCTTAAGTGGCTCTTGTTCTTCTGATTCATCGCATTCTATGCATTTAACTTCCAGAACAAATTTAGCCCTCGAAATATCTTGGTACATTTTCTACCCACCCCTTAACATTTAGCTCCTCCATCTTCCATGCCACTTCACCATTCCTGCATCACCTGTTTCCCTGGAACACCCTCCTCCCCGTCCTCTTCAAGAAACCAGCCCAGCCCACCCCAGAGGTGTGGCCTTGCTGGGTCTGCTCCAGGCACGTCCTGAGAGAGGAAACCAGCAAAGCATGGCAGGAGCCTGGGGAGACGTGGGCAGGGCAGGGGAGGAGAAGTTAGGACCCAGTGAAGGGCTAGAGTCCAAGGCAACAAGCAGAATAATCCCCGGCCACCCACACACTGTAGGCATATAGCCTCAGGATTGAGGGAAGATTGCCGCAGGGTACCAACTTCCGAATCTGTTTGGAGCCATTCTGGTCCCTGGCTCGAGACAGAGCCTCGTCAGCGGTGGGGCTGGACCAGCCTGGAACAGTCCCAGTTCTTTTGGACCAGAAGCCCATCAAGGGAAGACTGAGGTCAGTGCTGTTCTCTCAGAACCACTTGCCTTAGCCACACTCAGCCCATACCTCCTCTTTCTTTAAAAGCAAAAATTGTCTCCGTCCCTTCCAAGATGTTAAACACGAGGTTTAAGGTGAGCCTTGAAGGCAGCCAAGGTAAGGGCTGGAGAGACTTTCAAAGTGTTTGCAGCTGAGCAAGGCAGGGCAGAGCCCAGCCCTAGCCGCCGGCTCCTCTGCACGGGGCTGGGGTTGAGATGGGAAATTCTTTCAGAAGAGCAGGTGCCACCACCCTGAAAGCCAACAAGAGTGATAGAAAATGTTTATTGAGTACTTGCTATGCGCCAGAAGCTATCCTAAGTATTTTCACATGAATTTACTTGTTTAATGCTCACAACATTAAGCAGAAAGGATGATTCTTCATTTGACAGAAGGGCATATCCAAGTACAGCGAGGTTAAGTGACTGGTCCCAAGTCCACAGGCTGGCAAGCAGGCAGACTGCATTTTGAAGCCAGGAGGTGGTGGCATCAAGTAAGGCCACTCTGAAGATAAGGCACACCCCAAGTTTCCTCTCAAGGCTAAACAAGTCACGTGGATGGGATTTTTGTCTTGTTCCCACCTCTCTCTCCTCTTTCTGGGTGCTGTTCTAAGTCCCTTTAACAATGGGAAGAGGAATCCTATAAACTCAGATCAAGTGCAACCTGAGCCACAAAATGAAACGAACACCTGATGCTGAAATCTCAGGAACTGTGGCTCCGGAGTTTGGTCATATTTTCAGCTGGGTTCAAATTACCAGCCCCCTTTAAATTGTACGATGCTGCTTCAATGATACATAAAGTTCATCTTGCCCTGGCTTCTCTTCCCTCACCCACCCCAAACATTTATATCACAAAAATGAAACCCTTTGCATGTCCTTTAAAAACCACTTGCAAAACCCACAGGGTCCTTATTCTTTTGTAAATAACAGGAGAGCTGGAGCTCTTCAGTCCCTTGAATTAGCTTCTGGTGAGTGACCAGCTTTTCTGAAAGTTAACTCCTCCGAGCCTGGCCTCTGATAACCTACCAAAACCCCCAGCCACAGAAAAGACCAGAATCTCTCTCTCCCCCCATTCCCATGCTGCTGTCTGACATTTGACTGTTAACACAGTTAATTCTAGCATGGTAGGCTTCAGATCCTTTTCTCCAAATAAACCTCAGTGCTGTAAAGAGATCCCCATCCCACCCAAATGTCTGAACTCCGGGTCTCTCATTCAAACGTCCTTGGATTATAAACCTTCTAGGCTTCTCCATTCAATTACACGCCTCTGCTCAAATACCTAATGGAAGCCATCAAAGACCTGAAAACTCTGGCTTCAGATCAATAAAACAGTTCCCTTGATAAGGTTCCTTCTGGTAAAGAATTAGAAGTACCCTCTCAAAACCCCAAGCACACTGGCTTATTATTTGCCACTAAAAATCTCACAGACTGTTTGTTCTCTGCCCAAACTCATGTTCCAGTTTTTGGTTTTTTTTTCCTGAGACCAGTCCCCCCCAGCCCATGCCTGAGAAACTGTGCTCAGGTCTACAGGGGCCTCACCTCTTTCCGGGCAGATTCCATCTCCCCAGACCTGGGCTTCCGTTCATGCAGCTTTGTCCCCGCATTCTCTCTACCTCAAATGGCACGACTCGTTTTCCTCCTTTCCCTCCTGACTCAGGGTCCTTGTAAGTCTCTCTGAAACTGACACTAGAATCAAAAGAGGAAGGGGAAAAAAATAGCCACAGAGAACCTCAGACAGTCTCCTTTAACCAGCTCTGAGCTGCATGCCCCTCTCTTGCCAGTTCTTTCTGGATGGGCCTCCACCTCTCCCAAGCAGGGCTCCTTCAAACAGCCCCCCAGTCTCTCCACAAGCATCCACTCAGCCCATTTGTCAAGTGCATTTCGTGCAAGACATCGTCTACCGTGCCGGGGAGCATGGTGCAATGTGGAAGAATGGATTCCTGCCTTCCAGACCTCAGAGCCTCTGGGAGGGGACCAGACGCTTTCTCCAAAGTAGATGCAACTCCCGGAGAATCCTTTCTAAATGACAGCAGTGACAGCCACAGACTCCATTAGCTTGAAGAAGTTGCACCTTGAGGGGTGCAAGAGGAACAGGAAGGATGCTTTGGAAAGGGATCAAGGGAGCAAAGACATAAACTTATTTGGGGACAGTAGATTCATGACTCAGCACCAAATGACCAGAATAGGGCTGTGGGAGTTGAGAGGAGGTGTGGAAGCGGACAGATGTATGTCCCAATGCGGAGACCTGGGCAGGCTGGGGAAGGCTTTGAATGCCAGGCTAGCAAGGTGACCTGTAGGCAGTGCCATCCCTGAGGGAACCAACCTCTCCCCAACAAAATGGAAATAGGGCAAGGAGGAGGTGGCAGGGCCTCCCACCAACATTGGTGGCCAAACCAGGCTGATGCTTCACTTTTAGCTCTGGCCCTAAGTTGTAGTTCCAGCTCTGCAGGAGAGCCACCTCAGACAGCCCACATTGATAGTTTTTTGTTGTTGTTGTTGTTGTTTGTTTGTTTGTTTCTGGAAAGAGTGCAAGCCTGGGAATTGAGAGACCTGGCTCCTGCCCCGGAACAGCCACTGACTAGAAGACAATCCATGTTGTTTTATGAGCCTCTGCTTCTTCATTTGTAGAGTGACAATGAGGGATTGAACCAGTCCTTCCAGCCCTCAGATGATATTTTACAGTCTCCCTCCGCTACCCTCTCTTAAGGCTCCAGAAGAGATATATATATTTTGTTGTTGTTTTAGTTGCTGGGGTATCATCTTTTTTTTCAGTTTTCTCTCTTCTTCTATTTCCTGACAGATGTCTTTTTCTAAAAATTTTTTTTAATGTGAAAAAAAATTATATTTACTTTGAAAAATACAGAAAGCCTGGAGATAATAAGAAAATCTCAATCCAACTGTTCACAGAGAACCACCATGAACAACTTGGCATATTTTTCTGGTCTTTCTGTTCATATACATAAACACATTGCTATGGTTCGGATCCTGAATGTCCCCCAAAGCTCATATGTTAGGCAATGCAGCAAGGTTCAGCGGTGAAAAGACAGGGTTGTGAGAGCTGTGACCTCAACAGTGGAAAAATCCGACGTTTAATAATTTGAATGGACTACTGGGTGGTAGCTGAGGGGAGGTGGGGCATGGCTGGGGAAAGTAGGACACTGAGGGTGCCCTTGGGGATTATATCTTGTCCCTGACGCGCCTCTCTCTCTCTCTCTGTCTCCCCACCCCCACTCCTCCCACACTCCTTCCCCTCTCCCAGTTACCATACCTGAGCAGCTTCCCTCAGCCATGCCCTTCCGCCATGATGTTCAATCTCATTTCGGGCCCAGAACAGTAAAGCCAGCCAACCATGGACGTCACCTCTGAAACTGTAAGCCCAAAATAAACTTTTCCTCCTCTAAGTTGTTCTTTGTCAGGGATTTTGGTCACAGCAATAAAAAGCTGACTAACACATACAGTTACCTGTTTTTACTTTTAATTGAGTCAGTGCCATACAACATGTACTGCTTCAAAACCTGCTTTCTTTTTTCATTTAAAAAAAATACATTTTGTGGAAGGATGGGGGCTGGGCTCAGCAGTAAAGTATGCACAATCAGCAATAGAAGGCCCCACATTTGATCCTCAGAAATGCATATATTTTTGAGTTCCACTTCCAGTATTGATTTTTTTTGGTTGTTTTTGAGCCATCCCTCCAACTGAGAACTAGAAAAACTGGACAACATATAACAAGATCTTCTTGAAGACATCCGAAAGATTACCAAGGCAGTGAAATTTTGTGATGCTATGATCTGAAAGAGGAAAGAAATCAAGAAAAATGAACCCAGAATTCATTCCATGGTGGACCTCTTTATCCCTCAAAGCCACAGCTCGACTCCATAAGCAAAAAACAGCACTCAAGAGGCTGAGAAATCAGTGAGCCCCAGCAGCCTTGAGAAGCTGGTGGACCCCGGATGAAGTCCAGGGTCCACTAAGGAAGAGGAACCTGGTGAACACCCCAGGTCTTCAACCGGGACCCCAAAGGGCTTTGCCCAAGTTACCAGAACACCCTGGACCTCACTTTTAATGTGTCAATTCCTCACTGAATTTGGGTGACCCGCCCCTGGATTAGCTGACAGCCAGCCCAAATCCCCTAAATCCTCCCGGGGGGAAGATAACATCAACTGGAACCCCAAATCATCTCCACAGTTTTTCAAACACAATGTTCGGCTTGCACTACCTGAACAGAATAGTTGTCACAGTTGAATGTCCCCATAGAATGCCATTAGAAAACCAAATAAAATGCAGAAGGTGTAGATGGATGGACGGAGAGCTTGAGAGACAATGAGGACCACAGAGGTTGGGATTCTGGGGAGGTGAAACTGCTCAGAGAATGACCTGCAGCTGCTTGTTTTGAGGTCGCTGTCAATTCTGTGAACAGAAAACACACACACACACACACACACACACACACACACAGAGCTTTGCCCAGGCCATGGGGCACTGCCTGGGGCCTGAGAAACCATCAGAGCTTCACAAGTTTCATGAGGCTTATGGGGTGACAACTGGAGACCTGAGAGGTCTCAAAAATATGGCTGGCTCATAAAGAAAATGGCAATTATGTCATCTGCAGGAAAATGGGTGGAACTTGAGACCATTATGTTAAGTAAAATAAGCCAAAGTCAATGGTTGTATAAAGAAGAAAAAAAAAGGTAAAGGCTAATCAAATAGAAAACAGAGAGAGACAGGCAGAGCTGAGGCAGGGCATGAGGGGGTGGATATAAGGAGGAGGGGATGTGCAGGGGAGGCACACTGGCCAAATTACATTGGTCTGTTGTGTGCGTGTACTAATATGTAACAGCCAATCCCACCACTGTGAACACCTGGAACGCACCAGGAACAAAGGGAAAAATATGGACGAGTTTTGCCCTGGTATATTCGCCAAATTCTGCAACTATCCAAGAGAGAAAGCTAAAGTTCCAAGCAGAGGATGTGGGACAGTTTAGGGTTCTGAGGAGATAAATATTAGAATTTAGGACCAGCCAGAGAAAGGGATCTCAGTGAACTTTCCAGAGACTCGAGGGAGAAAACCTGAAGATTTATGCCCCAGTATTAAAAAAAGAAGAAAGAAAAACCCAACCAGAGGCACACAGAGCCTTGCCAGACCACAGCAGTCAGGGCTCAGCTCTACACCTGAATGACTCAGGTGATCAGCTCCCGCTCCACCTGCCCAACTATAATGTAAGTCTGATTGGTATCTTTAAGGAAATACAAGGAAGATGGTGAGACAAATGAAAGAATAAAGAATTTCAGCTGAGAACTGGAATCTATTTTTGAAGAACCGAATAGAAATTCTAGAATTCCAAAATCCAACATCTGATGTTATCAGCTCAGTATCTGACATCAGTAACTCAACAAACTTTTTACCAGCAATTTCAACACAGAAGAGCCAATGCAAAATGTTCAAACAAGATCATTTTTAAATGAAAAATACACCAAACAGCATAAAGACCCAGAGGAATAGTTAGAATATGTATCTTATATGAAGTCCCATGAGAAATTTAAAAAAATTGGAAAAGAAGATGGCCAAGAATTTTCCAGAATGGATAACGAATATTTGTTCACTTATACATAGAAATATACATAAAATCTCAATGAGATGCAGACAGGACAAGTATTGAAAGAAAAAGCAAAAAAAATTAAAAATAAAAATATTCAAAGAAATGGCACTAAGAAGCCAGATGCAGTGGTGTATGCCTGTAATTCCAGGATCTGGGAAGCTGAGACAGGAGGCTCGTGAGTTCAAAGCCAGCCTCAGAAACAGCTAGGTGCAAAGCAACTCATTGAGACCCTGTGTCTAAGTAAAATACAAAATAGGGCTGCGGATAGGGCTCAGTGGTCAAGTGCCCCTGAGTTCAATCCCCCCCCCCTTAAAAAATGACACTAAGATTTATATGTGACTTCTCACAGAGTTGACAGAAGCCACAACACAATGGAATACTCACTGTTAAAGTCCTAAAATGACATACTCTCCAACCTAGAAATACATGCACACCAAAACTAGTCCTTAAAAATGAAAGCAATATACAGGCATTTCAGACAAACAAAAACAAGAGTTTGTGGCTGCTGGGCCTGCCTTAAAAGAAACATGGAAGGTATTTATTCAATAAAAGGACAACAGTCTAAGGTGGAAATACAGACACTTAAGAAGGAAAGACTAACAGAAAAGGTAAAAACATTGGCAAATATAAATGAAAATTGACTATGAAATAACATAATATTAACATATTGTGGGGGTTGAGATATATATAAAATTAAAATGCATGTAGACAACAAGAAGTAAGGTTGGGAGGGAGAAAATGAAGATGAAATATTCTAAGGTCTTGCATTAGTCAGAGATTAGTGAACATCATAGTTTGTATTAGAGCATAAGGAAGTCAAGTGTGCACAAGTAATCACTAAAAGAACAGTAAAAGAGCATATATCCATGAAATTAATACAGGGGCAAAAATAAAATAATCAAAATATTTTTTTCCTCCAAAAGGTGGTATGACCAGGCGCTGTGGTACACGCCTGTATCCCAGCGGCTCAGGAGGCTGAGGCAGGAGGATAGCAAGTTCAGAGCCAGCCTCAGCAAAAGCAAGGTGGTAAGCAAATCAGTGAGACCTTGTCTCTAAGTAAAATACAAAAAAGGACTGGGGATGTGGCCCAGTGGTTAAGCACTCCTGAGTTCAATCTCCGATACCAAAAAAAAAAAAAAAGTGGTATGAAAGAAAAGAAAAGGTAGATAAAACAAACAGGTCAAATGTGGGGGGGATATGGCAATTGGTAGATATGCAATCAAATACCACAATAGTTACAATAAATGTAAATGGACAAAACACTAAATATATATTAAATATAAAATTAAATCTACAAAGATTATGAAAGAGGATTTTGAAGATCCAGCTATATACTGCATATAAGAGGCACTCTAAATATAAGGACTGACAGAATGGCAATTATCAATAACACAAGCAACAATAAATGTTGGTGAGGATGTAGGGGAAAGGCACACTCTTACATGCTGGTGGGACTGCAAATTGGTGCAACCACTATGGAAAGCAGTATGGAGATTCCTCAGAAAACTTTCATGGAACCACCATTTTTAAAAAATATATATTTATTTTATTTTTAGTTGTAGGTGGACATAATATCTTTATTTCATTTTCATATAATGCTGAGATTTGAACCCAGTGCCTCACATGTGCTAGGCAAGTGCTCTACCACTGAGCCACAACCCCAGCCCCATGGAACCACCATTTGACCCAGCTATCCCACTCCTTGATTTATACCCAAAGGATTTTAAATCTGCATACTATAGTGACATAGCCACATCAATGTTTATAGTAGCTCAATTCACAATAACTAAGCTATGAAACCAACCTAGGTGCTGTTCAACAGATGAATGGATAAAGAAAATGTGGAATATATGCACAGTGGAATATTACTCAGCCTTAAAGAAGAATGAAATCATGGCATTTGCTAGTAAATGGATGGAGCTGGAGACTATCATGCTAAGCAAAATAAGCAAATTCCAAAGAACCAAAGGCCAAATGTTTTCTCTGATATGCAGATGCTAATTCACTATAAGGTCAGAGGACTAGGGAAGAATAAAAACACTTTGGATTAGACAGAAGGAAGTAAAGGGAGGGGAGGGGGTATAGGGATAGGAATGAATGATAGGCTAGAATGAATTGGACATTATGACCTATGTGCATATGTGATTACATGACCTGTGTAATCTTATATCATGTGCAACCAGAAGAATGAGAAGTCATACTCCATTTGTGTGTGTGTGTGCGTGTGTGTGTATCAGAATGGAAGATATCCAAAGACTAGACAAATGAAAATTGGTGTAGATAGCCAGATAGAAGAGAAAGCAGACTTTAAGGCAAAAACAAGACTAAAGATAAAGATGTTTCATAAAGAGATCAGTTCACCAAAGACCTACCACAATTCTAAATGTATAAGAATGCAAAAACATGGTTTTAAAATATTTAAGGCAAAAAAATTGACAGAATTAAGAGAAACAACAAATCCAAATTCTTAGTGGGACAGTTTAATACATATGTAATAGTGGATCCAATAAAATCAGAAAGGAAAGAGAAGAGCTAAAAAACAGAACAAATGAACTAATTGGCAAATATAGAGCACTGCATGATTCCTTCCGTATAATGTTCAAACACAGGAAAAATGATGTCATTACAAATTGTGACAGAGGGGGACAAAAGCAGTTGTCAGAAGTGGCATGAGGGAGAGTTTCTGGAGTGAAGTAATGAGTGTTCTAGAATGTTCTATTTCTTGACCTGGGTGGTAATTAGGTGGGTGTATTCTCTTAGAGATGACTCATCAAACTGCTATAATTCCTTTTTAAAATTTATTGAGCATACTTGTGTAATTAGAATACCACATATAATAAAACAATGTTATCTACATATATCAAGATGAAAATTGAGGTGTGTTGGACAGAAACAGAACACTGAAGGAGGTTAGAATTTTTTGTAAGTTATAAAAACACTACATATTTAAATGGACCTACCTATACAAGCAGTAAAGGCATAACTCCCGAACAGGAAGGGTAGATGCCAATCTTATTAAAATAGTTATCTCTGGGGAAGTAGAGAAGGAGGTTTGCAAAAGATGTCTCGACTGTGTCTGTAAACTTTTATTTTTTTAAACATTCCTAAGTAAATATGGCAGCATGCCATCACTTATTAGATTCAGCTGGAGGGAACATAGTTATTTGTTGCAATTGTCTGCATAAAATATTTCATGATTTTTTAAATTTTAAAAATTGTCAGTGTGTTCTCATGGCCTCAGACATTCTGAAATAACAATTTTTTTAATGACAAATGTTACTAGGATAAACATCCTTATCTTAAATCTTTGTGGTCTCTCTAATTTCTTTGGAAACATTCTTAGGTTATTTGGATTATTAAGTCAAAGTCATGATTATTTTTTAAAGGTTCTAAAAGTGACGGCCACCCTAGCACCGTTACCCTCAACCCTTATGGGAGAGTGGAGACCACAAGGAATCTTCCTGTCTGGCCCTGGAGTACGGTCAGATCCACTCTCTTCAGACTCTGTGACTAAAAGGCCCGACCAGCACAACTGCAGAGGAGGGAAAGTTTATCCGATGGCTCACGTTTTCAGGGGTCTTAGTCCACAGGAGGCTGGCTCCATTCCTGGGGCTCTAGGTGAGACTGAATATGGTGGTGGGAGGGGGTGTTGGAGGGAAGCAGCTCACATGATGATCAAGGAGCACGAGACCCCACTGGCCAGATACAGGAATAAGTGTCCCCAGCCATCACCCCATTGCCCACCTCCTCCAGCCACACCCTAGCTCTTCAGTTACCACTCAGTTAATCCCCATCAGGGGAATAATTCACTGGGTTAAGACACTCACAACCCAATCATTTCTCCTCTGAACCTTCCTGCATTGTCTCACTTATGAGCTTTTGGGGGACACCACATCTAAACCACAACAGACCCCCATGTCCAGTCTAGCCTGTGTCCTCCCTTAAACCTTGTAGCTAATCTTCACATGATCTTCATAAAAAAGTCTTCTTCATAATCTTCACCGTAATCTTCATGGTAAAGGTTCTACTGAAGGTTCTAGAAGGAACAAATAGGAAGGGCCAGGTAAGCTCACCTCCCGAGGACTCAGATTGCCTGAGACAGTGAGCCACGGTCATAGGGGACCTCCCAAGGCAGCAAGGCAGGAGGTGCTGCCATGGTTGTCCCTAACTTTAATGTGAGAGAGAGCAAGATCCAGGGCCTCGGTTGGTCTGAGGAGAGCATGTCAGGTAGAGTGCTGCTCCTCATGTGGTTTTCTGTCCCCGGATGGTCATGGTGTCCCTGGGGCTCCTTTCCCTTCCACCGTGTCATTTCAGGACATTGCAGCTGAGGAATACTGCTTCGCCTTCCCTGAATTCAGTTGAAAGGAAGCCAGGGATTGCTATTAGAGTTTTTTCTCCTTCTACTCTCCTAGATCCTGGTTACTACTTAAACCCCCAGAAAGCTTGAAACAGGGGTGTTCTGAGCCATTCTGCCCCTGCCTCATTCCCCACCCTTGAAAGCTATGCACTATTTAAAGTGTTGCTCCTCTGTACCTGTCCTGTGAAGCCTAAGGAGGCTCTCCAGGGACAGTAACCCTAGGTCAAAATCTCATGGGTGATTGGGGGGCAGTGGCACACGCCAGGAATCCCAGAAGCTCTGGAGGCTGAGGTAGGAGGATCCCGAGTTCAAAGCCAATCTCAACAAAGGCGAGGCGCTAAGCAATTCAGTGAGGTCCTGTCTCTAAATAAAATACAAAATAGGGCTGGGGATGTGGCTCAGTGTTCAAGTGCCCCTGAGTTCAATCCCAGGTACCCCCCAAGAAATCAAAAACAAAAAAATGTCATGGGTGAGCTGTGCTCAAGTCTGCTCCATACAGAGCAGGAGACGTGTGGTGGGAAAGCCAGTCAGCTCTGTGGGTTAACTCAGTCTGCATTGAGTGGGCAATGACAGTGGGGGACAGCCTCAGTGGTGCAGTTAGGGCAGGACTGTAGGAGCCTTAGGCTGCAGCCTGGAAATGAGCCCATGGCTGCCAACTCTCAATTAGACATGGACTCTCATCTCCATTTTAAGAGGGCCTCCCAAAGGCCTTTCCCTACCACACAGGCCACATACTTAGGACCAGGACAGTACAAGGAAGACCTGTCCCGTGGCTTCCCTGCAGTCACCCTACCTGGTGAGACATGGAAGCCTCCTAAAGCCACTCTGACTAGTCCCTGGCTTCCAGACTAGGTAGCAGTGGTGCTCCAGGCCACATAGGGACAGAGCAGAGCATGTCCCGACTCCTCACCAGCCTCCTCCAGCTCAGGAGGAGAAGTCAAATAAAGCCAGGAGCCTCCTGGCGGACTGACTTTACATATAGGCAGTATGGCTGGGTGAGCAGCGTAATGAGATCATGGCTGCTCCTGAGGGGGACACAGGTGTCCATCGGAAGACACCTGAGCATAAACTGCCGAATCTCTCACAGTGCCACGTCAGAGGGCTCCACAGAGGAGAGTCCCATTGTGCCACGAACTGACAGACAGACTCTTTTCTTCTGTGCACAACAGTATTTCCAGACACACGATTGGCACGATGCTCAGGGCTGCACCGTGGCCACAAGGTGAGGTCCAGCCTGCCCATGTGCAGCAGCGTTCTCGGCACCCCCTGCTGTCCTTGTTGGCCACAAGCCAGGTCTGACTGAGCCCAGCTCAAAGGGGCCAAATCCCATCCTCCAAAATGAATATAGCTATGAACTCCTGCAGTGGCTCCCCGCCGTCTGTAGCATGAAACCCAAACTCTTTACATGGCCAGCGAGTCGCCCCGTGCTCTGGCCCTGGTCTGGAATTCTGCCCTCCTCCCCCCCAGGAACATATCTGCCTGTTTGGTTTCTTAGTTTTCTCTGCACCTTCATGCCTCCAACCCTGTGCTGCTCTTCCTTGCTCCGTCTCAAATGCTCTTTGCTCTCTCGCTCTCACTTTCTCTCTCATTCTTTGGAGCCTAGATTGAAAGTCACCTGTTCCCATAAAACACACTCCTCATTTTGGAATTCACAGGTCCTTCCTCGGGGGCTAACATGTGCACCCTGTTCAATTTGTGTCCATTCCTGCATTTTTCCTGTGTTCGGTCACATTAGAGGCATGTCTGTCCCGTACACAGCCCTGGGAACACATAGTGGACCAGGTTTGAGAACCTCACAGACCCAGTGGGCAGACAGTCAGATCATGTCCCTTCTCCTCTGCCAAAATCCCCCAGTGGCTCCCTGCCTCTCTCTGAGTAGAAGCCTACAGGACCTTCCACAGCCTTATTCTGGTTATTCCTCAGACACTTTGTCACTCTCTTTTCTCACTCTGGTGACCTCTGACTTTCCCCTGCTCCTCCAACTTCCAGCATGGCTTTGCCCCCAGGCACAGGGCCTGGCCATCCCATCTGCCTGGACAGCTCCCTCCTCAGGTACCTGTATGACTGGCCCTTTTATTTCCTTTTGGTCTCATCAAATGTCACTACTATGGTTTAGTTATGGCATAAGTGTGTCCCCAAGGGTTCATGTATTAGAAGATGGATCCCCAGTTTAGTGATGTTAAGAAGCAGTGGGACCGTTAAGAGGTGGAGCCTTATACACTGGGAAGGTATAAATGTAGTTCTCTTGGGACCCCTATCTTTCTTCCTGGTCTTGCTACATGATCTCTCTCTTTCCATGAACTCCAGACTTTGTGATGCTACCCACTATGAGGTCCTTGTCAGAGATGCTGCCAAGCTATTTGAACTTTTGGCCTCCAAAACTGTGAGCTAAACAAACCCCTTTTCTTTTATAAGTTAGCCAGCCACAGGTATTTCATTATAGTAACAGAAAATGGACTGATAATTTGCTGGCCATCTATATTCCTACCCTTCATATCCCTCTTTCTTAGCATTTTGTATGCATTATATATTTACTTACTTATCATTCATTGTTTGCTCTTCCACTGGATTGCCAATCCCATGTCAGAAGACATTTGTATCAGCCTTGACATGCCTGGAACAGCATCTGACATATAATAGGCACTCATTAAAGGTCTGTCAAGTAAAGAAATCACAGAATGAGTGCATGCTATATAAAATGCAAGTCAGGGCAAAGAAAAGAACAACTCAGTAAGTCACTCCAAACTCCTCTCCCCAGAGCCCAGAGAGCTGTCATAACTGAGAACACAGATCCAGGGAATGCCTATATTCATTGGTTCTCTCTCATCAGCAAATTATTAAATAGGCAAAATGGCCTGATCCATGGCTTCTCATTCAGTCCAAAATATGTAGGAAGCACCTACTATGTGCCAATGATGGTGCCAGGCTCTGGGATCTCAGTGGTGAACAAGACTGGCTGGCTCCCTGCCCTTATGGAGTTTATATTCTAAATTGACCACAAAGTGAATTAGCAACATAATTAGGAATCGTAACAAATGCTAGATCTCCTGTCGCAACCACATCCTCCTGAAACCGAGAGACAATTTTAATTAATGAGTAGGAATGCAGGTTCAAAAATCACACCGATGAATTGGTGAAGTCCTGGTTCCACTATTTATTAGCTGTGTGACCTTGGGCAAGTGACGTACGTCCTCTGAGCTTTGGTTTCTTTCTGCACAAAACAGGAATCTCCATAGCACCTGATTATTTGGGTCACTGTGAGGATTTGAATAGGTAATCCATAAATAGTCTGGCACATCAAAATGTCATTCGATTGTCACCCATGTTAGGATAGGAGAAGAGCTCACTCGGAAGGTCAGCAGAGCCCAAAGCCATGCTAGGTGAGGTCGTCACTCGGGCTCACTGATAGGTAAGCAGATGTTCCCTAATTGGTCTGAATTGGGTAATCGGTCAACAGCAGGCACAGAATAAAAGCAGCCAGAACTTTTCTGCCTTGGTCTAACCAGCCCAGCACACTCCTTCCTACCAGCTTGTGATGTGATTATTCCCCTGTGCGGAGTAAGATTCGGGCCTAGTTTAGATCCCGTAACTAAGGTCCATTATACAGTGGGTTGAGCAGCCAGCGGGCAGATCAGAGGACCTCCCACGGCCGGAGCTGCAATTAGCGCCCCAGGACAGCCGTGTCCTGGCTTCTCTGTGCCCTCTCCATTCTCCCCGCTGCTCCCCCCCCTGCCCACAAGCACAAGCCACTCTGGGCACCAGGCAGCCCTGGAGGAGGCTCTGACTCGCCCCTAAACCTTTGAACCCAGCCGAGTCAATAGCCAGGGGTCTTCTTTTGCCTCCTACCTCTGTGCCTACCATGGGCTCAGTACACAGTGAGAGGAAAATAGATGTTGGTTATAAAGAACCAACAAAGGGAAGGAAGGGAGGGAAGGAAGGGGTAAGGGGGGAGCAAACGCCTTCAAAGAACAAATCTGGTCGGTGGGGGGGGGGGGC
>NW_026000171.1:4930182-4986788 GCF_001458135.2 Marmota marmota marmota
GGGGGGGGGGGGGGGGGGCGTAGGTCAGGGCAGCCCAAGGACCAAGGGCGGGTTGGTTTGCTTGGACTTGGGCAAGGGCTGGACCCGAGCATAACCTGAGTGATTCTGTAGCATAATAAACGTGGAGTTCATGGTTCCCAAATCTGCTGGTCACCAACTATGACCTGGACAATCCACCTAACATACTAGGGCTCAGTTTCTTCACCTGGGGTGTAGGGCTCAGGTGAGCTCTTTTCCAATGTTAATAGGTTCTGACTTGTTGATCCAATTCTTGGCTAGTAAATTAGATACTACTAGAAAAATATATCCCCCGCCCCCATCTCTGGGTCCCCCCAAGTCCCCCTCTATGAAAGAACCCAGAAAAAAAGTTCAGTGTAATCAGACCTACGGGTCACATCGTGGGCTTTCTCACACTTGAATGGACCATTGCCAAGTGTGATTACCTCACTCACAACAAGACACTGGCCAGTACTCAGGGTCCTGGACACTGTGGGATCAAATCCAAGCAGGACTCTTGAGCTCAGGAGCCGTTGGCCAAAAGCATAACTTATTCACTGTATTTCAGGTAATAGGGGTGAATTGAGATGCATTAGGCTTCAGGGGAAAAATATAGTGCTTAGGGAATAAGGAGAAGATGAAATAAATTGTGTCTTATGTGATCTGAAATACAACATTTCTCTTGTCTTGCCTGGAGCAAAAGAGATGAGAAACTCTACCTCCAGATAGTCGAGTGTAGTAAGTACTAAGAGGACAGGCGGCAGAGGAGGCCAGACCTGGAAGGACGCACAGTCCCGGCCTTACGTCCCTTATGAGCAGTGTGACCCTGATCAAGTTTCCTTTCTCTCTCTGAGACTGTTTCCTCTCAGTTAACCACTGACTGAGTACCTGACAGGGGTCCCATGAGAGGGTGTCACTGAGCGATGGCATAGCCATCCTGGTCTGTTTGAGTTTCATCTATCATGGTCCCATGATGACGTCATTGCCTGCAATGCATTGCTCAGAATGTGGCCCTGTCACAGGACACACGCTGTATGTGGGTAATCACAGCCTCTAATTCACAGGGTTATGGTGAGCCTCTAAAAAGATAATACATAATTATCATCAGTGGATACTGAAACTTATAGGATGAAAGGATGGGGTATATCCACACAACCCCAAGACATCACCACACAGGCTACTTCTTTTTCTATTGGTTCTTTTTAGTCCTACATAGCAATAGGATTCATTTTGACATAATTATAAAAGCATGGAAAAGAATTTGTCCTAATTTAGTCCCCAGTCCTTCTTCCCTTCCCCTCGCCTCCTCCCTTCCCCTGTTCCCTTTTCTCTATTTACTTAAATAGCACAAAGCAGTGGAGTAGAGAATATATATATATATATATATATATATATATATAATATTATATATAAAACTTATAGTTGTTTTTTTTAATTAATTTCATGTGGATGTCTGCAATGGTGAGTTCACTGTGGCATATTCATATATGTACGTAGGAAAGTTAGTCAGACTCATTTCCTGTCTTTCCCTACTTATTAATGACAAAGGAAAAGGGTACTTCGGCCACATGGGGACTCAGGAACCCTACCTCAGCCAGGCAAACAAGCCTCCTCAGTGAGGGACACACCGACAGGAGGAACTGAGAAGTTTCTCATGAAATTCGACACTCATGCAATTCTCTTGCCAACAATATTTAACTTGAATCTTTCCACAAGGAAACATCACACAAATCCAAATGGAGGGCATTTTGCAAAACAACTCACTTAGACTCTTTGAAAACTGTCAACGAAAGGAGGAAAAATAAAAGAGGCTGAGAAACTGTTCCAATTAAGGGAGACCAGTGTGCTATGAAAAGCTAAGGCAGAGTGTGATTCTTGATTAGATCCTGGATTGAAAGAAAAAGGAGAGGGAGGGAGAAGGGAGGGAGGGGCTGAGTGAATGAGGAAAGAAAAGGAAGGAAGAAGGAAGGAAGGAAGGAAGGAAGGAAGGAGGCAGCAGGTGGGAAAGAAGATGATTATTGAGAAAAGTAGGGAGGAAATTTCAGGAAGGATGGCTCTGGTTTGGATTTGTCTTCTAAACTTCATATGTTGGAAACAGTCCCTGATGCAGCAATGGAGAGAGGCAGGACTCGAAAAGGTGGTAAGATCTTTACTGCCATTATCCCAAGAGTGGCTGAGGTACTGCAGGGGCGGACTCCTGATAAAAGGATGAGCTTGGTCCCCACCCCTCACTTGTTGCCATGGGTGACACAACAAGAAGATACTCTCCAGATGGTACCTTGATCCTGGACTTCCCAACCTCCAGAACTATGAGAAGTAGATGTAATTTTCTTTATTAATTACCCACTCTGTGGAACAGACACACACACACACACACACACACACACACACACACACTGAGAAAGAGAGAAAAAATGTGAAAAGTAGATATAAGAAATGGAGGTGTGAGAAATACCAGCAAATTGTGAAACCAGAGGTTTCGTCATACAATCTTGCAACCTTTGGAAGTTTTTAAATGTTTTCAACATGCAAAGTTGAGGGGCAGGATAATGCATGTGAAAATCTTTGACACAGTTCAATAACTAGCAAATATGATATGCTGGGATAATGATATTTTGATGTGACCAAAATTATGAAAATCTAACAATGCCCATCTTGTCCCCACATCTGGGTTTCTGTCATGCCACACAAGGTGGCTCAAGCCACAGGCCAGTTCTAGGGTTCCATTTTCCCATCTGTAAGCAAAGGAGAAGTCAGAGCCACGTGTGGAGAGCCAGGGAGAAAAGGGGGGGCTGAGGGGATGAAGCCTACCGTGCATAATGAGGAGATTAGATTTCTCACAGGGGTTGGGATCAATCCCTGCACATTATGGTAATCATGATAGTGACACCCTCTGATTATTCTCTGGGCATTTCTACATTGTATTATTCTACATTGTATTATTCTACAAAAATAAATCTATCCTGATTTATTTTTCTCTTATTGCATCCTCTGTCATACTCTGATGAAATTATTGTCTCTCTGTGCTTTTTAACCATCCTAGCAAGGACATTTCCAAGGAGAAAAGTGATGATAGTTTTAAAAGGCTGGAGGAGAAGATAGACCCTATTGGAAAGATAACATAACTCTATAAAACGGGTGGAATTCCTTTCTCTGTGTCAGGCACTTGGAATGCAAAAAGGAGCATTTTCTCTCCCTGCTGGAAGGGTTCATAAACTATTAGAGGGAAAACAGAATCAGGAAACCAAACAATCAATGAGATCTCCTTGCTAAATATTGTTTGGCATGTAAAGCGGATATTACAGTTTAAATATAAGGTGTCCCCCCAAAACTCATGTATAAGATGATGCAAGATGCTCATAAGTGAAATGATTAGATTATGAGAGCTGTACCCTCATCAGTGGATTCATCTACTGACATGGACTAACTGCATGGAAACTGTAAGCAAGTAGGGTTTAGCCGGAGGAAGGAGGCCACGGAGGGCGGCTGTGCCTTTGGGGTTTCTTTATTTTGTCCCTGGTGAGTAGAGCTCTCGCTCTCTCTCTGCTTCCTGGTTGCCAGGTCTTGAGCTGCTTTCCTCTGTCTTGGCCTTCCGCCATGATGTTCTGTCCCCTCAGGCCCTGAGCTACGGAGTTGGCTGACTGTGCACTAAACCTCTGAAACCAAGAACCAAAATGAACTTTCCCACCTCTCAGTTGCATTTGGTCACAGGGATGCAAAGATGACTAAACAGCATAATAAATTCATGGTAAGTAAGTATTCACTAGGGCTGGGGCTGGGGCTCAGCGGTAGAGCGCTCACCTAGCATGCGTGAGGCCCTGGGTTCAATCCTCAGCACCACATAAAATAAATGAATAAAATAAGGTATTGTGTCCATCATAAGCTAAAAAAGAAAATAAAGTATTTACTGAATCATTTTTTAATGAACTAATAGTTGAGTGGATGGATGGATAATTGGGCAGATAAAAGAATGGAGAGGATGATAGGAGGAAAAAGAGAGAGAATGATTCCACATGAAGACTTGAGAAGTTTGGGGAGAGGCCACTAGTTTTTGGTATTTAAACAGCACCTCAAAGGACCAGGAAAATTTCATCTGGGATGAAAAGCATCTTAGGGGAACGGTGTTACCTAAGGAATCATTTTTCGCTTTTCAATAAAATCTGTCCTACTTAGAAGATGAAGTCAGATGAATACAGTGTTAGCCATGTAATCACCAAGATAAATCTCCTCTGAATCAAAAGAGAATTACAGAACTTTCTAGAAGAAGAACACTAGTTTTTGTCCCACAAGCATTTCTGAGCCTGCACGTTTGCTGACACTGTTTATCCTGGACACACAAAGGCAGCATGACATTGCCATGTACCTGAAGGTGCTTGGAAATAAGATCTTTTCTGTAGATTTTCCTGTTCTGCTCTACAAAAGTCCAAATCAAGGAAGGAACCAGAGAAAAGCATTCTGAAACTAAAAACATGCTTTGAGGTCAAGGTATTTTCTGCTCCCTGTGTGGCATGTAAAACGTAGTAAGTAGAAGTCAATGAATCATTGTTGAATGAGTGGATAGATGGGTGGACGGACAGACAGAAGGACGGGTAGAGAGCAAGCAGATGAAAGGATGGAGAGGTTATGAATGACTCAAAATACAGGCAATGTAGAAATGCCCAGAGAATTGCCTTCCTCAGAATGAGTCTACACCCAAACTGCCAGGGGCTGTTTTGGTTCCTGGAAGCCTGGCACATTCAAAAGAGCATCACAACGCCTGGAATCACTAGAAAACATAAAAGAGTAAGGAAAGCCAAAGCTTAGAGACAGAGCCGTTGAAAACAGTGCTTGATCGAGACAACTTATACTCATCGCCATATTTTAATTTTGCCCTAATCATATCTTTTCTTCAGAACTGCAAAGCCTAGGTTATAATTAAGACATAGCCTAATAGTTAAACTGTTGATCTAATAATGAGTTTTCTTGAAAAAAACAAAAAGCAAAATAATATGGCTGAGTCACACTTTTCATCTCTTACCCCTTCTCAGTCGTGGAGAACTGGAGCATCTTCCACTGCAGTTCCTCCAATGGGCCGGGAGGCAGCGGGAAGGACAGGACCAAGCTAGGTGGAGGCACCTGCCCTCTGCAGAAAGCCTTGCTACCACCTACAACAAATGGCAGAAAAAGACAATCAAAGCTTATTTTATTCGGTAATCAGTACAGTGCAGCAGCCAATTATGCTGATTGTGAAATTCAACTGGGAAGACAATCCTTAGTCTTATATCTTACTCTGCAATATGGGGACAATATCTCATAAAGTTGTTATAAGAATCGAAATTATAAAGAATATCAATCAATGAGCATGGCGTGTCTCATAGTAAGCCCCCTCCCCAAATACTGGATATCACTGAGACAAGATAAATAAAAGCCCATGGCTGGGAACCCAACCTGCAGGGTTCACTGAGCAAGCCCTGTCTGAATGGCCCCACTGGCCATCCATGGGTAGATATCCTCGCTATTCTGGGCTTCAGTGTCCTCATCTCTAAGATGATCTTCCTGATCGCCAAGGACCCTTCCAGTCTAAGCTTGTTCAGTGTTAGAACAAGATCTAACACAGAAAGAAGGCAGCCTGGGGAAGACACCTCCCTCTCCCCTGGTCATCTTGCTCACCACGAGGCTGGAGTTGGTGGGAAGTCTGGGTCCATGTCGCCCCCTGGAGCTACCCAGCGGCAGAAAAGTAAGTACCACTGGATTCCGAGGACCTGCCGAGAATGCTGGTGTCTCCTGGATCTCATTGTGTTTCAGGCTCCCTTGGAATAGGCTTCTTCCCCTCCAGGAGCTAACACTGCTGGCTGTCCACCCCCAGCCAGGTCATCCTTCTTCCTTGAGATCTCACGAGGCTAAAATGGGCCCATCCCCCGGGGCCGTATCATGATTGGTCTACACTGAGTTCTCAGAGGGAAGTGGCAATGCTCCCCAGGGAAACTCGGAAAGAAGTTGTCACCCTGACTAGAGGACTCCACTGGCTCTGAATAAGAGAGGGCAGAGATGCCAACCGTCCTGCATCAAGCAGGACAATATTGCTGTAGCAAAAGCTTGTCATCCAAAATGCCAAACGCACCCCTACTGAGAAGTGCCTTCCTAAATTGTTCTTCCCATTGCTTTTGGTTTAGCTTAGACGTGGGCCTAATTTGACTAATAAGAATTTCTGAGAGATTTTCCTCATGATTAAAAAAAAAGGGGTGGACCTTCTACTTCCTGCCTATGTGTGACACTTGGAGTCTCATCAGTCAACCTGCAGCCATGAGGGGAAACCAAGAGAGTCATGGGGCACTTAGAGCTGTGACATCACTAAGGGTCTGAGCTAGCCAGCCTTAGGACTGCTGCCCTCAGGTCTCTGCCATAAGGGCACTAATCCCACTAGCGAGGCCTCCACCCTTACAGCCTAATCACCTCCCAGAAGCCCCACCTCCTAACACCATCACATTAGGAGATTAGATTTCCACTATGAAACACAAACATTCAGAATATATAGTTAAAAAACACTGTTGAAAGAAATCAAAGATCTAAATAAATGGAGAGACATACTGTGTTCGTGGTTTGGGAGACTCAACAGAGGAAAAATGTTAATTATCCCTCCACTGCATATACAGGTTGAATATAAGTCTATCAAAAAATCAAGCAAACTTTTAATAAATATAGACAAGCTTATTTTAAAATTTATATGGAAAGGCAAAGAAACTGAAATAACTCAAACAATTTTGAAATGAAAGAATGAAGTGGGAGGAATCAGTCTGCCCAATTTTAAGATATGATATCAAAATATACAGCTACTGTAATCAAGACTGGATGGTATTGATGGAGGAACAGACACACAGATCCCTAGAACATAATGGAGAATCCAGAAATAGACCTGCACAAAATATGCATGAGTGATTTTTGAAACAGGTGCAAAAGCAATTCAACAGAGGAAGATAGCCTCTTTAACAAACAGCTCTGGAGCAATTGGACATTCACAGGGTAGAGAAAAATAACTTGGCATGCAGAAATTAACTCACAATGTATCATGGACTGGTGCACAATGGTAAAACATTTTTTTAAAAAATGCAAGAGAAAATCTTCACAACCTAGAGTTGGATAAAGAGTCTTTAGGCTTGAGACCAAAAGCATAATCTAGGAAAGCAAAAATTGCTTATGCTCTGTGAAAGACTCCATTTAAACGATGATAAAACAGAAAAGCATGTATGAGGCTCTGGGTTCCATCTCCAGCACAGCAAAAGCAAAAACAAACAAGGAGAAAATATTTACAAAGTATACAAACAAACATGACAGCAAAGGAGATATATCAACGGCAAATAAGAACGTGAAAAGACCTTCGATAACACTAATGACTAAGGAAGTGCAAATTTAAACCATCAAGATATCATACACACTTAGCAGAATGACTGAAATAAAGAATGATGAACAAATGCAGGTGAGGAGACAGAGAAACTGGATCCCTCACACATTCCTGTGGGGATTGTAAAATGGTCCAGCCACTTGGGAAAACAGTTTGGCTTCTTTAAAAATGTGCAAATACCATATGACCCAGCAACTGTACCCCTGGGCATTTATCCTGAAGAAACGAAAATGCGTGTTCACACAAAGCCTGTACACAACAGTTCTTCACAGCTATTTTCATGAAAGCCCCAAACTGGAGCTAGACCTAATGTCCTTCAGTGAGTGAAGACTTAAACCATACCATGCCATGGATTGCTACTCAACAACAGAAAGAAATTATTGATATGTACAACAATTTGGATAAATCTCAAGGGAATTACGCTGAGTGACACGCACATAAACAAAATTCAGTCCCAGAAGGTTGCATATTTTACTATATGATTCCATTTGTATTGTGCCATAGTTTGGATCTTGAACGTCCTCCAGAGGCCCTTGTAGTAAAAGCTTGGTCCCCAAGGTGGCACTACTGAAGTGGTAGTATCTTTAAGAGGTAGAGCCTAGTGAGATGTCCTTAGGTCATTGAGCTTATGCTCCTAAAGAAGATAATGGGACCCTGGTCCCTTCCTCTTCATCTCTCTTTTGCTTCCTGGCCACAAGGTAAATGGTTTTTCTCAGTCACACACTCCACCCATACTTTGGGCCTGCCTTACCACAGGCCCAAAGTAATGGGGCCAGCTGATCATGGATTGGAAACTCCAAAACTATGAGTAAAGATAAACTTTTTGCTTTTTAAGTTAATTACCTCAGGTATTTCATTATAGAGGCAGAAAGCTGACTAATATATATTTTTTTTCTTGAAATTATGCATTAAAGAAAAAGAACAGATAATGGTTGCCAAGGGTAATGGAGGAGGGCAGTAGGAGGGAGGGAAGTCGGCATGGCTTTAAAAAGACAACATTAAGGATCTTTGTAATGGAAGTGTTCTTTATCTTAAATATACCAATGTCATTATCCTGTTTGTGATACGTTGTGCTAGTTTTGTAAGCTGTTATCATTGAGGGAAATTGGATAAAGTATGCATGGAATCTCCCTGTATCATTTCTTACAGGTGCAAACGAATTTAAATTTAAAAATCATAATTAAATTAAATTAAAACTTATAAGTTAAATTGAGCCAGGCACAGCAGTGCATGCCTGTAATCCTAGCAACTCAGGAGGATGAGGCCGGAAGATCGGCAGTTCAAAGCCAGCCTCATCAACAGCGAGGTGTTAAGCAACTCAGTGAGACCCTGTCTCTAAATAAAATACAAAATAGGGCTGGGGATGTGGCTCAGTGGTTGAGTGCCCCTGAGTTCAATCCCCAGTACAAAAAAAAAAAAAAAAAAGTTTAATTTAAAAAATTTTGCACAGTGTGTAGTCCACAAGTCTGTTGCACCTGAAGCCCGTAGGAGTATGGTATGGACTTAAGAAACAGAGGCAAGAACAGGCCCTACAGAGGGGAAAAGCCAACAGCCCACATGGGTCAAGATAATTGTGCGTTGATATTTCACTTACAGGGAGAAGAAAAGAAAGAAATTACCATGCAAGCTGCTCTACAAAGGAAACCTCTTGCAGCCTGAATCTATCCGAAGCCAGAGGTTCCATTCAACCTGGCAAGCATTCAAGTTGCAAGCCCCCACCCCTCCCTGGTGCCGAACAGGCCTCTCCAATACAGACTGAGTAATTTGATCCATTTACTCCGAGTCAGCAGTTTGGACATATGTTTGCAATCTGAAGGCTTCCTGTGAGGTACACAGGCCCTTAATAACATTTCTTACGGGAAATGTTTGGCTTGGGAGGCCAGGCCAAGCTGGTGTTGGACTGAAGTCGTGGTCATACATAAACAAGGGTTTTAAAGGTCAGTTCTTCAGCCAATGAGCTGGCTTTGAGAACTGTGGGGGGCAGGAGTGGGGGAACTGCTCTCAATGGGTTTTCTCAGAAAATGACCATTTGCACGCATTCCTCTTGTATCAGAGAAGAGAAGCCCTGGGGTGGGCAGGGACTGACTTTTCTGTTTCTCCACAACTGCCTCTGATGGGAGGCAGAAGAGAGGGCTCAGAGCCCCCTCCCTGCCGTGCACCCCACTTCTCCTGGTCCAGCCACACCTTAAGCAAAGCCATCACCCCTAGTCCTCGACCCCAGAAGGCTGCCATACCCGGCTCACCCTGGCTTTTGCATGGGGACCAATTTATATGAGTCACACCGCTGTGCAGGCATTTCAGGTGGTTCTATAAGCACACGCAAAAATAATGTCACAAATTAGTTCAACCAATATTCCACCAGGTCTGCCCCTACTGTTCTCAGCTTCTTTTTTGGGGGGGGCCCAGGGTGGAGGTGGGGAGGTACCAGGGATTAAATTCAGGGGCACTAGACCACTGAGTCACATCCCCAGCCCTATTTTGTATTTTATTTAGAGACAGGGTCTCACTGAGTTGCTTAGTGCCTCTTTTGCTGAGGCTGGCTTTGCACTCAGGATCCTTCTGCCTCAGCCTCCCAGGCGTCTGGGATTACGGGCATGCGCCACTGGCGGTCTGGCTAGTTTCAACTTCTTTAACCAATTAGAGAACAGAGATTTGGAACAGCCCATTCCTCCTCACCCAACACTAACATCCATTTAACAAGTTTATGGCCTCCTTCCGCTTCAGAGTTGGACGGGACACCTCCCTTAAGCTGCAGATGCCAACACTGCCCCATCCCTTGGTCTCTTGGAGACTGTCCCCAAAGTCCAGGCTCCAGGGCAAAGGAAAGTCGACTCATTAGCAAGAGACACTTGACCTGGGATTCCTTTTCTGCAAACTTCTAACTTAGTGGCCCTCCATCTGAGAGCTGTTGGATCATGGGAAATCAGCATGACTATATTCTCCTTCCACATGGAAACTGATTCTTCTCATCTCTTGTGGTTTGCTCCACAGGGGATAGGGAAGGGCACAGAGAGGAGAGGAAGAAGCAGGACCAGGAAACCAACTACCCAAATGACCAAGACGCCTGGGGCCAGAGTGGTTGTTAAACCACTAGGCTCTGGGCCCACAGGATTGACTCTCTTGTCCTGGTGAGTCACCAGGGGAGTATCCTCCCAAGCAGGGGGACGGGCAACAGCGTGGCTATGGACTTACTCATCGCTCCTCACAACCACACTGTGAAGGTCACCAGACACAGGAAATGCAAGGGAACATAAAGGTACAGGGTCAAGAACACTAGATTTGGGGCTCCTGAGTCTTAACTGTGGGCTCAGCTCACATTTCTGACCTGCACAATTCTTCTGTGCCTCCATTTGCTCCAAACAGAGACATTAATACCCATCTCAGGACAGGATGTGACAAGTCAAGGTTAGGAATGTGTTTTGCTGCAAGTAACAGAAAACCCAAAAACTATGTCTTAAAGAATTAGGAGTTTGTTGTTGTCACTTACGAAATTCAAAGATAGCTCTTCCAGGGTTCAGACACCTATTCATTTCTTATGGATTCTAAGACCCACATTTTTTTTTTCACATTTTAACATTCTATATGTGTATTACAAACATCAAGTTGTAGTTTAATTAGTGGCACTTTTTTAAAATTTCCTAATGGTACTTTAAAAATGGTTAATCTTACAACATTGTGTTTCCAATGAAAAACAACAAGATATTAGGGGCTAGACTCTTATATATCCTCTGTCCTTAGGCTGGTGGATGCTTTGCCTTATCCTCATGCCTTGCCTCATTGTTGCAAAATGGCTGCTGCATCTTCAAGCATTGCATCTATTTTACAGGCAGGAGAAAGATAGAAGTAGGAAGGAGACAAAGGGTTTTCTTCAGTTAAAATGTTGTCTTTGTAGTTAGACTAATACGCTTTCACCTTTATACTATTGGCCAGAACTGTGTCATATGGCCATCTGCAGAGTGCTGGGAAAGTTGATTGTATAGATTTCCAGGGTCTATAAAAGAGAAAAGTAGGGTTGTGGGTATAACTCAGTGGTTGGTAGCTTGCCTGACATATAGGAGGCCCTGGGTTTGGTGCCTAGCCCTGGAAGAGAGGGAGAGAGAAGGGAGGGGAGGCAAGAGAGAAAGAGGCTGTTGGATGGTAAATGAGCCAACCTATTACATCTGCCACAGTATTTACAATAACTAGCACTCTCTCTGGCATGTGGCAGAAGATCCACAAAGAACAGCCCTGTGACTCCACACACAAACAAAAGTCCAAGTGGTTGGTGTTGGGGATGAGGTAAACCAGCCCACCAAACAACTTCTCTTCTTGGAGCAGTGCAATCAACACGCTACAGGAATGCAAATTAGCTTTCCCCAGGAAAGAGTGATAAACACACTTCTCTCCCTTCCAGCTCGGCACAGCCACTTCTGTGGGCTTATGCACCAGAAGATTCTGGTGCAAAATGAGTACACAAACTGCTTTGCTTTTCTCACAAATGGGTTCTTTTGGTTTCCTTCCACCACCACTAAGCCTGTCTCCTACTTCAGCTCTGGGGTCGACACAGCCCACAGCCCCTGGTGGCTTCAGGGGGAACAATCCACAGGTTGGCACCTGTGACCCAGGCATTGGGCACTCCTGAGGGCATGCCTGAGCTTTCTAAGATAACAGGAGGGGAACCAACAGCTATTCTGTTTTATATACATATATAAACTCAGGACATCGTCACTGCAAACTTGTGTAAGCTAAGCAGTCCGACTGACCAAAGCTATAGCTAAGAGAAATTAGGAAACTGTTCCCAGTCATCCTGCTGGTAAGCAAGGGACTGAGACACAAACCCAGGCCTGTCTGGTGCTGCCAATACCCATCATTTCCAGAAGTATTGCTTTCTGTTTGACTCTCAGTTTTAGGCCAGGGAAAAAAAAAAAAACAAAAAACAGGCATCTCCTCCAACATCAGGATCCCCTAGAAAGGTTGTCATAGTGACCATGCAAATAAATAGAGGAGCTACAGACACTGTTGCCCCAGAACCTCTGGTCCTCAGATGGAAGCTGGCCTCTTCTACGCAGCTGAAGGGCAGTGTGTCCTGGAATCTGACCTGAGAGACACCCAATCCAATCCCCTCCCAGCACAGTTGGGGAATGGAGATGAGAAAGAGGCTAATGACCACAGCCAGCAAAGGTACTAGGACTCAGTCCCCTTGGCTTCTGGGCCATTGCTGTTTGGCACACAACAGTCTTCAGCTGGTTTTTGGTGCTCAGATGGACACTTCCAGTCATCCGGCAAGTCAGGCTGGGAAGCCACCACCTCCTGGTGGACTTTCGTCTATTCATTTAACCCGCATCCATAGAGTGCTCGCCAGAGGCCGAGCTCCATTCTGAGAACCAAACTACAACCAAGGGCTGTAATGATGATGCCCAGCTTTCACGGAGCCTCTTGTCCAGTGGAGCAGACAGGTGAGAAGTGAAGAAATGTAGAGATATGACGTGGCAGACATCAGCTAGGGACGTTAGGGTGGCATGGACTTCAGAACCAGGTCAGGGTGGCATTTAAGTGGAGACCCAAAGGATGATAAGAAAGTGGCAAAGGGGAGTCGAAGACAGGAATCCATGCAGGAAGACGGGACCAGGCAGAGAACACCACAGGTCCAAAGCCCCCCAGTCAGGTGGAAGGTCGGCTGCAGGAGGGACAGGAGGAGTTGCCTGGGACCTGAGCCCAGGGGCGAGGGGTGGGGAAGCCACAGGTGGGAGATACAGGCCAAGGGCAGATCCCAGGGGGCTCAGCCCCTGAGCCAGGACAGGGGGGTTTCATTTTGGTTCTCAGCAGTTAGAGGTCAGCAGAGGGTTTTAAGGAGACTGTAGCTCAGTGAAATATGTCATGCTCTCACATAAGCTTTGAAAAGATCATTCTGGATTCTGTGGAAGGAATCAAAAAGAGCAACAATAAAAACAGGGAGATGAGTTGTCCAGCAATGCTGGTGGTCCATGGCCCTATCACCATCAAACAGCAAACCCTGGTCCTCACAAGGATGGCATTGCAAGGGGCCCCTGTAGAAACCAAGGGAGGAACAGCATCCTCTGAATCTGTGCCCAGTGGGCCTGCTTGTCTTGGTCCCTGTCACAATCACTGACAATCCATCTATGTTCATATCAAAGAAGCAAAATCAAAACACCTTTGACATCATTTTTCTACAAAAAGGTAAGGCAAATGACAAATCACTGTGTCCCAAACTTGATCACTAATAATGCAGTAATTACTATAGTAAATATGAAAAATAGTAAAATCTAAAATTGTCTCGTACTTTCCATTAACTTGCATCCCTCAAAAAGCATTTTGACCCTCTGGTGATCTGGCTCAGCATTGGAAGAAGAATCACAGGTGATCAATAAAAATTGTTTATGTAACTTACATTCGGTGTGAACTTGTACCTGAGGATGAGTACTCGAAGGCAAATTGCAGCTATTTAATGGTCAGTGATATTTTGGTTCAGATCATTGTCTAAACTGAATTACAAATGTTAAAAATAAACATCTTTTTCAACAAATTTTTGCTGAGTGCCTGTTGTAGGTCAGGCCTTGCTGGGTCCTGGGGCAAATGAAAGCCAGTTTTTCCAGCATTTATGAACTTTATAGTCCAGTGGCCTGGAAAGACATTAAATAAGAAAAAACATCCTAAGAAATTGCAGTTAAAATTGTAATAAGTAGCTGAGCGCAGTGGTGCACACCTGAAACACTAGCTACTTGAGATAGGAGGATTGCATGTTCAAGGCCAGTCCAGACAACATAGTGAGATCCTGTCTCAAAAAAAAAAAAAAAGAAAGAAAGAAAAGAAAAAGGCCTGAAGATATAGCTCGGTGGTAAAACATTTGCCTAGCATTGGGTTATGGGAGCCTTAAGCCAATCAGTGAATTGATTCCCTGTTGGGATTAACTTAATGGTGACTGAAGACAGGTAGGGTGTGGCTGGAGGAGGTGGAAATTGGGGACATGCCTGTGGGGTATATATTTTGTATCTGACAAACTCTGTATCTGAATCTCTCTCTCTGCTTCCTGATCACCATGTGAGCCACTTCCCTCTGCCACACTCTTCTGCCATGATATTCTGCCTCACTCGAGCCCTGAGGAATGGAGCCTGCTGTCTATGGACCTAGACCTCTGATACCAGGAGCTCCCAAATGAACTTTCCCTCCTCTACAATTGCTCTTGTCAGGTCTTTGATTCACAGCAATGAAAAAGCTGACTAAAATGTCCTCCCACCTCTTTCTCCCCTCCCATCTCTCTTCAAGTGAAGCCTAGGGACTCATTGTCTTGCCTCTCTCTCATCCCATGACCTCCAAGATGAGTCCTACATTCTGTCCCCTTCAAGTGCAAGCAGATAACCCCAAGAGCCAGCATCTTCAATGAAAGAAGAGATGGAAGCCAGAGACAGCATAGAATCCCTCTCCGTTTCTCACACAGGGTCCACTGCTTTTATGAGCGTTGGGGAATCATTTCCTCTTTTCATCCATCTATCAAGTAGAAGGAAGCCCACAGTCCCTGGAGTCCCCAGATGAGCCACCAGAGATTGACTCTGCTGCCCAGATGTCCTTGGAGGGTCCCACGGCAGGCCAGCAGACCCCCCAGCCAGCCTGGGAGTGTGACCGAAAATCCCTCAGTCTCATCAGATGCCCCCAGGCCCTGAGCTGGGACAGGGCCAGACCCCATGCCCAGGCTTCCCAGCCTGTCTGCTGGCCCCGCCTGGTCCCCTTCAAGTCTTCAGAAGCAACATTTCTGAGACAGTGGGGTGTGTGGTGGAGACTGTGGGGGGGGGGTTGCTTCTGGATGCTGCACTTGACCCACAGCCAGATGTTAGTGGCTCCCTCTCGGTGGCAGTCCTCTCACCCAGCCGACACCCTCACCCCAGCCTCCCTCCTGGGGAGAATCTGGCGAAGCGTGCTTGCAAAACCCAGCAGCACTACGTGATGTCACCAGACAGAGTCTCCATCTGGCACTTGGCTCTGCAGGCTGGGGAGGAGACCAACCACATGGCCATGCGCTGTCCCCCTCTGCTGGGGCGTGGCTCTGCCATCTGAGAGTAGGATTGGGAAACCTCGGAGAGCAGCTCACAGGGAGGCTGGGGAGAGAAACTGCTGTGGGCCAGAGTGAAAGGAGGGACTAAAGGCGGAACAAGATCCCAGGAGGGAGCGGCCTTGCCTGGGGATCTGGCTGCCATTCTGCCAAGGACTCATCTGTGACGTCACTTCCCCTTCGGGTCTCCATCTCCTGATCATCGATGGGATTCGACGAGGTGGCCTCTACGCCAACATCCAGCTGGAGGATTTCAGATTCTCCGTGGGGGCTGGTTTCTGAAACTGTGCTCATCTCACATGCACCAGGAAGGAAACCAGGCAGGGATGGAGAGGGCGGATAAGCAGGAGGCACATGGCTGCAGTGGTGCCCAGGTCCTCTTTCCATGGCAGCCACTGGATGAATGACTCCTGGAGCCTGGCACATTCCCAAGGAGTTGTGTGAACTTCAGCACAGATATGCAGGATCCAGGGCTCTGAATGATTGGGGTGGCGTAGGCAGGACAGCTATAATTTTACCACATTATATCTCACAGGACATTTAAGAACCAGCAGACCATACCAGGCACGGTGGCGCAGACGGGCAGTCCCAGCGGCTCCACAGGCTGAGGCAGGAGGATCGTGAGTTCAAAAAGCCAACCTCAGCAATGGCGAGGCACTAAGCAACTCAGTGAGACCCTGTCTCTAAATAAAATACAAAATAGGGCTGGGAATGTGGCTCAGTGGTCAAGGGCCCCTGAGTTCAATCTCCATACCAAAAACAAACAAAAAAACAGCAGACCAGATTGGAACATTTATGTTAATAACTTTATAGACTAGTCCCAAATTTTGTTGCACACCACCTATAGAGCCTCTTGATTATTTCATAATTTATTCCACATTTATTAAGATCTGATATTGTTCAGTACTGGACCAAGTACAGGAAGTAGAGATGGCTAGAATTCATTCCTTGCTCTCCAGCAATTCCCAACAGACCTGCTATAGCACCCCAGGATGCCCAGAATCAGAGTCCAAATGGAACCTGTTGTGCAAATTAGGAAAATGTATCCTTTCTGATCAGATGCAGTCCTGGGGGCACACAGTCTAGCAAGCACTGATTTCCCTTCCCCTTTAGCTGAGCACCGTGGTGCAGTTAACAATCTGTGCAACTGATCTTGGTGATTACGGTGGGCTGCCAAAGTTCAATCCAAGCCTAATATATATTTATTTTTCTAATAGAATATGCATGTTAGCTAATGTCAGTGCAAAGTATCACAGACCCAAATGAGTCACCTGACAGTGGAGAACAGACACACTGGCTATGAGAGGATATTAGAAATATAATAACTAGCCGACTTGGTGTTTATTGGAATATAACAAAATGGAACACGTGAGATATACCAGAGCACATATTCGGAACAGAAAACCAGTGTTAAAGGGATAACCAGGCATAGCACAGCAACCACGATACTTTATAGTCACCGTGAGACCCCGTTACACTGCGGCAGTAATTGCATTGTAATTATTCCTGACTTGTTTAATGTGTTTTTAGTATTTTAAGGCCTTTGAGTGTGCCACAAAAAATATTAAAGTAAACACATACAAAAAAGATTGGGAACCATCCATCTCGTGGAAAGGGGGTGTGTAAAATAATTTCCACTCCACGATTAAGTTCTTCTTGGAGATGTGAGATTCAAAGAGCTACCTAGAGAGGCCAAGAAAAGCTTCCAAACGAGGTGATAACTGATGCAAATTTTGCAATGGAGTAGGAGTTGGGGGGAAGGGCATCGCAAGCCCCCAGAGCCAATTGGACGAATGTGCAGAAAAAAGAACAGGCCTTACGTATCGTATCGAATGGCAAGCTGTGGTGTGGACTGAAGAGGAAGTGGAAAGAGCGTCAAGAGGTGAGAGAGAAGCCAGCTCACAAAAGAACACTGGCAAGACTGGCTCTCATCATCTCCTTCCCCCAAATCCGTCCCCTTGCCCCACCCGCCCTGAGGAAAAGGCCAGAGTGTGCAGAGGCACGCACCCACCGCAGAGCTGTCTTGGGTTGTCTGTGAGGGAATGCCGCACGTCTCATTCTTTTAACTGGAGTGGGAAACGCGTAACACTAACCAAGAATTTTTAAGCAATGCCAAGACCAGGATCTGCTGAACAAACCACATTCAGAGTAGTTACTCAGTGAAAAATGAAAAGACGGAGTCTCTTTTTGTTCAAAAATCATTAGGAATTTCAAGATTGCAACAGAAAAGTGTTCAATGGAGTGCCAGACCCACCTGTGGATAGGACGCTGTGGGACTGCACAGGATGCACCTGGGAAGCCAGCATTGCCTGAAGTTAAGGGAGCCCTGGAGGCTCTACCAGAACATCTCATCTCTATTGGAATGGAATTTATTTATTTGGGTAAGAGAGAGAGAGAGGTTGAGAGATCAATTCAAAGCAGTCGAAATTCTCCCCAACCCCCGTTTTTTTAGCTACACTTCCAAAAATTTGTCCTCAAAATATCCCTAATAACAAAAAGGGTCTGTGGCGTAGCAACCTCCCACAACCACACAATTTGTTTGAGTTCCTAAGTCATTGAAAAAAAAACACACACACATTTTGCTTTCTTCTTAATGATATATCAATGTTCATCACCATATGAAAAGTGTTGTTAGTAAGGTCACTGGTTATAAAATAAATATACAAAACTTGACATCTGATGATGGACCAAGATGTCAGACAAGATACCATACATCCTCACCCTTAAATAGAAGAAATTTTATTGTTAAAAAAAGGATAAATTAATAATGTTGCTGGAAATCAAGGAAGGATGCTATTTGAAGACTAGAAATATTAAGGATGATTGTTTTAAGTGGGATTCAATAGATGAAGAAAAGAGAGGAAAAACAAATAAAACTCAAGCCAAAAATGAGTAGGATAAACTATACAGGGTAAGAATAGTTTCAGAGCACCCCTGAGTTCAAAATGGTGAAGTTTATGTGGAGAAGAAAGCTCAGGACCTCAGTAATATCTAATAATTCAGAACAGTCAGGCCTGACCCTCCTACTCCCATACACACAGAGAAATCTGGAGACAAGGGATTCCCTCCAAAGCCAAAGCTATTAGCGCTGCTTTCCAAAAGGGGAATTCTAACTGGTCAAATCCTGTGAGCTAGGACTATGAAGCAGTGCAGACCCTCAGATAACTTGTGCCCCCAAGAGAAATAGAGAGTCCCTATCATGAAGTTCATGCTACCCACAGATTTTGCCCTGCACAGGGACCTCCCTGCTGCCACTAGGGAGGGCAGTAGTAATTAGAATAGGCAATTATTTCCGTTTGAGCTGCAAAAAAAAACATCGTGCTTAAGCCAGGTGTTGTGGTGCATGCCTATAACCCTAGCTGCCTGGAAGGCTGAGGCAGGAGGATCGCAAGTTCAAAGCCAGCTCCGCAAAAGTGAGGCACTAAGCAACTCAGTGAGACCCTGTCTCTAAATAAAATGCAAAATAGGGCTGGGGATGTGGGTCAAGTGCCCCTGGATTCAACCCTGCTACCAAAAAAAAAAAGAAAGAAAGAAAGAAAGAAAAAGAAAAAATTATGCTTAGATAGCAGCCTGTAAAATAGACATTTTTGAGGTCAGATAACTGATCAATTATAAATATTGCATGACTGAAAAGAATGTAAACTCAAATAGTTAAAAAGAATTTAAAGTCAAAATATTTCTTTTATATAGTCCATATTCTATATAGTCTCATATAGTCCCTATTTTATATAGTCCATATTTGTTATTTATAGTAATTTAAACCCTCTCTAGCATTGTCCATTAACAATATAGCATAAACCACGTGTTATTTGAAATTTTCTAGTAGCCACTTTACAATAAGGACTGTAAAAACAAAGGGGTGAGAATAATTTTAGTAGATTTTATATCATATCTAAAATAAGATCTTTTCAACACGTAATTGATGTTTTAAAATATTAATGAAATGTTTTATATTTTTGCACCAATTCTTTGAAAATCAATGTATGTTTTCCCTTATAGCACATCTCAGTTTGGACTAGCTCTATTTGAAGTGGTGCATAACCCTGTGACTAGTGGTCATGCTGGGCAGTAGTGACTACTGTATTGGAAGTGCCCCTCTAAGTCCTTTGTGTTTTTGGCCTACTTGTGCTGTCATTTCTGCTTTGCACATTTTGAAGCCGTGCACAAGGGTGCAGAGAGCCTGCACCCACCCCCAGTTGTAGAAACAGGCTGTAAAAACTTTCTAAAGAAAACTAGAGAGGATTAGTCGCATGTTTTACATGAACCCAAATTTTCCAGCTGCACGTATTGAAGCATCTATTTTCACGTTATTTATATATTTGCTTAGCTGTCTGTATTTGTTTGCTGTATCCTAACTGTGTTTTTCTGTGTTTTGCCTTAAATAAAGTTCTCCTGGGAAAGAACCAGGCTGTGAAGTCCTTCACACAGAATGTCAAGAGATCCTGGCAAGCAATGGAACATTGAGCAAGGCTTTCGATACTGCTGATAAGATCAATAATTATTTCAAGCACTAATTAGTGTAACTAATGTTCTTGGTGTCATTGGAAGTGTGCCTCAGAGTAGCTGAAAAACTCTTGCTTCTGGTGTAACAGCTGTCTCCTGGGAATGAGACTGAGGCTGTGAGGTTTGATTCCACAATCAGTTCTTTCCTTTTAATCACCTTGCAAGAACAAGCAGCCTCGGCCATCAAGTTCATGGTTAAATACAGGTTGAAAATTGAAGCTAGTCTTCACTGATCAATATTTAATATCTGGTAATTTCTCAGTCCTTCCAGAAGAGGAAAAGGTGCCAGCCAGAGGCTATCTACCCATATTTCTAAGATACATGATGAAGCCAAGGCCAGTCTCGTCTCTGCACAAGAGCAGAAACGATCTTGGGAGGCGTTTCTCCCCAACTTTAAAGATGAAGAAACCAGTCGAGTCGGACAAGCTGTCTCTGAGGATGTGTATCCAGCGGAGAGGGCTGCCTGGGTGTTTCCATCTCCTAGAATGTGACTGATTTTTCCTAGAATGGCTCAATGGAGAGTCTATACAAAGAGTCTCCCTGGGCCACTTGACGTGGCAGCAGCTTAACCAAGCAGGGCTGGCAGGCAGGAGTTGAGGTTGCCAAGGGAACCTGCATTGCCTTGCAACTCTCCTAGAGAGTGACTGGAAATCGTTCTGAAACACAGGCTTATGATCCGGGAGAGAGAATCCTGTTCCTGACCTGGGAGGGCTCACAGTCCAACCTGAATGCTAGCGGACTATGTATCCTGGGCTTCAACAACAAGAGATCACAGTCCTCAGTGTCCCATATGTATGTGTAACCATCCACAAAACAAAAGCAACACTACTATAGCCCTTTCTGTGACTCCATCCCTAGAATGGATATAGATACCATGGCTGGGGAGAAAGGATATCACCCCTGTGTAGGTATGGAGGGGTCCCACACAATCTGCCTTATGCCTCCAAGTAGCAATAGATGTGGGCCACTTTAGATAAAGGAAGGAAGTCTCAGAATGATTATTATTTCATCCCTAAAAGAGGCTCTGCAATCCAATACTCTCCCACATCCCGTGGCAGATGTTAAGGTTTGAATCTTAAATGTCCCACAAAGGCCCATGTGCTGAAGGCTTGGTCCCCATCTGATGGCACCAGTGGGAGGTGGTGGAACTTTAGGAGGTGGGGCCCAGTGAGAGGAAGTCAGGTCACTGCAGGCCTGCCCTTGAAGGGGATATTGCACTCCTGGCTCCTTCTTTTCTCTACTTCTTCCTGGTTGCCATGAAGTAAACAACTCTGCTCCACCACGAACAACCCATTGCAATGTTCTTACCCACCACACACACAAAAGCAATGGAACCAGCCAACGAAACATCTGAAACTATGAGCCCAAAGAAATTTCCCCCTTTTAAGTTGACTATCTCAGGCATTTTGTCATAGCTTCAGAAAGCTGACCAACACAGTACATCCCTGTCTGATATTTTTAAAAAGGCATGGGATACACGGGCTGGGGTTGTGACTCAGTGGTAGAGCGCTTACCTGGCATGTGTAAAGCACTGGGTTCAATTCTTAGCACCACATATAAATAAATAAATCAAATACAGGTCCATCAACAACTAAAACCGTCTTTAAAAAAAAAAAAAAGGCATGTGATACCAGAGAGTAGACTGAAAACAAAAATTGCAGGCACCAACTCAGTGATGGAAGACGGGCTATGGGCCTCCAAATATGGGGTGAATATTTCTCCTTTACTGTATCTCCATATTTGGAATTTCATTGGCTACACACACACACACACACACACACACACACACACACACGGGACTACGCTCTCTCTTTTGCATATGCAGTAAACCAGGTCCAAATTAAACAGCTACATCCCCATGTTTGCAACCCAGTCAAGGCTCAGAGCTCAAGAGACACTATTAAAAGGGAAGTCACATAAGCAAGAGGGTCCTTCCTGTGTATTATTACAGTGCCCTATTCATTCACTCTCTGGAGTGTCCAACTTGACAAAGAAACCACGGTCCTCATACAAACACTAACAATCAAAATGAAATTCTTCAAACTCATCTCATTTTCCTCACTCTTCTTCTAGTCTGGGTCAAACCCTCTAATCCCCTTTCATAGATGTCAGATTCTCAATCTTCTCCCTCCTCTTCTTCAAGCATGTTTGTGAAATAACATGGCACAGGTTAGGTTCTTGTTAATGGCACAGTACTCTGGGGGAGTGGAGACCCATTCCTCCATGAAAGGTGAAGACAGAGCCATAACCAAACCCCGAAGTCTAGGAATTAATGGTCTAGACCTGCCCTGCTCCGTTATGGTAGCCACGAGTCGCAGGGGTCCACTGAGCACTTGAGATGTGCTAAGTGCAAGTGAAGGACTAAAGTTTTAAATCATTCAGCTTGACTGTGGAACCAGCTAGGTGTCCACCAACAGATGAATGGATAAAGAAATCATGGTTTATATGCACAATGGAGTTTTATTCGGTCACAAAGAAAAATGAAATTGTGTTAATTTGCAGGAACTAGAGACCGGATGTTAAGCCAAATAAGTCAAATTCATAAGGTCAAGGGTCATATGTTTTCTCTGATATGCAGAAGCTAGAGAGGGAAAAGGTAAAGAAGGATGGGTTAGTCTTATAAAAATGAAAGGGAGATCAGTAAAGGGAAGGGACCTAGAGATGGGAGAAGGGAAGGGAGGGGGAAGTGCGGAGGAGGGATACTGACCGAATTATACTGTTGCCTTGTGTACATGTGCAAATATGTAACAACAAATCCCATTGTTATGTACAACTATGATGCACCTATAAAATGTAGAAATTTTCATTCAACTTGAATTAACTGGAATTTAAATTCAAACACTGATCATTCAATTTAGTTATTAAAAAACTCAAATATGTCTGGAGGAACTTAACAATTTAGTAGGTTTGTAATTCTACTTCTTGTCTCGAAATGTTATGAAATCTAAATACAGATCTGGTATTCCCAGTGAAAATTCAGTGTATCGTCTTAGATGAGTTGTTAATGTAAAACATTCACCAGAGTTAAAAGACTTAGGTAGGGGGGGAAAAAGTGTAAAATATCTCATTCTTCATTTTTTATTTGAGCACCTATCAAAATAATAATATCTTAAATACACTATTAAAATTAATCTCACTTTTTTACATTGTGTTTCTTTCTATCATATTGACAAATTGTAGTTGCATATATTTATGGGGTACAGTGATGTTATGATTTTTAATATAGCATGGAATGATTAAATAAAGCTAATTAACCTACCCAGCATCTTAAATATTTGACTTTTTGGATGAGAACATTCAAGCTTTACCCTTAGTAACACTGAAATGTTCAGTGCTCAACTATTTGCTGCTATGGTTTGAATATAGTTGACCTTCAACAAAAGTCAGGTTGAAATATGGTTGCCAATGTAAAGGTTGGCAGATGAAGCTTCTAAAAGGGATGAAGGTCTTTCTTAAGAGATGAGATTAGTTCTTCTGGAATGGATTTGAGAGAGCGAGTTGTAATTGAGTGTCTGGCCCTGTTTGTTCACTCTCTTTTTCAAATGCTCAAATTGCCTTTTGTGTTCCACCATGAATTGAAGCAGCATCTCACCAGAAACCAAACCAAGGTAGCCACTCAGTCTTGGGCTTCCTGCCTCTAAGGACTATAAGCAAAATACACCTCTTTATAAATTATCCAGTCTCAGGTATTCTGTGAGAGTAACAGATAACTAAGACATTAGCTGTACTCATCACACTGTGCAACACGTCTTTTAAAAATTTCAATGTATTCCTCCTGAGGCTTCGTACCCTTCGATTATCATCTCTCCACTCCCCCCAACTTCCATTTTCACATTTTAAAGCATGACTCCTGGGTGAATTTTAGTTACACATTATATTTCTACTGGTTCACTACTCTAGATGTGTAATGTTTACTAGGGATGGTACTGGAGAGGGAATATTATGGCCCAAAAGTTCATTTTTCTTTTGCTCTCTCATATGACAAAAAAAGTCCCCGTGGGCCTTTTTCCAACTCTCTCTTTCCCAATTGCTATTTTCTTTCTTTTTTAAAAAAAGATATTTATTTTTTTTAAGTTTTTAGTTGGACACAATGTCTTTATTTTACATTTATGTGGTGCTGAGGATGGAACCCAGTGCCTCGTGCATGCTAGGCAAGCACTCCACCACTGAGCCACAACCCCAGCCCCGCCAATTGCTATTTTCAAATTATTAACTTTAAGGAACACCAATGTACCCTCATCCTTGCTCCACCCCAGCGTTCTTCCCCTGCACAAGCCTACTTACTACCTTCTCCGCTTGGCTTCTGAACACCCAGAGCCTACCGCAAATAACACCCTCTATGCTGCCCATTTCTCAGTCTTTTCCTGTAACACTGCCTTCCTTGATCTTTCTTAACAACCCTTGTCCCCTGAAACGGCTTCATTACAGTTTCATCAAGGGGAAGAGCCCCCAGTCCAGGGGTTTGTCTGGCCTTCACTCCCTGGTGCTCATGCTAGGGCTATTTCACCTCTGTTTTTACTGCTACCCTACTGTTTTTCTTTGGGCTCCTCACCCTCTCTCAGTGACCCTATCTCTCAGGTTGAGTTTGTAGGACAGGGACTCTGCATGGGCAGGAGGCCGGTAGGCAGGAGGTCTACTGAAGGGTACTTCTGGGCCTAACATCTTAAGAGAGAGGAAAACAAGATTAGACAGAGAATGAACTTGAACCGAGATGAGGTTTCCACACAGGCCTCGACACATCCTTTGGGAAGCCGTGGGGTTGGGGTGACCCTTCAGAGTCCTTTGAAACTGAAGCAGGTAGATGTACATTTTTATCCCTGCGTCAACCACATGGATCCAGGATCCAGATATCCCTCCAAGGAGTGGCAAGTTAGTCACTTTCCATCACTGTGAGGAAATCGCTGAGATAAACCATTGACGAGGGAAAGATTTACTTTTGGCTCACAGATTTCAAGGTTTCAGTCCACGATCCCTTGGCTCCATAGCTCTGGACCTGTGGCAAGGCAGAATATTATGGCGGGGAGTCCATGGTGGAGCACAGCTGTTCACACATGGCATCCAGGAAGGAGGGAGAGAGAGGGAGAGAGGGAGAGGGGGGGAGGGAGAGGGAGGGGCTGGGTTCCCAATGCCCCCTTATAGGACACGCTCCCAGCAACCTGACCTCCTTCCACTAGGCCCTTCCTCCTAACGGTTGAACCACTTCCCTGCAGCACCACCGGCTGTGACTGAGCCTCCAACGTAGGGCCTTTGTAGAACATGTCAGATTTAAACCATAACCAGTGGCCGTCTGGCTAATGCAACCCACCACTAAGTCATTATTCTGAAAGTCTGCAAAGGTCTTCTCATTTCCAAATCTAACCCCATTTTCATGGGCCCCCTGCTCCTTGGTGCTCCTGCAGTGTGGGTCCCTGTTGAACACCCCTTCTTCTCTTGAGTTCTGTGGCCTCCCCTAGTCCCGACCCTCCTTACCCTCTCTCCTGAAGGATTCACCTCCTTCGTTGACTTCCTTTCTTCCTTAGACCTAGGTCCTGTTTTCAGCCCCTGTCCTCTCTTCCTTTCCCACATTCCACTCATCTCACCTTCTCTCATCGGCTCAGCTCCATCTCAGATGATTCCAAAATCTCCACCTTTTGTCTCAGCCCCTCTTGTAAGACCTCCAGAATCGCCTGCTTCTCCAACTCAAGTTGCCACCACCGAACTCAGCTTCAGGCCAGCCAGGCCCTCCTCAGACTCCCACAGATTACAGCACCACCACGGCCCCCTTCCTGAGACACTTCCTCGCCAGCCCTCCTGCCACAGCACACTCAGAGAGGTCTGCAGACTCCCCACCACTGGGTCTTGAGCTTCCATCCCCCTGTTCAGATCTTCATCACTCGGGAGTTATTGCAATCATCTCCTCTGAGATTCACATTGTCTTAGTCCATTTTCTGTTGCTGTAACAAAATACCTGAGACAAGCAATTTATAAAGTTTATTTGGGTCATGGTGCTGGAGACTGAGAAGTCCAAGAATGAGCAGCCATGGCAGGGCTTCATGCCATGTCACAGCAGGAAAGGGGAAAAGGAAAACATTGCCCTCAGGAGACATGGAGGTGCTGTGCTTTACAACAACTTTCTCTCCAAGGTAACTGATCCCATCCTGTAAGAACAAAAATGTTTCCAGAAAATTAGCTCAGCTCCATGGAAGCAGCATTAGAGCCCCCATGATGCAAACACCTCCAAAGGTGCCACCACTCCCCAACAAGTCACACAGGGGCCAAAGCACAACGTAATTTTTAGAGAGGACAGACCAGAGCATCCGCCTAACACTCTGTGGTAACCCTCTCTGGGCAGCTAGCTGGGGTAATTTGGACACGGGTACAGCAGTAGCCAGTGACTCTCTCAAAGTTCCCTGCCTCCAGTGGCTTCCCTGACCTAGCCAGCTGGGGAATGGGTACCCTCGCCCACTGCAGTTACATTTCAAAAGAGCATGGCTAGGTCCTCACCAGGCCCTGGTTCACTTGGGAAATGATACAAGATGCATGCCCCACTGCCAGAAAGCTCCCTCTGCACCTCCACCTGTCAGGGGACCAGGAACTCTGCTGGGTGCCCTGCCTTTTCCTTGCACTCTAGGAAGAGATCTTGATTATCCCCAGGCCAGGGAGTATAAAGCGGATGGTCCACAGGACTCTGAGAGGGACAGGGCAGTCAGTGGTGGAGTCTTTTGTGTGTCTGGGGTGGGGGGAGTAGAGAGGCTCTATTTGTGATTAAAGAGGCTTATCCCTAGGATGCCCAGGGAACCCCAAGAACCAACTTCTCCCAGGACGGTGGATTTCCTCACTCCACCAGGGGGCCTGACCTAAGTAGAGGACTTGGGAGTGAGAGCCAAGAAAGGGAGCGGGGTGGGGGCTGCGGGGGCAGGGAGACTTGCACACACACCCCCAATCTCTTCCCCCTGCCCCACGCCCACTCCGTAAGCTTCCCCCAGGCAACAGCACAGCTGCCTCTGATCCCACTTCGTTGCTCTGTGTGCTCTGAATGTAGAAATTTTCATTCAACTTGAATTAACTGGAATTTAAACTCAAACACTGATCATTCAATTTAGTTNGTGGGCGGGCGGGCGCTGGCGACCGTGTTCTTGGTCCTGTAGGCTCGCGCTCCCTCGCGGCGTTGAGAGCCCTGCGCCCTCGGGCCTGGTAAGTGCCGGTGGCCGCTGGAGAAGCGCGCCCTGCAGGGGCTGGGGAGGGGGTATCCTGGAGAGGCGCCCCTGCGGCTCCAGAGCGGGACCCCTGCGGGGACCAGGGTGGGGGCTGGCGGCAGGGGTTTAAGGTGGCTGTGGATGAGAAAAGCGGGCAGGAATCCTCCGGGCACTCACGGTGGATGCGTGCCCACATTGGTGTCTGTAGGGGTGCGCAGCACTGGGGTCCATAACTGTGCTCTGAGTCTGCCTTTCTGCACTTGTCTTTAGGGGGAAGCCTGGGCCTCCGAGGGCCTTGTGTAGTCCAGGGTTCCCCGTGCATGACTGTCCCTCCTCAAAATGTCACTCTCTTTGTCCACTCTTAATGACAGTAGCTGCCTCTTCTGTGTTAGCTGAGGCGACAGGCCCAGAGTCATCTTAGCTAGAAGTGTACAGTCCTTGGCTGCAGTACCCCAGGCAAAACAGGGTCTGCTAAATGCTGGCAGCTGCTGGGTCTGGCACAGACACAGGATTGTTCTCAGCAGTCTGTCTCCCTTCCTGGGCATGCCTGTGTATTTGTGGGTGCATGGCTTTGCAGGTCCTGTCACCTGGGTGTGCATGCCCATCCTCCTGCCTGCAACTGGGTGGCTCTATGGAAAGAAGGAAGAGCAGAGAACGCACTGAGATGTGTGGTTTTCACCCACAGTATGTGCAGGGTTCACATGTGAATTGGCTGGAAAATAAGAAAGGAAGGAGGGCCCAATTGGGGTGGGCAGGAAAGATCTTAACTTGGGTCTAGACTGCTGCCAACGCAGGAAAAAGTGTCCAGAGGTCTCTAGCACATGGCACCTCTTGGGGGAAGGGAGATGTGGGAAGAAGGGAGCAGCTTCTGGAAAACTCCTAAGCATACACTAGAAGATATAGGGTGGAAGCCGAGGGATGGGGGGAGAATGAGGGTGGTATTAGGCAGGCCTGTGTTTAATTAGTGGGCAGCTGGATTGTAATGAAAAGCAGCCGTTGGAGTCTGGAGACCTAGGTTTGAATCAGAATTTAGTGTTCATCCCTACATCATAGCACTGTTCCCTAGACAGGTCCTTTGGGGCTTGGTTGTTTTGTATAGGGGGGACCAATAATCACGATCCTTCCTATCTCCAAGGCAGCCGGAGTCACACATTATCAGGGCCTGAGAAAGTGATTTGGCCATAGTAAGGCTCCTAGGATGAGGGGCACTGCTGGGTTCCCAGATGCCAAGTTGGTGCTTTGGGGAGTCCTTTGGTGGTCTGGAGTTGTTTGGTCTGTGGGTGGTGGAGGGATCCATTTGCATCTTGCTTCCTAAACACTCAGCATAACAGTAGTGTCTGCCTAGAGCCCCTTTTTGTACTTTTGTTGTGGAAACTATGTGCAAGCCTGTGTGGTTTCCTGTAGTTTTTGTGCAAATGCCATCTGCAGCCAGAGGAAAACTGATGGCCTTAAGGAAAACCTTCCAGTTGCTCCCAGCACCTTGACTTTCTACATGAACCCAGGGGACTTTATACTCTTCATCTTGCTTTTATCTTTCACTCACCAAATGAAGCAGTAATAAGCACTCCCCACAGTTTGCAGCCCGGGAGACAGGAGAAGCAGCAGCTTTCTCAACCAAAGTCTCGGGTCCAGATGTCAATGTCAGGGTTCAGTCTTTTAGGGTACAGCGATTTTAGATCCAGGGCCAGTCCCCGTCCCAGCTGAGGAGAGGCAGAAGGATATTAACACATAGGCAGCACCCCCAACACCAGGACATCATGGTTGGATGGCTTGTCCACCATTACTGTCACCTATCACAGAGAACTTTTTGCATGTAATAGTATTTAGTCAACGTTTGTGGAAGGAAAAGCCCTGGGCACAGGGTCCTGGAAACCCCAGGTCAAGTGCTGGCTGGGCTCCCTGCCCACTGTGTCCTGGGGAAAGTCCCTTCACCTCTTTGGGTCTGCTTCCTCATTGGTCAAAATCAGGACATCTCCAAGATTATCTTCCTGATCTCAGCTCATGAGTGTTCCCTTGAAGCCTTTCCTGACCATTGCCCTATCTAAAGCTAGATTACAGCATCCTCATCTGTTCTCTTCATAGCACTAACTATCTTCTGAACTTGGCTTTGCTCTATCCCACACAGTGTAAGCAGAGTGAAAGCAGGGACCACCTTTATCCTGAATCCTGCTGAATCCCCATCACCTAGTACAAAGAGGGGCTCAAAAACTACTGTTGTGCAAGGGAGAGAGTGACTTAAGTCAATAAGGGAGATGCCTTCGTGCTTTCCTAATTATGTTCCGAGGAACTTCAAGTGGAAGAGCAAGCCCCAGAGGCAGGGCACCAAGGGCTCACGGTTCATCCAAGTTACATGTTGGCTTCTGGGGAGGATTTCCTTTGACAAAAGTGTTCTCCTACTAAGACCAAACTAGAAAATCACTGCACCACACCACAAGACCCACAGGCATCTTTTCAGCTCCAATCTGAAATGATAGTACTTCAACTGGAAACAATACCTTCTTGGCCCCCCATGAAGAACAGTGATTCTGATGCCCAAAGTAGTTATTCCACAAATCATTTCTGCTTGGTCATAGAATTCATCCTATAGTTTTAGGCAACTGATTTAATATTCTGAATTTTTGGTCAAGGTCAATATCAAAATGCTTTTGCATATGACACAGCATGTGGGAACTCTGGTCCATGTGTAAGACAGACACTAGACAATCAGGAAACACTGAATGTGCACAAGGTGGATAAGCCACACATGGTTATTTGAGAGCTACCTACTTAGGGTGACTTATCTGCCATTGTCCTCCTTGGGTGTGTCCCCAGGCAGACTGCCCCTGATGTGCCTTGTCCTCAGAGTACGCCCATCATTTTCCTGAGGAGTTGGTGATGGAAGGGAAGCATTTTCTCAGTGATTACTGAGCATAGAAGGGAGCCCCACACAATGAAATAGCCCTGACCTGTACTTACAGCAGCCATACTTTGGGCATTTCCAAGCTGACCTCCATGTAAGACAGTCTCTCTTTCTATAAATACAGTTGCAAATGGAAGCATAACTGCTGGGTCTAACCTATGCCCGAGTTTTTGGCACAATGTATATAAGTTTAGCACTGCTTTTCCTTAACCCCGTCAGAGGAGTTGGAATGACCATCCCTACAAGGGAGAAAAAGCTTTCATTATTTCACTTAGTTTGCTATAGATGGGTGGACTTGACAGGAATAGAGATCTGGACTCTTCTATAAATTCCTTCAGAGTGCTGTTTGTTTTTGTTGTTGTTTTGGTTTGGTTTTTGAACTGGGGATTGAACCCAGGGGCACTTAACCACTGAGCCATATCCCCAGCCCTTTTTATATTTTATTTAGAAACAGGGTCTCACTAAGTTGCTTAGGGCCTTGCTAAGTTGCTGAGGCTGGTTTTGAACTTGTGAAAAATCTTCCTGCCTCAGCCTCCAGAGCCACTGGGATTACAGGTATGCGCCACTGTGCCCAGCTGCCTGTGCTTCTTGCTGTCTCTGCTCTGGTTGACTCTTGTAGGTTCCTGGGTTCAAACGAGTTAGACTTACAAGAGAGCACACCACAGTGCAGACAGAGCTGGGCAGCGGGCTGACCATTACAAAGTGCAGGTATTCATCGAGAGCCTGCAATGAGCCTTGAACTTCCAGGTTCCTGAGAAATAATTCATAGGACCCAGTGCCTGCCCTCCAAGCTCTAATTGTTGAAATTAAACTCAATCCCAGGAAGAGATGAGAACACAGCAGAGTGCAGACTGCATGGCACACACCCAAGCCACAGCTGGAGCTCAGAGAAGCAAAGGGCAGGTGCAGGCCAAGAAAGCAAGCAGCCGGCAAGCAGAGCCCACATGGAGGCCTGCACTGGGCGCCCTCAGCCCCAGCTTGCATCCTGGCTCTGCCCCTTCCTCTCCATGTGACCTTCCATGTGGTATGTGACCTGCTAAGCTTCAGTTTCCTCATTGTAAACCGAGGAAATGATCTCTAACTCTTGGCGGGGTGCGAATGTCAGGGTTCAGCCTGGAAAGCTCCACTCAGCAGAGGGGCGAAAGTATGACACCGACACCCTGGAACAGCTTGAAAAAGGGATCGTGCTGAGGAGGTGACTGCTCTCCATTGTGTCAATCTCCCCTGTCAGTCCTCAGGGAGCCTGTGGCCTCCTGCTGGATGCCCAGGCCAGCCAAGTACCCCTTTTCTCCCTTCAGGTCCCTTTCCAACTGGGCCATGCCCTCTCTCCACACACCTGGCAGGGCTCGGAGGGATGCAGCAGCAGTCGGCCTGGCTCTGACTTTTCCACTGTCCCCTAAGTAAGCAGATGGCCTTACTGAAAGGCTTCAGGGTCCTTGCTATAAAATACCAAGAATTAGAGACTTTACAGAGGTTCAGAAAAGGTTACGGAAAATAGCTTTGATGGTCGAGTAGGGGTCCCTATTTGGTGAGGATGTGGGACCACCCCTCAGTGGTTCAATCTCATCCCAACTCAGGGATTCCCTCTCTCTTCCCCCACCCTCTCTCTCTTATATGTATTTCATGTTTTGAAAGAGGTTTGCCTGCCAACATCACATCAACACTCATGAAATTTTTGTTTATATTAAGCAAAATAATAAAAAACCACCTGACTTTACTCTCCACAATTCACCTTTCTGCTTCATATCATTTACTAACAGATTCTAGTGTGTTTAAAAGGCTCAGAAGGAAAAAAAAAAAGAACAAAGGACAGAAGTGGGCCATGTTGTCCATTTTGTCTAAAATTGGGAACACATTGCGAAAACAAGCGAAAAAAAATTAAATCATTCTATTTAATTGTGTCGCTGGTATGGTAGTAGACTGTCAAGCCTTCCTGGCCAGTAAAGGTCCAAGTTTCTTTTTTTTTCTCTCTCTCTCTCTTTCTTTCTTTCTTTCTTTCTTTCTTTCATTCTTTCACTGGGGATTGAATCCAGGGGTGCTTTACTACTGAGATGCATCCCCAGCCCTTTTTTTGTTTTTTATTTTGAGACAAGGTCTCACTTTGGTTGCCCAGGCTGGCCTCAAACTTGGGGTTCTCTTGGCTCAGCCTCCTGAGTAGCTAGGATTACAGATATGCACCACTATGCCTAGCTAAAGTTCCAAGTTTCTATAAGTATTCCTGAAATCTTATAAAGAGATTTCACTCTCAAGAAAGAAATTGAGATTCTGCCTTTTATAGATAGCCACTAGACTTCGGACATTTGGAGACGACTGTCCTGGTTTTTAGAAGAACATTCATTGCCACTACTTGAGGATAGAATTATATTTGTTAAGTTTTTATCCCTAACAACTCACACAAAGCTTGGCACACAGTATGCATTCAATAAATTCTCACTGAATGGACATTTCAAGAAGGAGCTCATCAGTCATCACTGAGATTGTGTCTTAGGAAAGTTCCTCTGCCAGAGCCAGCTACATAATTTGCGACCCAGTATAGCACGAAAAAATGACTAGAAACAACCCAAACAATCTACTTCAAAAATCAGGAGGAGATATCGATAAAAGTACTGAAAAATAAGCCTTTTCCTTTCTTCCCTGGTCTCTCTTGACACACTGTTTTTATCTGCTAATGGTATTCTAGGTAAAGAAAATTTAAGATTTTAAATTACTAACATGACTTTTACTTTATATGGTGAAATACCAGCTTCAAAGGCAAATACAGAAGCATTTAACTCATATGTGGAATCACCAAAATTACACAGTTCATATTAGGTCATGTATGCCCATGTATGTTGTTCTTACCAGAAACGATGCATGAAACTAACTTGGCTGCTTTTGGTTCGCTTCCTGCTATACACATATTCCATCAGCACTCTGCCTTCAGCTAATGAGAAGGAAGGAGGAAGGCAAGAAGGGAACTGTGGACCTCTCCACCAGCCTGCCTTTTCTTTCCTTCTATGTCAGCTGCATTTTCAGTGCCAGTAGTTGGCTAATGCAGGAAGTAACACACATAAGAAAGGGCAGACTATCATCAGCTGTTTCTCAGAATGCATAACTTGCCTTTTGCATTTGAACCGAGCTCTGCTTCCAACATAGACTGTGGCTTCTCAGGGCTGTCATGACCCATTTACTCTGTCACAAATGAAACATCTTACCTAGCACTAGCTTTTTTTGTTTGTTTGCAGATGCAGGGAATAGAACTCAGGGCCTCGCATATGCTAGGCAAGCGCTCTACCACTGCGCTCCACCCCCAGGCTCCAGTACTTGCTTAGAGACTCTCTGAGTTTCTGGAATTCCACGGAATCCGGTGTTTATGGAGAGCATGAAACTATATGCAAATGGGACAGCATAGAAGAGTGGACGCCTATGTGGAGAATATCTCCTCTGATCACATATATGTCCCACTGGTCCACTGGACTTCACTTATAAAACACAATTCAAAGTTAAAATTATTTCAAAATGCCAATGGGCAGAGCATTAAAACCATGCTTCAGGACCCTCCTGAACTTAAGGTCCTCTGAGCCATGAAGACAACATGGCTTCAACCCGTGGCCTCCCTGTTTGGCTACATTTTTGAATGGTGACCAGTCAGGGCAGAACAGATCTTGTCAGTGTGTTAGAACCCTAGGATTCCAGTTAGTTGTTTACATCTTTGTAAGACAATGGAAACTTCCATTTCTTCCCCTAGGTCGCCACTCCTCTGATTCCATCATTTATCTATTGGAAAAATAGTGTGGGTTGTTTCTAGTCTGTTTAAAAGATTCAGAAGAAAAGAACAAAGGGTAGGAATGGAGATGATCATTGTCCATTTTATCTGAGATTTGCAACAGATTGAAAGGCAAAAATCTTCCAAGAGTCCTTAGGCCTGTTCAAAGATGTTCCCACGCTGTCCTAGCTAGCCCTGATCATTTTTATATCAAAGCTGAGCAGAAAGGTGGGGATGAGAGAGTGATTTAGTTATTGCGTTAGTCAGCTTCTTATTGCTGTGGCCAAAATTTCCGGCAAGAATAGGGTAGAGGAGGAAAAGTTTCCTGGGGCTCAGAGGTTCAGGCAATGGTCAGCCAACTCTGTTGCTGTGAGCCCCAGTGAGGCAGAACATCATGGTGGAAGGGTGTGGCAGAGGACAGCTATTCAGCTTATGGCAGCCAGGAAGCGGAGAGAGACAGAGACAGAGAGGAGCCAGGGACAAGACATAGTGCCCAAGAGCATGCCCTCAGTGACCCACCTCCTCTAGCCAGCTCACCTGCCTATAGGTACCACCCAATAGTCCATTCACGTTATTAATCCACTAAATGAATTAATCCACTGATGAGGTTACACTTCTCATAATCCAGTCTTTTCCCCTCTGAACATGTGCATTTCCTAACACGTGAGCTTTTGACATGACTTTTACTGATTCCTAGATCCAAACCATAACAGTTATCAAAGGAATGTTCTTTGGGTTAGAGAGAAGACAGACACAGGGAAGAGGGCATGTGAAAGTGCCCTCCACATTTGAGGGTGCTTTTTGCACGCAGAGGCCGAGGGCAACCACATCTTCCAGAAGATAGGAACTCCTCTGTGTCTGAGAAGAAAGGGGGAGACAGGAAGTTAGATCCAGAAGCACTGGGAGAGAAGGGAGACATTAAGGGGCAGTTAGCACTTTCTGACTCCTCTGAACAGGTAGCTAAGGCTTTTAACTCGGCTGGAAACCTCAAGTTCCAAGCAAGTTCTGGGAAGCGAGTACTAGTATAGAAAACGGGGAAGAGAGCAAGAGATGAAAGTAAACACTTCTCTCCTTTTAATGTAGAAAGATCAAGTTAGAAAAAGCAGTGACAGATCACAACTGTAAAAATTTGTCAAGGAGAAGCCACATTGACACTGTCCTTCTGATTCCTTTAGTTGGTCCACAGTCTATCTTGGTTTTAATTTATTGTGTAAAACCTGCTAGTTTTGAGTAGCTGTTTCTATCATTAAATGGGTAGGAGCATGACTGGTTGATACAAGTTCCCCAGGGGTCTGTGCACTATGTTCTGACAACCTGCAAGCTGAAAATGAGTTTTACATATTTAAAAGACTGAAAGAAACTAAAGAAAATGTAGCAGAGGATGTAGGTGGCCCCCAGATCCTATATCAACTAGTCCTTTACAAAAAAAAAGAAAAAAAAAAAAAGGTTTTCTGACTTCTAATCTACCCAGCTCAGCCTGGGATGATAGCAAAGAAGAGTCAAGATGGTCTCCCTGGGTATCACCTTCCAAGACCACAATTTAACTCACCCGGGGAGCAGCCAGGGAATTGGGTTGTTTTCAATCCTCAGAGGTTCCAGGGTGCATCTAATGTTGAATGGCACTGCCCTGAGGCTGCGGTCCCCAGTGGGAGGCTGGGGACCGGCAGCGTCCTCGTTGCCCAGCTTGTCAGACAAGTTTAATATTGTGAAAGGCAGGAAGGGCAGGAGGGTGAGGAAGGGAAGAGAACAGAAGGTAGGGAGAAAGAAAGAAAAGGAGAGAAGGAGGGAAGAAAGAGAGGAGGAAGAAAGAAAAAGAGAAATCTCAGGCCCCACCCCAGCCTCGGCATTCTGATACACAGTCAAGTCCAAGAACACTATTCAAAGGCTTGGTCTTTGAAACCCAAACCAGTTGGTGAAGACATACACCCACAGATGGGTTAGTCCGAAGGAGAGGAAGGAAGTGAAAGTTCAAGGCCTCAGGTCTATACCTGGAGATTACTGAGACTGTTACCTTACACGGAACTGGGGCCCTGGGAGGTGACGCAGGCTGCAGGAACCAGTACTTGGGACAAAGTAACACCACCAACAACAGCTATAATGAATTCCTTCCCCAAAACAGTCATTTAGAATAATTTTAACTTTGGGCTCTATTTTCCTTGCCACATGTATCTTAATCTTTTAGTATATTAACTGCATTAACTGATTAGAAGTACCACTTTGGGTAAATGTAGGGATTTACCTGCAACTTCTGAACTACATTGAAATAATTTAAACAAATACTATACATGGCTGGGAAGTGGAGTTGGACTGTTAGCTTTCGCCTCACAGCTGACGGAGGAATTCTGTCCTCCCACCTGGGGAAGGACAGATTCCCACGGGATACTTCTTCCTAATTTCCTGCCCTCCAACACGGTAGAGGAGAGGTGGAGGATTTATAAGAATATAATAAGAATAAGAAGGTGTAGAATGTCTACGGTGTCCCATGCACTGCATGAGGTTTTAACATATAGTTGTCACAGCCCTACAAAGTTAGTGTTATCATCCTCATTTTATAGTTGTGACTGTTGAGGACCATACAAAGTTTGGATTGCTTCTTTTGGATTGCTGGTGTGACCTTCTTAGAAAGAATTCAAGGACCAGAGGCACATGGGACAGCCAGAGATAAAGATTCCATTTTGAGCCATGTACAATGGCACATGCTTGTAATCCCAGCAACTCAGGAGGCTGAGGCAGGAGGATCATAAGTTGGAGACCAGCCTCAGCAACTTAGCAAGGCCCTAAGAAACTTAGTGAGACTCTGTCTCATAATAAAAAGGGTTAGGAATGTAGCTCAGTGGTAAAGCACCCCTGGTTAAACAATACTACCTTTCCCGTTAATAATGAGATCTTAAGAGGTCTTCATGTCTCCAAAGCACTGTACATTCATAGCTCCGGATGTCCTAGCACTTGGCTTACAACAGAGGCAGTGGGAAATTAGAATCCAGGATGGTTGCGGGCAGCACTGTGGAGTCTGAAGTCCCTCCACACCAGTAGCATTGGACTGAGAACCAGAGAGGTATGTTCAAATCCCAGGTCGCCTCTGATGTGATCAACTTGAGAAGGGAGAAACAGCCTCCACCTTAAGGATTTCTTTAGCCAAAATATGGGTATGGACTGATTTCTAAGGTTCTTTCTCCAACTGGGACATGCAGAGGGCTTTCTAAACCTTGGGAACAATGGCTAGTGATAATGGCAGTAATGATGCAATTAGTACAGGATTAGGAAACCAATTTGGGCAATACATAGGGTATTCTGAAGCCAAATCATTTCTTTAACATCCTCCCTCCAAAACTCATGGAACCAGCCTGGCACCATGGTGCATATATACAATCCCAGAGGCTCAGGAAGCTGAGGCAGGAAGATTGCAAGTTCAAAGCCAGCCTCAGCCAACCTGGCAGGGCCCTGAGCAACTTAATGAGAACCTGTCTCAAAATAAAAAATAAAAAAAGGCTGGGGATATGGCTCAGTGATTAAGCAGCCCTGGGTTCAATCCCTGGGACCAAAAAAAGAAAAAAAAAATAAGAGAAAAGAAAGAAAGGAAGGAAAGAAGGAAGGATGGACTCATAGAACTAACGTTCTTCCTCTTCTTTTGACAGAAATAGTGTAACAGTGTGGGGGTTGTTGGCTAGTTGCCATGTAAGTACAAGATTTCCTTGCCCCAAAAGGTCAAATATCTTTAAAAGACAGGCATCTTATGTGCTTTAGCCCACCTGTGAGAAGATTCTAATGCTTTGCAAAAGGGTTATTAAGTCGCTAAAAAATATGTGTTAATTGACCTGAAATGAAGAAACATGATTCATTTATCAGGGAGTTTAACAGCTTCCAAGCTTTCTGCAATGAATCACATCACCTTCTAGACTTAAGACCTAACAGATTTACATCCAAGTCCCAAAGTGAACATTGAAATTTAAATGTGAATGCATGAGTGTTCTCTCCCTCACCTTGGCACACACAGGCACACCGACTGATCAGTCCTTGTGGCAGGGCAGACTGCAAGTCAAGCCGGGAGTCTGGACATGTGGGGTATGTGGCTCCAGCTCTGCCTCCACCTCTGGTGGCATCCCTGGGCCCACTGGGCCTTCAACCCCCAGATCATGGCCCTTCTCTTGGGAGTTGATAGTCCAAGATTTGTTTGTGGCTACCCCAAAATAGATGTTTAACCATCAGAGTGGGGGAGTCACAAACCTCTCTAAGAATCCCACCTATGAAACCCTAGCACATCACTGGTAAAATCTTTTCACCCAATTTCCAGGGCCCCCCAAGTTACCAAGTTCTAGGGAAGGAAAGGTCTTTTAGGCTTACAGCTAAGCCATGGTATCTTGTTCCAAAGAAAAGACAGGCACTATTTTGAAAGCAAATGAGAAATTGTACAAATCCTGCTGTCTGGGAAAGGAAATGAGTTTTTATGTCATTTGGACACTTTTTTTTTTCCATACCTACCACCTAGAAGGGAGTATCTATGCCTCCCTGATCCCAGCGGGCAAGGTGTGCCTATCCTTAAGCATGAAATGATGTGTACTATAATGAGGGCTTTGCAGGGAAAGCTCCTCCCTCCACTCCAGAGCAAACCCTCCTCCAGCCTGGCTCGTCCCTGCCAGAGCCACAGAGCTACAAACTGCCATCATCCTTCTTGCTGCTGCTGCATGGGAAGGGGCAGGTATATAGCAGGAATTCAGGCACAGGCTTGGGCCATGGTGTCTTGGTGACCCTCACCCTCTTATCCCTGCTGGGCAGAGAAGGACATGGGCTCAAGTAGGTTAGATGAACTACTGAAGTTCTAGCAGCCAGCAAGGATGACATTAATTTACCCTCAATGTATGTGACCCCCCAACCAAACATCAGAGAACCAGGCTCATGTTAATGAGCAGGATGGAGGAGGAGGGAAAGCTCCCCTCCTGTCTGTCCTCGGGGCTACATGTAAGTCCACCATACAGGAGAAATTCTTCCCTGAAGCTGGTAGATATCCTCTGCAGTCTCCAACCAGTGACATTCCCTACCCATCTCTCAGAAATCCAGGTCATTCAAATAGTGGCTTAGCCATGGAGCTGGGAAGAGGGTGGCTTCTAGGATCCTGACCTTGGGGGTAGCAGAGTTGTTGTGGACCCTGAGTCAAGTCTGGTGGTAAGCCCTTAGTTCGGATGGAGTCTAAGAGCTTTGACATCATTGATTTGGGGTCTGGAGTGGCTCCCACATGTTCTAGAGTTGCTCCTAGGAGCCATATCATATGCCTCTTCTGACCTCCATAAGCAGAGATGCCCTAGGTTCTCAAGCCCCAGTCTGACCCTAAACCCAAACTTGGGAAGGCCCCTGGGCATGAAGTGTCATCTGTTTTGGCCTGGCTTCCTGGGGGAGTATGGATGTTGGCTCTCAGGGTCACAGTCACTGAGCCCTTTTGCCCCTCTTGGATTTCCTCAAGGCAGTAGCACAAGCTGAGGGTGGACAGCAGGGCAGAACTGCTTCTGATGCTCCTGTCCTGACTATTCACCTGCAGGGGTTCAGCAGAACCAAGTGGAAAGGGCATCCTGCTCTGGACCTGCCTGTAACTGTCAGTGTGATGGCTGCCTTGTCATGGTGACATGAAGTCAGATCCCAAGGCTCAAACAGCAGGTCCAGACTCAGAGTTGCTGGACTGAGTATGGGGTCCAGAAAGCCATGACAATAGCATGAGTCCAGATGTCCAGAAGTTGCCTTGATAAGAAGGAAGTGAGCTAGGATCAATTCCTCACCCAGTGTCACCAGCACCCAAGCTGAGGATGCAGAGCAGGGCTGGCTATGCCAGAAGCTTCCTGGGCAGAGGTAGTTCTCAGCATCAAATGAGAGCTGGGCTCCATCAGAGAAGCCTAATGCAATGATAGAAACTGGAAAACAGCCCACCCTCAGCACACAAACAAGGACGTGTTCCTAGGAGGCAGCACCAGGAGCCCGGGCAGACTGTCTCCAAGCCAGGCTCCTCCTGAGCAGTGCACAGAATGGGTCAGAGGGTGGGTTTCCATTTCAGACAGTGCTGCATGACCTTGAGTAGGTTCCCTCATATGTTTAGGGGGATCCCAAGAGGGTTTACCTCTTAATTACTGTGAGAACTACCCAGATGCTGCTATTATTATTCCCATTTATGAAGTAACCAGCAAGCTACAGCCTGGAGGAAAGAAACTCACTGGCTCCATTGCTCAGCTTGCAAGATCTCCTGCCATTGTCTGATGGGGGGACCCACTTGGCCAGGGCAGAAACCATACTCAAAAAATGGGGTGAACCTATGGGATACAGTTTGGCTCAGTAAATTAAACATAGAGTTATCAAATGACCTAGCAATTCCATTCTGGAGTATCACCCAAAGGAGTTAAAAACAGGCGTCCAAACCTGTACGTGAACTTGTACTGTTCTTGGCAGCTCTGTTCCACAAGAGCCAAGGGTAGAAACAACACAAATGCCCATCAAGAGATGAATGGATGAGCAAAGAGTGGCATGTGCGTGCAACAGGATGCTCCCCAGCTGTGGAAAGCAGTGAAGTACCCATACATGCCACAAATGTGAATGAGCCTTGAAAACATATGTTAAGTGAGAGAAGCCAGACACCAAAGATCATAGATTGCATGATTCCATTGATATATTAAGACTAGGAAAATCTATAGAGAGTGAAAGCAGGTTAGTGGTTTCCAGAAGCTGGGGGGAGAGGAGGAAGGTAGGACTGCTTCATGAGGTTTCCCTCTGGGGTGATGAGAATTTCTGGAACTGGACATGGCAATAGTTGCACAACATTATGAACGTACTTGATGCCACTTAATTGCATACTTGAAAATGGTTCTAGTGGCAAATTTAATGTTGTGTGTATTTTGTCAGGATAGAAAGGGAAAGAAAACATGAAGTGGGGTCCGGGCCAGGTGGGGGTCAGCCAAAGACTAACTGCCTATAAAATGAAGGGCTTCTCAGATGACCTCAGAGGTTGCTTTTGGTTCTAAAAATACTTTTTGGGTCTGGAACAGAGTCTCAGCTTTTCCCTGGGTCATTTTGACCATGGGCAAGTGTGGGGTGATGATATCCAATTGTAGAATAAAAAAGCTGATGTCTACACATGGATCTCTGAGTGATAGAGCGGGTTGTTTTTTGTTTGTTTGTTTTATCTCAGCTTTGGGGTGGGCAGGAGAGGAAGACAGTGATCAGAGGGACTTAAATAGAGGGGAGGGACTTCACATGCCCCTTCCACCAGAGAAGCTCTGCTTTATCTAACATTGTATAGGCTGAGGGCGACATAAAACTTTGAAAAAGCATACAGCCAGAGTACCAACCTTCTCATCGTACGGGTAAAGAAACTAAGGCCCTAAGATGGACACTGACTTGCCCAAACTGAGGGATCTCCTGAATCTAGATGCCTGCCAACACCCTGACCTCTGCTTGACCTCCCCAAACCCCACCCCACCATGCACTGCTGCCTTCACGAATGCCCCCACGCACCTGTCAGGGGACATCCACCACATCTCTTTGGCAAGTCTCCTTTTTTGGGTAGCCATGGGATGGGAAGCGAGGACTTCCCTCACCCAAGGGGCCCTCTCCAGGAACACATGCTGTCCCCAGCCAAATTCCCCTGTCAAGCACTAGCCCACCCCCTGGGTAATGAGCCAGAAGCTCCCATGGGAACAGGACCCTCTTCTGTGTCCCCACCAGGGCAAAGAAAAAAGCAGCTTTTTCCTTGAGGAAATCATAGATGTGTTCATTCAAGAGGGTCAGGGAAATTGTAATATAGATCTTCTCTGAGTGTAGGGAAAAAGCATAGACTCTATTCCTTATTAGAATTAGCCTGGTGTTAGAAGGAGTGCTAAGTATATCTGCAATGTGCTGAGCTTTTTGAAGGGCGCTGTTGAGAACTGGTGTGTCAAAATTAAATCCCCGTTAGTTCTTAGTTCTGAGACAGTGGTCCTTCTTCCTGGCGTTTCACTTCTCACATCAGCCCTCTGCTCTCTTACCTGGGTCCACTCCTGTGGTTAGGCAGCCTCGGGAACAGTTCCGGGGGACTGACAGTACCTGGGCTAGATTTGATTGTCCTAGAGGACACGGTCCCTGCCATGTCGAACAGAGCCACAGGAAATCAATTAACATGCGCCTGATTCTCACATCAGATAACTGGGCTCCTGGGTGTATTTTTAGAATTCATCTAAATGAATGCTCAATCCCCAGTCCCAGACTCTGGTTCCATAACCTGCTAAACCATTAGCATTATTTAATTTAACCTCATAACTGCTGACTCTAATTCTGATGCTCTGGGTCAGAAGGTCTCGTGGTTTCCCATTGCTTACAAAGTAAAATCCAAGCTCTGGAGTCCAGTCTATACCTTTCTCGTTAGCTATTGTGCCAATTTCTGCTCATCCTCTCTAACTCTTGTCCATAGTTCCCTCTTCAACACTCCTATAAGCATCTTTATTTTTCTCCTTGAACTTCATAATTGTGTGAAAGTGATGTTGATCTGTCTTCCCAGCCTTGACCTCTCTAAGGTTAGGGACTGTTTCATTCATTCTTTTCTCCTTCTTTATTTTTAATCTCCAGCTCCTAGGACATTGTGTGCCACATATGAGGCCTCAGGTGTTCAGTGAATTAATAGAGTGATCAGTTGGTTCATCTCAGAGGACAAACAACTGACCAGACATGGGGAGGGGGCCTTAGGGAGGCAGAAGCCATTGGGCAGACTGGATGATGTTGATTCGGGAGGCTGCAGAAGGGCGTGTCTTGGTAAAGCACTACAGGTCTGGTGGGAGCTGGTGACTGAGAAAAAGGGATGAGCACTGGACAAAGGATGGAGAGTCACTTGCTGAGTTGAGGACCATGGGATGGGGGGATTACAGGGGAAACCCAGTTGGGACATGCTGAAGATTAAGGACCTGGAACCACGTGAGGGAGCCTAGAGCTCCCTGACCCCCTGGTCATCAGGTCCTTGGCTCATTCCCCACCTTACCCTGCAGGGAGCCAGGCTAAAGGGCTGAGCCCAGAGGAGGGTCCAACTGACGAGGCAGGCAGAGAAGACCAAGCTATAGACTTTGGCGGTTCTGAGATACAGTGTCTTCGTCTATTTTATGCTGCTGTGTCAGAATATCACAAACTGGGTCATTTATAATGAACAGAAATTTATTTGGCTCGTAGTTCTGGAAGTCCAAGAGCATGGTGCTGGCATCTGTCAAGGGCCTTTGTGCTAGGTCATCTCAGGGCAGTGGACAGAAGGGCAAGAGAGTAAAGGAACAAGAGGGGCCCAAATTTGCTTTTACAATAAACCTCTTCTCCTGGTAATGACATTAACCCATTGGCCAGGACAGAGCCCTCGTGATCGCATTGCCTCCTGTTAGCCTCCACCTCTCAACACGGTTGAGATTGGGGATCTCAACTCTTGCAGTGGGGATTAATCTTCTAACACAGGAACTTTGATTTGGGGGTCATGTTCAAACATGGTATTCAGATTAAGGCAACTGGAGACCCAGAAGAATCAGGAGATAGTGGCACTGTGAAGTAAAGCCTGAAAGGGAGCTTCAAAAAGAAGGGGTGATCAGGGGCTGGGGGTGTAGCTCAGTGGTAGAGCCCTTCTCTAGCACGCAAGAGGCCTTGGGGTCCGTCCCTAGTACCGAAAAACAAATGTGACCAACGTTTCACGTTCAACAGAGGTGAAGCTGAAGGAGGTTGAAAAGCCACCTTTGTCTTGGGCAAGGCGTGATTAGGGATGAGTGAAGGGGTGGAAGTCAGACAGCCATGGGTGCAGAATGACTGGACGGAGGGGCTGAACCTTCAGACTTTGGTGTGAAGAGAAGGAGAAAGATCAGGCCAGGACTTAAGAGGGACAGGGACGGAGGCACATGTGGGAAGTTTGAGAACTAGCATGCATTATGATGAGATGGAGCCTTGGAATCTTACACCTGATGCTGCACCCTGGCTCTGTGTCCTAAATCATTAAGAACCAAATTGTTGCTTCTAGAAGTGAAACTGGAGTAGGATTTTTTTTTCTTCTTTTTTGAAAGGGGCATTATCTCTAATTCCCAGAGATACAATCCAGTTAGAGAAAAGACTGAGCTGCTTTGTCAGAGACGCAACAGTTCAGTGGCTTAAAGTATAAAGAAGTTTCTTTTTCTCTCATGTAGCAGTCCAGGGTGAGCACGGTTCTGCTCCATGCTGCATGGAAGGATCCAGATTCCTGCTGTCTTATTTCTCCTCCTTCCCAAGAGCAGCATGCATTCTCAAAATGTAGTCCCCAAACCAGCAGCAGCAGCAGCAACATCTGGACACTTGGAAATGCAGGGGTTCAGGCCCCACCCCAGACTTTCTGAATCAGAATCTCCAGGGGTGGGACCCAGCTCCCTGTGCTTTTGAGAGCATTCGAGGTGATTCAAAGGCACCTTGAGTTTGAGAACCATTGTCTGCATGGTTGATGGGCTTCAGACACATCTGTGTTTCAGCCGTTGGGAAGGGGAAAGATGGTGGAGATGTGTCAGAGCAGTGCTTTAAGACCTAGGTGTGAAGGGACACTTCCACTAATGGTTCATTGTCAAGGATTACTGTATAGCCAGATCTTTTAACTTGGAGGGGGAAGTTGAATACCTATGTACCCAGCTACAACTCCATTATAATACAAGGGGACAATGTTTTGTTAGATCACCAGCAGTCTTGCCTACCTTAAGGATCAAACTTAATTAAGTTTAATGCTGCTACCACCCATCCCCTGCAAGACAGCAGAGGATGTCTACTTACAGATGGAAGTTAAGGATACAGATGGATCTCTGTTTAAGGATCTATTTTTTTTTAATCTTACGTACCAGCCCCCAAATGTCTGTTTCCCTCACGGGGCTTGGGCAGCCCAGACCTTAGACACCTGCCTTACCTGCTCAGCCCATTGGATATTGTACTATATATAGTTGCTAATCCTGGCTTAGCAACTTCCAGCAAAGGTCAGGATTTCATCCAGCTGGTTGCCTCAGAAGGCGGGTACCCAGGCTGGGTAGGGAAGGGTGGGAGGCAAGGGAGAGTGCTGATTTACTGGAAATGAGAGCTAGAAGAAAGATAAGCAGTTTGGCACCCGAGCAGCTGTGCACAGCTGTGCACAGCTGTGCAGATGGCACCCCACACAGTTCTAGGAGTAACCATTCACAAGGACCATGATGTGGAGCTCCCCCTGGAGTTGGAGGACAGAGCCACCTGTCTTTGTCTCATCCCCAGGTCCCACTTCCCTCCTGAACCCCAACACCCCGGCTCTTGGGCCTTCCTGAGGCTGCTGCTCTGAACCTGACAGACCCAGCCTAGAGCTCACCCTGAATGAGTCACCTCTGAAACCTCCATCCTTGCCCTGAGTGGCTTCTCGGAAGGGAGCTCAGTGCTTCTAAGACCAAACTTAGAGAAACCAGTTCTGGGTGGGAGCCAGTTTTCTTTGCTTCTCAAAGCCACCCCTGACAACCCAGAAACCCCCAACCTGAGAGAGCTGGACTGGAACCTCCCAGCCCCAGGGCCTGATCCCCATGTGGGCCGGAGGAGCCTCAGCCTACTTGTATATAGAACAGAAGCCACGGCTCCTCCTCGGGCTTGTTGAGACAATGAAGTGAGACCCAGCTCTGCTGCCTCTGCCAGCTCCGCAGGAAGAGGGGAAGGGAGCTCGTGTTGGTCAGTGCTAAAACCCCACCTGTGGAAGGCCTCAGGGGCTGCAGGCTTTCCCAGCCTGTGCCCTAGATCCAGTTTTAAGGGCTGGAGCAACAGCAACGAAAAGAGGGTGGGGTGGCTGGGAGGCGGGGCAGACTGCACACCCAATTCTCTTGATCCGTCAAAGCCGCCTGCTGCTGCTGGGCTTCCTTCTGCACTCTGGCCCCTCTGGGCAGTGCCTGATTGTCCTCACAGGTGTTTCCCATCCATGGAGGTGTCCTGTTCTCATTTGTGCCTTGTCAGGCTCATTTTCAAAAGGACTTCTTGCCTTGATGTGTGATGGACACAGGTCTGTGTTTCTTATCTGAGGCTGAAATTGAAAACCAAGGGGAAAAGAGGACACTGCAGGGAGAGCAGAGAAATCTCAGAGAGAAAAGGACCAGGGGAACCCCCTGCGACGGCTTGAGCAAGACTCTTCCCACAGGCCCTGCTGAGAAGAATGGCCGTCGCCTGTGCTGACCCAGCTACCCAGAAATGCACAGGCACAGGCCACGACAGCCATGGAGTGAGCTTTGCTTCTCTCCTTTCATCTTTGGTTTAGATTTCCTGGGGAACTGGCCCAGAGCTTGAGCACAGTGAGAAATATTTATGTAACTCTACAATAGAGTGCAAGAGCTTCCAGGTGATGCTTTAATACACTTGTTCCTTCCTTCCTTCCTTCAAATCCGTTGACATGCATGGGTCAGGCATGCTCTGTGCATGTTCAGGACTCTGAAGTGAGCTCAGATTTTAGCCATTGATGGAGCTCAGGGGCACACCTGGGGCTTCATTAATGGGAGTTGGTGATCTTGGGATGTAAGAACAGGAAGTGGGTTGGAGAAACCTCCAGAGCTGGGGGAATGGCTTGGAAAGATCCCGAGCTTGAGGAGTATTGACTATTATAGACAGATGGCATGCCACAGTGGTGAAGGGCCAGGCTTTAACATCCATCTGGGACAATTTTTAAGTGACAGGAACACAACTAATAATTATGTCAAAATGATAGGTTTGAACTGGGGCATTGTGTGGGTGCACCAGAACAGGTGGTCACCCTGCTGAGGGTTCACCTTGAAGCCAGTCCACCCGACTCCCACCCGCTGCTTACAAATAGCATGACCACAGATGAGCTCTACAACTTCTGTCTCCCTTTCTGCATCTGGGACATGGGGATGATGCCCAGGCCTACATCATAGGTGATAAACACTAGCCTTTGCTATTACTAGGCACAGAACGGAGCCTTCAGGGACAGAAATGGTCAGAAATTACCATGTGGCTGTCAGACTTGGAATGGGGTAGCATTTTTACCCAGCCCACTAAGGAAGATCGTAGCTCCACTCTCATAGATGGGAAGAACTGAGGCCCAAGGTCACAGAGCAAGCTGGAAACAGAAGTGGGACCAGAACCCAGGTCTTGGGGTGTAAACCCAGCCTTCCTTAAGTCACGGGAGGGTGTCACCCAAGCACCGAGGCAGGTGTCACCATCTGTACTTAAGGACATCATTATGCTGCTGGGATGGCAGAAGCCTCGTGGGTGCTGCCTGCAGGAGCCCCATACACAGGCACCCAGGCTGTGGCCCTGCCTTTGAGCACTTCCTACACCCCCGGGAGGAGGCGCTCCCTGTGTGCAGCGTGCTGCCGCCATGTTGAGAACAGAGGTGAGGCGCTCCATGCCCACGTCTCCATTGCCTTTTCTCCCCTTCCTTCCAAGTGACATTCCTGTCGGCACCAACTACTCTCATAAATTAAGGTCCTGATTTTGCACAAGTGGATTCTTCATGGCCACCTGAAGACAGGGTCTCCTATAATGGACATCTGGGTAGCGTCTGCTAGCAGGTAGAATGGGCTGAAGTAAGAGGCCCTGAGACTGCAACCCCAGCTGTGTGATGCAGGGCCTTCGGCTGATGTATTATTTAGGATCACCTACCTGCTCTAGTTTGATCTGGAATGTCCCCTAAAGGCCCATGTGTTGAAGGCTTGGTCCCCAGGGTGGCTCTGTTGGTAGGTGGTGGAGCCTTTAGGAGGTAGGGCCCAGGGGAAGGAACTTAGGTCATGGGGGGTGTGCCCTTGAAGAAACCGTTAGAACCCTGACCCCTTCCTCTCTCCCTCTTCTTCCTGACCTCCATGAGGTGAGTAGACCTCCTCCAGCACACTCTCCCTGCTGTGTTGTTTTGCCCCTAACAGGCCCAAAGTGACAGAGCCAAGCAATCAGGGTCTGAAACCTCTATAACCCGTGAGCCAAAATACACCTTTCCTCCTTGAAGTTGATTTATCACAGGCATCTTGTCACAGTGACAGGAAGATCTTAGAGAGCTGGGTTTAATTGTTCCTTTAACATTACAATACAAAGGATTCTTGCAAATTCTCCATCCATTGGACTTTCACAATCACCCTGCAAGGGAGAGAAACAGTCAGCTCAGCATTCTCCCCATTTGACAGAGCAGGAAACTGGGGCCCTGACTTGCCAAGGGTCACTATGATATCAGTGACAAGTGGTCTCCACACCCAGATGTTCTGACCTGCTAACCAGTGCTGTTATTTTGTCTGCTTGTTCACTGATTCTTGTCATATGCACTGGGAAATCCTCATTTCATAGGTCAAACTGTAATTTGAAAAAAGGGAACTAGGAAAAACATAGCAAAAGGTGGTCACTGCCTAGAGGCAGAGCTACAGGGCTCTGCCTATGTGTAAACAGATGTGGGACAAGGGAAAGGCCAAGGACAAGATGGGAGCAGAGTCCTGACAGTACACAAAATGCATGTTGGTTACTTGTAAATAAGTGAAAAATAGTCATGTACTTTGGAAAACAGGTCTCTCAGGGCATAGAAACTACGAATTCTTAGTGCTGGAATTCAATTCAAGGTCTGCCTACAGCTCCATCCACATGACTCTCTAGTTAGCAATCAAACCTTAGGTTTGGCCCTAAAGAGCTGCCTGCATTCATCTACCTGCCTGCAACAAATAATGCTGATATAAAAGAAAAAGCCAGTAGGTGTCCAGGGACTCACAGCCGCTGGATCCCAGGCCTCACAGTCAAGGAGACAGATGACCAGGGGAAGGGCATGGTTCCCTCCTGAAGGCTCCCTGGGGATTGGTATCTCTGTAGTGCTGGTCATCGTGGGACCCCTGACCCCAGGTCCTTCTGCCTTCCATAGCCCCCAACTGGGGTCTTTGCTCAGGATAAATCTTATCATTCTTAGCTTCCACCAGAAACCACCAAGCCAAAAGACTCTCCAAGAAACCAAGCTAGACCAGCTAGGCAAAGCCAGGCCTCTGCACACTGCCCTGCAGATCCCATGTATCTGGCTCTCCACTTATTGTTCAGTGCCTCAGTTTCCTCTTCTGTAAAAGGGGATAATAATCCCACCATGGGATTAAGTAATAAATCTATTAATGCACATATAGCACTTAGAGCTCAGCATGCACTTAGCATCTAGTAAAGTTTGTGGTGTTATTATTATATATCAACCAACCACAATCTCGCCGGTGGCCATGGAGAGAAGACTGGCCTGGGAGACAGGATACCAGGGACTGTAGCATGACCTGGCTTCCCCCTGCCACCCAGGACTTGGCTTCCTTTGCTCTCAAACAAAAGGGCTCCGCCAGGATCTCTTTGGCTTCCCCAGCTGTCACACTAGAGGGTCTGAGGAAGTCCCACTTTTCTGACCGCCTCAGAAGGACAGTCACACCTACCAGGAAGGGGCCACACAAGTGGAAATTAGATAAGAGAAAGGAGCTGGGAGCAGGGTGGCTCAGTGACAGAACACTCGCCTAGCATGTGCAAGGCCCTGGGTCAGATCCCCAGCACTGCAGGAAACAAAATAAAGTCAGAGGAAGGCAAGAGCAATCGTCTGAGTGCAGAAGGAAATGCACCACGTGGGGACGGTAACCAAGTTTCATTAGAAGCCGAAACGAAGGTTTAAATTAAACCACTGAGGTTGTTTTTTCCTGTCCCACTGTGTTTGGCCATTATGCTGCATGGCCTCTTGCTGGCCAAGAACTCAGAACTGGAAACTGGCACTTAAGTGAAGGAGTAGGGATGGGGCAGGATCTGGGTTTTCCCAGAGCAAACACACGCAAGAAGGTCTTTTGTTTAACTGACAGAGAGAGTTGTATAGATCGGCCACGTACCACACTGTGTTTTGAAGTATATTGGAATGTCTAAATCTAAGTAGAACTTGCATAACCTCACATAGTTATCATTTCTGTGGTGACATCACTTTACATCCACTCTCTTAGCATCTTTCAAGAATATAAATCATTAACTATAGCTACCATATTGTACAATAGATCTCCTAAACTCAGTCCTCATCACTGACTGAAATTTTATGTCCTTTGGCCCATGTCTCCCTAATCCCCCAGCCCCAGAAACCACCACTGTACTCTCTACTTCTGGAAGTCCAACCTTTGTGGATTCCACCGAAGATTAAGCTCATGCAGTATTGATTCTCCTGTGCCTGGCTTATGTCACTTAACACAGGCCACTCTCAGGGATATGTCCAAAGGAGATGAAAGCAGGACGTCCAAGGGACATCTGCAATCCCATGTCCCTTGTAGCACTATTCACAATAGCTGAAAAATGGGAGCAACTAAGTGTCCATCAACAGATGAATGGATAAAGAAAATATGGTGTGCAGACGTGATAGAATACAAGTCAACCATAAAAAAGGATGAGAGTCCATTGTTTGCAATAACATGGATGAACCTGGAGGACATTGTGTGTTTTCATTTTAGAACTGCCAAGGTCCCTGAAGCCCTCCCCTAGGAATGGAGTGCTCTCCTTTTATAGACTAGAGTCAGGGCACCCCTAACCTGAGCTCTTGCTAATGTAAGCACATACACTGGTGAGATCTTTGGAGTCAAGTAGATGGGGAAGGGGAGAGTCACAACTAAGTGTGGCCAACACTTTGATTGCACAGGGGCCCAGGCTGATTTCCCAGCCCTTCTTGAAGTCCAGGCCCACCCTCCTGGCCACCTCTAGGACTTTGCTCATACTGTCTCCCTCTTGAGTACCCTTCCCTCCTTCAGAGCCTACAGAAACCCTGCCTGTCCTCAAGGACCAGATTAAATAACCCTTCCTTTTCCCACCCTCGCCCAACCTGGCAGAATTAATTTCATTTCCTCTGTGCCACCACTGGGCTTGGCCAGCATCTCTGAGAACTCGCTCCAGAACGTCAGGAGGTTATTTCTGTGCCTGCACCCACCTTCCACAGTTGCCTAGACTCCTTGAAGAGTAGGGCCAGTGTGCCAGGGTGAACCAGTGAAAGGTGCACAGACCCAGGGCCTGGGAAGTCTACAGAGCCAGCTCTAGGCACTGTCCACCCCAGCTGCCCTTCCACATTAAAGGACTCAGCTCTGCCCCCCATACAACAGCCCCGTGTGATCCTTCTGCTCCTGGGCGCTGGCCCTGGCTGGAACCTTGCCTGGCACAAGGATTCAGATACCGCTGGGCGGTTTGTACAGGTCTGTTGTCTTCTCTGCACTTTAAAACTCATTCACTTGGGGTGGGGGCAGGGCTTATAGTAGAAAAGATGAAATCCCCAAGTCTCACAGTCCATGATGTTACACATCTGTCCCTGATGAAAGTCACCAAAGAGCATCACTTCACCACCCGGGCATGTGCCGTTGCTTCTCGGAAAGATTCTAGGGAGTGAAGCCTGAATTTGGTATTACCAGCCCCGGGCCTGACAGCTGCCCCTGAATCCAAGCTTTGTTCTGCTGTCAGAGCCCTGGCCTGGAGGGGAAGCGCCGAGGCTGCTGCGTTCTGGGAAATCTCTGGCATCTCAAGGAGGACTGTGTCTTAAATGTGGATTTTGTGTGAGAGGACACGCCCTGGTGCCCACCCCACCTCTCTCTCATGTCTGTGGCAGGATAGAGGACACTTATATTGTGGGGCCCTGGACTTTAATGTGCACTGATTCAATGGAAATATCTGGGAGTAGGTGACCACCACCCTGGTTTGCCTGGGATGACCCAGATTTAGCAAAGTGCCATATTTAAAGAAATCCCTCTGTCCTGGGCCAATCTGGTCAATGTGGTTGGGAACAAATGCTCCAAGTTTTCTCCAAATTCTCACCCTAAACCTGATGAATCAGAAGCCCCAGGGGTAAGGTCTGGAAACCTGTTTTAATGAACTGTCCAGATAATTCCAATGCAATGCATGCCCAAGAGAACATGGCCTCCCTCAGGATGAAGAAACATGGCAGGTGCTACTTGCCTAAATCTTAGGTGGCAATTAGAGGGCAGAGCTAGAAGCAGGGCCTGGCTCCACTGTGCAGCTCAGCTGCCCCACTCAGTCCTCAGGCTCAGAGCAGAGTTCCCAAGCAGGAATCAGCCTGTGGACGTAGATCAGTAACTAAGGTATGGAAATGTCCCATCAACTACCATAGTCCAGGGCCACTGGACATTACCATGGGGGTCAGGCAAGATGGGGACTGCCAGCTTCCAAGAGGGTAGGATCCCTATGAGCCTTGGTGCATTTGGATAAGCAGAAAATAGAGGAATTTCACAAAAAGAAGAATGAAGTTATGGCATTTGCTGGTAAATGGATGGAACGGGAGACTACCATGCTAAGTGAAATAAGTCAGCCCCAAGAAACCAAAGGCTGAATGTTCCCTCTGATAAGTGGATGCTAACACACAATGGGGGTGTTGGGAAGAATAAAAGTGCTTAGGTTTAGACAAAGGGAAGTGAAGGGAAAGGAGAGGGGGATGGGAATAGGAAATATAATAGAATGAGTTGGACATAACTTTCCTATGTTCATATATGAATACACAAACAGTGAAACTCCACATTGTGTACAAGGACAAGAATGGGAAGTGTTCTCCATGTATGTATGATGCGTCCAACTTCACTCTACTGCCATGTATAACTAAAAAAAAAAAAAAAGAATTAAAAAAAACCCACTCAACTGTCGTGTATATCTAAAAAGAACAAGTATTTTTTAAAAATATTTGTTTATTTTTAGTTGGACACAATACTTCACTCATTTATTTCTATGTGGTGCTGAGGATTGAACCCAGGGTCTCACACATATGAGGAAAGCGCTCTACCACCAAGCCACAACCCCAGCCAAGAACAAGTATTTTTAAAAAGAATATACCTGAGAAAATATTTCATGGAAGGAAGGAAGGCAGGCAGGCAATTCAGAGTCAGGGCAGTGTGAGCAAAACCCCAGAGGACACAGCACGGCCTCCAGGAGGCCAAAGGAGACAGCAGCAGCGGGGGACCTGGGGAAGCAGTTACCTCCTCTCTGTGCTCAGGCCTGGACCAGCAGGTTCGATTACCATCCCAGGTGGGTGTCTCTGTCTCGCCTGACCCCACTGTCTAGCTCTTACCCACTAGGGACACTTCCTCCCATTGGCTCAGGAAGTCCAACTCCAATTCCTACGAACACAAATAAACTCCACTTAGGAAGGCAGTCTGCTTCCCAGAAATCAGAAGGCACTCCTCAGAGTTCAGAGAAAATGGCTCAGGTGGATTATCCAAAGCCCTGCCTTTCATTCATTGGCAGGGGAGCTAAGACCACTTGGGGGGCTGTGTTTGCTTTCTCCCCTCTGGGAGCTGTGACAGCTATTACCCTGCTCTCCATGAATTATCCTCTGGCCACAGGAAAACCAGGGATCCCCTTAGGGCACCTGGGAGTGATTGTCCACCGTCCCCCTCCAGCCTGCCCCTTTCACTGAAGGCAGCCAATGCATGGGCTGTGGACCCTTGGCTCCTTTCCCAGGGAGCTAAGCCTTCCTGAACCTTCCTTTTTTATAGCATACAAGTGTTCCTTGGGCCTCGGCCTTCTGGATGCTTCCCTAGTGTTCCCATTGGATAATGTCTACTCCAGGTCTCCACTTACTCCGCCCTCCCATAGGCATCCCTAACCCACCAACCTTGCCCTGGTGAAGGGTCGCTTTGCTGGTCCTCACTTGGCTGGGACCTCTTGGCAGATCTGCCACTGTGGACGCCCCCTCTTCCCTGGCTTCTGGGACCACACTCCCAGGTCTCCTCTCACCCATCGCACATAAGCTTCCTCCTCCCTCCTCCCTCCTCTTTTTGCTCCTTTCACGTAGGTCGGGGCTCTCGGGAGCCCCACCCTGCTTCTTGCTTGCCCAGACTACCCGCCCAGGGGACCTCCTTCTGTGCAGTAGGAGTCTGTCCCCTGCTCACCCTTCAGACCTCCACCTCTTTCTTGGACTTGAGTGCCAGCTTCCTAACAGTCCTCCCTGTGCCCAGAGGGCCTGTCCCTTTTCTTCCTCCACAGGGGACTCTTTATGAAATGTGCATCTCAACTCAGGACTGCCTGGCCAAACACTTTCCTGGGGTTCAGTACTGGGGATTGAATTGGGGGCACTTGACCACTGAGCCACATCCCCAGCCCTATTTTGTATTTTATTTAGAGACAGGGTCTCACTGAGTTGCTTAGCGATTGCCATTGCTGAGGCTGGCTTTGAACTCATGATCCTCCTGCCTCAGCCTCTCAAGTCTCTGCACCACCTGCCCAGCCTATCTGAAGTCCTTTTTAAAAATGCCACCTTCCTTACCGACTTGGAGTGAGTTTATCATGTTCCTTTTCTGTGGGTCTAGAGAAATGTCTGTGGTGGATCCAGTGGACCCTGGCTGGGAAGAGTCCACTTCAGGGAGAGAACAGTCAGCAGCTGGGAGAGGCCAGGCCCCACAAGCTCTGTGGGGTCACTACGGGCCCGTGGGGTTCAGCAGGTCCTCAGACACAGTCTCACATCAGGGCGGATGCAGAGCACCAAGGTGTAGCTCCTACTCGGGTCCATCACCATGTTCACAAGCTTCCTTTTTCTTCTCTGTCTCTTTCAGTATTTCTTCCACTGCCTCTCAGACTAATTGGAGAAAAATGGGTTTTGTCTTCTTTTTGACACGAAGGCTAAAAGTTTTAAATTACCTTCTTCAAGATCTGCAAATAGAAATCCCGGAGAAGACAGCCACCTTTTTTATCTCCCTCTCCCCCTCTCTCTGACTCCATGAGCCTTAGAGCTTTGAAGTAAGAGACAGAGCCATGCTCAGGAGGAAGAAGCCAGGAGATGAGGGAGGGACAAGAGCAGGGCCTGGCTGGGACTGGGAGTGATGGAGGGCAACATGGAAATGGGCTCATTGCTTGTGGTTCTGAAACAAAAAGAGGTTCCCTGGAAGGGGACCATTTCTGAAGGAGCACCCACTCCGTGAACGTGGGCCATGAAGCCAGGCTTCAGGCTTGCTGAGGTCCAGAGTAGCTAAGAAGCAAACAGGAGTAGCAGGCACACTGGGCCTTCTCTACTTTTGTCACCACCAATGATGTCACAGCTCCCAGGTGTCCATCAATGTGTCAGAACAAGAGAGAAAGCTTGGTGCTAAAGACTGGCTATTTTAGGACAGGAGTCTTGGTTTCTTGCCAAAGCTCAGTGACATGGAATAATAATAGCTGACGTTTATTGAGCACTTGCTTTGTGCCAAGGACTATGCTAAGCCCTTCCCATAGATGATCCCATCTAATGTTCCAAACCACTCTATGATGTGGGTATCATCATTAACTGCATTTACACATAAGGATTCTGAGGGAGGTCGTGGACTTGCCCAACACATCGTGTACCAGATCAGAGCATGAATCCAGGAGGCTGACTTCAGAGTCTCTTGTATTTCTTGCTGCCAAACCACTAGGCCCATCTGCACCTGCCTCCTCATCTGGAAGGTCAAGGTGCTGGGAACAGGCAGGGTAGACTGGGAGATCCCGAAGGCCAACTCCAGCATGGGTGCTCTGATGGGGCTTCTGCGATGCAGATGCACACAGAGATCTTCAAATGGTGCCTAGTTCAGCTTTCCAAGGCAGTGTGGCCATGCCAACAGAGTGAGCACCTGCATGGGGTAGGGGACAGGAAAACAGGTGCCCTGTGATTGTGATGAGATGGGAGGAAAGTACAAATAGCACTAAGCCCATGTGAAATTTGTAAAGGCCTTTAGGTTAGACCTGTGGTCATGGGGGGCAGGGAGAGCCAAGATCCAGAGGTCTAGAAAATTCTACCCAGATTGACCTCCATTAGGTGTCCAATGGCCTTTGTGTCTCCCTAATTTTTGCTCTATGTTGCACACTCACAGCCTCAAACCCTCCTGGTCACACAGGGGACCTTGAAGGGGACCTTGTCAGGCAGCTCTGGCTCTGGGAGGATGAGGCAGGTCGGTATATCCTCCCAGGGCCCAGCATGTGTGTGTCCTTTGCAGGTCCAGCAACCATGGCCCATTACAAGACGGAACAGGAGGACTGGCTCATTGTCTACCTGAAGTATTTGCTCTTCTTGTTCAACTTCTTCTTCTGGGTAAGTGAACTCTGAACTCTCATCCCTTTTCCAAGCGCCAAATGAGTCAAGCCACCTTGGTGCAAGTTCTGCTGACTTTAAAGCAAGCAGGTATGTTTTCCATGAAGCGGAAGGAAAGAACCCCTCTGCAGGCTGGTGTGGGGTCGGCCACATGCATCTGACTAGAGAAAAGCGTAACAAAGCACTATGTGTGCTGGCTCCCCTCCCCCTGCAGAGGGTCAGGGGCTCTCTTCCCTGTCACTGGTACAATGCCCTGTGGGAAGCAATTGCCTGAAATAAGGCTGGTTTCCACCAAAGCCCATTTGCCTGCCATGGTTCATATGGTTCTTCAGACCCTGGGCAAACATACGGATGCCTTGGGGATCCAGGACTGCCTCTCTATAGTGACTCCCCCAAGAAACCTGCCTGTTTGAGACTTTCCAGAACAGAGTAAAGGCTATCCACTAGGCGCCATTATCTGGTAACTTGAGAGCAGATTCCCATCAGTCGCCCCCAAATAGCCTGAATGTTTGTATTTTGTATTCCAGCTCACTAATTCTGGAAAGGCAGGTGACACTAAAGAGAGCAGGCTTTGCTCAGCCAGACCTAGGCTGTGCTATCTAGCAATGGTGTGGCCGAGGCCACTTAAGTTGGATGAGTCTGTTTCCCCAGCTACAAATTGGGGATTATTTCTAGACTCTTAGGGTAACATTCAACAAATACAATGTTTTGAAGATATTGAATGCTTATGTCTGAAAATACCATCAAAGCAACAAGCAACTTACTGATTAGGAAGAGTTAAGTTTGGTTTTGTTTTTGTTTTTGTTTTTTTTGGTACTGAGGATTGAACCCAAGAGTGCTTAACCACTGAGCCACAACCCCAGTCTCTCTCCCCCCCCCCTCTCTC
>NW_026000171.1:4986801-4998597 GCF_001458135.2 Marmota marmota marmota
TCTCTCTCTCTCTCTCTCTCTCTCTCTCTCTATATATATATATATATATATATATATATATATATATATATATTTTAGAGACAGGGTCTCACTGAATTACTTAGGGCCTCACTAAGTTGCTGAGGCTGGCTTTGAACTCAGGATCCTCCTGCCTCAGCCTCCTAAGCCACTGGAATTATACGCATGCACCTCCACATCCAGCCAGAGCTAGGTTTCTTGCTACCCCAGGTAAGAGAGCTCTCTTTGACAGAGTCTTAGGAGCATCTCAGAAATGCACACAAAGGTGGACCATGTCTTAGCTTTCAGACCCTTTCCTGCAAGAGCCTGATTAAGATTGGGAAGAATCATGACAGAGTACTGTAGGATGGATAGACACAGACAGGCCAGAGTCTTGAAGAGTCTTGGAGAACAGACCGTTGTCTTTTGATGCTATCTATTCAAAAGCTGAACAATCTAATGTTTATTTAAATGTGTTTTTCAAAGTTCCTGAAATACACAATAAAATTATTTGCAGCTTTTGTCTCCCCGGGCAGGAGTTTCCTGGAACAGTGAGGGTGTGGTGATAAAGATGATGGGATAATAAAGCTGTGGAGCTGGAGACTGTAAACCATGTGGGTGTAGGTTTCAGTTCTTAAAGGTAAATCCAGCTGGGTGTTTAAGATGCTTACAGAGCAGGCTTTTCTTTTTAAGAATGTTTTTACTAATCATCCAAGTTTTATGTGCTCACTATAGATAATCCTAAAAAATTGAAAAATATGAAAAAACTTACCCACGTCTCCGTGTCTTGGTTTCCTAGAGCTGCTCTCACAAATTACGGCAAATGGGGTAGCATTAAACAACAGAAATATTTTTTTCTCACAATTGTGGACACTAGAAGTCCAAAATCAAGGTGTCGGCAAGGCCGTGCTCCCTCCGAGATGCTGGGTAGACCCTTTCCTTGCTTCCAGAAGCTGCTGGAAATGCTTGGCCTCCTTGGCATCACAGCTGCTGCCCTGTCCCACCTCTGTCCTCACTGCTGGCAGTCACGTGCCAGTCTTCATGTGACATTTCCCTCTTCTTATGAGGACGAGGGGCATATTGGATACAGGTCACCCTAATGACCTCATCTTGACTTCACTGCATCTGCCAAGACCCTGTTTCCCAATAAGATCCCCTTCACGGGAACCTGGCAGTGAGAATTCCAGTAGGTCTTCCAGGGTGCAGGGAATGATTCAGTCCGTGCTGCCTGTCATCCCAGAAACAATACTGTTAACACTTCCTCCTGACTTTGCATGGGTCAAGGCGCGAGATGGTGGTGACCTGTACTCTGGGAGTGACGGTGGGAAGAGAAATATTGGGGAGAGTTAAGGGGTTGGAAAGGTAAAATTGACAAGATCGGGCTATTACCAGATGGGCTGAGAAAGAAGAGGGCTCTGGGGAACGTAGCTCCTCAATGGATGGTGGGGCTCTGCATTTGTGCAGGGGACCAGAAAGAGAAGCAGTTTGGGGTGGGGCGGCGAGGTCGGAGGTCGGCATGTGGGTTTGTGTTGCCAGGAGACATCTAAGTGGAGACACACACTGGGAAGTTAGTTCATGGCTCCAAAACTCAGGAACCAGCCAGGCCAATGCCATAGACTTAGGGACATCCCCACCTGGAGAGCAATTGCAGCCATGAAAATAGATGAGAACAGAGTGGACAGGGACTAGGAAGGGAGGGGAAGGAAGAATGAGGCCTGGGGACGCTCCAGGGCCCAGAGCTGAGTCTAGGAAACCAGAGATCCTAGGTCAGCCTGAACTGAGGGAGCTCCTGAGGTAGGGGGCTGCTGGTGCTGACACCAGGAAAGCTCCAGGCAAATTGGGATGAGCAGTCAGCCTTGAGCAGCCAGAAGAAGGGGGTCCACCATGGAAGCTGCAGAGGAACAGCCAGAGAGGGGGTCATGAAGCCAGGAAAAACCCAGATCCGAGAAGGTGGAGATTGGGCAAAGCCAACAGTGTGGAAGGTTCAGGAAACATGGAGCATCCTCAGGCCTAGGAAAGGCCAGGGGGCTTAGCAACAGAGAGCCGCAAATGTGGGAACTGTTTTGTGGAGAGTCAGGGTGGAAAGAGTGGGACTCCGTGTAGACAGCTTCCCCCAGACACACTGAGAAGAGAGGAGGCAGTGGCCGCGTGGTCAGGAGCCTGCTGGTCCTTTGGTACCTAGGGCTACTGTGGGATGCTCAACCCAAAATATTTATGAAACAACTGGGGCCTTGCGCATCCTGATTGTGCTGAGGTCCCAGAGGAAGCAGTGGGCAGTAGACATGGTGACCGCCCCCAGGGGCCCCACCAAGCCAGAGTGGACTCAGCGTCCCTCTGTGTTCGTGTGGTTTTGGGGGGTGGTAAAGAAAAAGACATGTGGGAGGCAGCACGGGCAGATGGGCAGCAAGCATGTCACCAGAGCAGCTACCGATGAGGGGAGCCACCCCCACACAGCTCTCCCAGTTTTGAGTTAAAAATAGCCCTGCCTGGGGGCCTGGCTGGCCATGGACCAGTTTCCCAGGGGCTTGTCAGCTGAGTCTCACTCCCCTTGTGGGAGTGGTGGTCTTTAGAAGGTTCTGGCAAGGCTCCCTGAGACCTGCTGCACAGTCCTCAGAAGTAGACAGGGGCAGACAGACGTGTCCCATCTCCTGTCTTGCTGCCTTAAGGCAGAGCACAACTTTACAGTACCCAGGTCCCTGAGAACTTACCATAACCCACCCCTCCCTCCTAGTGGGAGGGCATTGTCTAGGGAGGCAAGTGATACCTAGGTATTCTAATACCAGGTCAGTAATAATCATGACCGTTTAAAAACTCATTCCACAATTTGTAATAAGTACCTACCGAGTGTGAAGCACAGTTCTAAGTTCACATCACGGAACAGAGTTCTCAGTTTTCCTGGAACTTCCTGTCGTGGGCTTCGTCTGTGCTTGCCTTTCCACCTGCATCACCCTATTCAAAACTCCCGGCCCCCCTTTGAGACTATGAACAGCTGTATTAGAGTCCCATTTTATAGAGTGTCAAGCAAATTTTCCGAAGTCCCACAGCTGGAGTCTGCTCTCCCTGACCCTAAGCCTGAGTGTGCTGAGCCACTATGTTCTGTGACCCCCAGCCCTGAGTCTTGCACTACCCCCCCAATTGTCTTTGGGGCACACATGGATTATCAAGGCAGCAGAGCATGCTGGGAAGTCCCAGGCTCTAGTGCGGGATCAAATTCAGATTGCATTATTTACTTGCCATGGGATTTTCAGCGTAAAGAATTGGATTAGGTCTTCTCCAAATCCATATGCTAAAGCCCTAATACCCAATGTGACCATATTTGGAAATGAGGCTTTTAGGTCATAATGGGAGGGTCTTAATCCAATAGGGATGGTGGCCCTTTAAGGAGCAGAGCTCCAAATGCAAACACTAAATGAGGACAGGGCAAGAAGGCACTGCCATCAAGCCAGGAAGGGACCAGGAACTCAATCAATGGGACCCTGTTCTTGAACTTCCAGCCTTCAAACTGACATCAAGTTCTGTTGTCTAACCCACCCAGTCTACAGCATTTTGTTATGACAGCCCAGGCAGACAGACTGAGACATCGGGCAAACAACTTAATCTCACTGGGCCTCACTTTTTTCATGCATGAAATAAGAAAGGCGATACTTGTAAGAATCAGGGTTTTAAAATTCAGGAAAACATTAAGCACATGCTCAGTGCTTAGCTGTTATGCTGACTGTTGTGATAAGATGCCTCGTCTCTTCAACAGCTTTCTCCATCCATAGAACTGTCTCTAAGACTTCCAGCATCAAGAGACACAAGGAAGCATAAGAAATGCTAATGCAAAGCTTCATTCACAGAACTAAACTTCCCCCTCACAGTGTGTGAAGGACTCTGAGATTTTCTCTGGTCTTTTCATGATTACTATTAGGTGCACGTTATATTTATTTCACAACCCTAATGGGCCACATTCCAAAGTTCAGAAAGCCCAGAACAGTCCCCCCTCCACCCAACCTGGTCAGGACTTGGGTGACAGCTCTTCCTTTTACCCCATCCCTGAAGCCCCTTTGGATCAGGAACCAAAAATGTCACTACTTTCCTGCTTCCTTCATGACCCTAAAAAGCCAATTACCCAGGCTTTCCTACATGGCTACCTGGGAAACGATTTTCTTCCTCTCCTTTTTCCTACACAACTCCCTATAGCTCCCATCACCTCTGCAATGTTGTTCTCTAATTTATTATTTTAATTAGCTGCTTGGCTGTGTTAATAATCAAAACTTTCCCAGCCTCCCAGGAGCTCTGCCAGGCTACGGGGAGAGACTGGGGAGGCTGCCTCTGCCTTGAAGCCCGGTCCTGCCCTGAGTGACGGCTGAGCTTGGCACTTCACATGGGAGTCCCGGGGACCCCTTCAAGGAGATGTGAAGCTAAAACAGGTGGTGGAAAAGATGGAGGACTTGAATCCTGGCCAGAGCAGTGGGAAGGGCTTGAGGGCATCACCTCCGGATACAGGGAGAGTCCAGGAGGGAAAAGCCTCTGCTTGATTGAAAGCTGAGGCTGGAAAGCCCTTCACTTCCTGTGCCATCCCCCATTGAACATGGCCTCAGGGGTCAGCTGAGGTGGGTGCATGTTTTGTCTGTGCAGGGCTGTGGCAGTGATGCCTGTCAGGATGAAGCCTGTGCTAACAGTCCTGCAGCACAGGACATGGGCTTGGCTGTCCCCTGACCCTAATGCCAATGGCGTGCTTCTTGTGTGTAGCTCTGTCTGGTCAGTGGCTCAGTTGATAAAATGAGCACGAAATATAACATCAAGGTTCTTGAATTCTTGCCCCACTCTTCCACTGACTAGCTATTGCGACCTTGGAGATGTCACTACTCTCTGGGCCTTAGTTTCTCCATCTAGAATATAAAAGAGATGGACTCAGGCATTTTCCTCCCTCCCTCCCTTCTTTGCTTCCTCCTCCTTCCCTCCCTGTGGAGTCACGGACATCTCCCACATGGGGCACTCTCCTGGGGATACTAAGATGAATGAGGCTTAATCAAGAGGCTAAAAGGGGAAACACAGGAGGTAGCAAATAAAAGAAATAGACTGCAATGCTTGTAACTATAGAGACAAGTACAAGACGTGGACTTATCATGGAGGACAGAAGAATTTGCTGGATGTGGGGCAGGGGCAGCTCCAAGCAAGGTTTCTTCTGAGTTCTGAGCTGGGTTCAAAAGATGCACAGGTGACCTTCCCCGCCCTCCCAGCTCTCAGGCTCAGCATGTCCCATGAAATTTTGGTCTTGTTTTAAGTGCAGAAGAGATTGGGAATGAGAGCAGGAGGAAGGAGTATTCTGAATTGTTTTTATCAAAGGCTCTTTCAAACCAAAGAGCCATGAAAAGAAGGCCTCCCCGTGGAAAATGACCCTTAGCATGACACCGTAAAGATCTGCTCATGCAGAACAGGTGCGAAGCCAGCAGGAGCATGGGATGGAGCTGAGGAGATGCTTCTCTGGCACTCAGAGAGGAGATGCCCATTAACAGGGTGAATAGCAGCACATGATACCAACTGCCTCGTGTCCTCCTAGAGAGCACACAGGCTCAGGTGTGGGATGGGGGTGCCATTGACCCCAAAAGTGTGCATTGGCTGCAGGGATGTGCTGTCACGACTGCAGCCTGGAGTTCAGCTACCTTTGCAGATTGGGAAATGGGGAACCACTCTTTAAAAGGAACTCTGGTGGGAATGAGCCAGGCTTGGCTCACATCCAGCCTCCCAGTCCTCTCCCTGAGCCCCTAGGTTATGTCACCCCCCCAAAATTGACCCATTCACTTTCTCCTTTGCAAGAGAATCAGCCTGGTGATTTCTGCACCAATGTGGAGCCAGGGTTTCTCTAGCTAGTAAGTGGCAGCATCAACCCAGTAAGTGACATGAGGGCAGGGGCTGGGGCAGGCCTGGGACCCACCACAGCACCAGAGCCTGCATTGCCACAGTCGGTGCATGATGGATGTTGGCTGAAAGAGAGAGAGAATAATGAACTGTGACAGGAAGACCTCCCGGGTGCCAGCTCGGGCCTTTCCAGGGGGCTTCCTAATGACCTGGAGAAAAGACCAATCATTTCTGGGAATGCACTGTCCCTCTAAAAATTAAAATTTCTCTAAAGTAAGGACAAGAAATGCTCCCTTTCCACCCAGGAATTCAGCAGACAGGCAGGTGTGGGGAGCAGATGTTATTTCCAAAGCCCTCCACCCAAGTCCCAAACGAAAGTCTCAGGCCCACTGTGGGGGCTCCTACATACCAGGCCATGCTGGACTTGAGGAGAGTGAGGTGAGCTTAGAAGGAGTGATCAAAGTGTCATTGAAGTGCAGGTGTCACACTTGAAAGGGCCTAGAAAGATGTAGAGGCGTTCAGCAGAGGAAGTAAAAGGGCAGAGAGAACAATGGAGAAGGGTGGAGAAGAACAAGAGATGAGAAGCCTGAGGCCCGCCGAGGCTGCGTGAATTTGTCCAGACTCACAGAGTCAGTAAACTGAGGAACTTGACCTCAGCCACCAGCCCTTTGCCAAGTTCTCCCTCTCAACCATTCACTCTGTGGGCATGGCCTCAGTTAGTGGGCATCTATGGTATGTTCAAGAAAAGCAACTGTGTAGGTCATCTTGATTAAAACCCAGGTATGGAGAAAGGAAAGTAGCGGCAGATAAAGCCCAAAACCAGGTCAGGACAGACCTTTTGAGCCTTGGGGCCAGGCCAGAGAGTGTGGGCTTGGTGCTCTGGGTGTGGGGAGCCAGTGGAGATTTCTCAGCAGGGTTGCCGCAGCAGCTCAGCATGGAGTGGACCAGGAGCTGAGGGCTGACCCCACGGTGGGGGGCCACCCTGGGCAATGTGGTGAGGAGAAGCAGGGTGAGTCTGGGAGCAGATGGGGATCCCATGTGTCTGTCACTGAGGAGGGAAGAGACGTTGATGACCCTGAAGGGTCTGGTCTGGGGTGGGTAGGTAGGTGCCATTGGTGAGACAGCCCAGGGAAGGAGCATAGGTGACAAGTGTGCTCCTAATAGATGAACCTTTCTATCCAGCCCCAGACCTTTCTAGACCAGCATGGTGCTCAGCACAGAGTAGGAAGCCAGCCAAAAAGTGAACTGCCCTTGTCACCCTGTGATTTTCTGCCACCACCACCATGGGCTGCTGGCACTAAAGGCAGAGAACCCTCCAGCCCAGGGTTCCTCCCTGACTGGGAGCCCCATGGTCCTGGCCCCTGCTCTGTCCCTGTCCTTCCCCCAGCACAGAAGCCCTACTGTCACCCAACAATGAAAAATCCTACAATTGCTTTTGTATCCTCTGCCTGCTTCCTTCAGGTCTGCCTGCTTTGTTCTAACAGTCCCAGGCATGCGTGGTTAATCCCAGGCCCCGTGGTGACATGAGGACATTTTGGCAATATTTTTTTTTTCTGTGAACAGGCAGTTCCTAAAATTACACAGCATGAGTGACCTGCTCTGCCCCTCCTGGCTTGCTGTGTGCTGTGTCCTCATGGTCCAGCTTTGCCCTCTGCAGGGTTTTTTTTGGATTTTTTTTTCTTGGTACTGAGAATTGAACCTAGAAGTGCTCTACCATAGAGGAACTCAACCCAGCCCTTTTTATTTTATTTTAAGATGGTCTTGCTAAATTGCCCAGGCTGCCATATCCCCACCTCAGACTCCTGAGTAGCTGGAATTGCAGGCTGGTGCAGCCACACCCAGCACTGGAGGTTTTCTGGGTCACTCATTGGCCATAGGCCATGGCTTTCTAAAAGGCAGCTAATACTCCACAGAAAACCAGCCCAGTTTCCTTAAGGAGCCAAACACTGTTGAATCAACTCTATGTAAATGGCTATTGAAACTGTTCACTGAGTTCCCCGAGCCTAGCGGTTCTCCTCTGGGTACCTCTTCCACTGACTTAGACAGTTTCCAGATGGCTGAGTGACAGCCATGAGCCACTGGTCCGAGCATCTTGCTGGAGGCGTACTGGCAGAAGGTTGTCCCCCTAGTACTAACAGGGAAATTTTGCCCACATGAAAGGAACCACAGAGATATCTTTATCCAGTGCCCTGATTTACAGATGAAGAAATGGAGGTTTAGACAGGCCAGGTATGACATGGCTCATGGGGCCACAGCAGAACTAGATGCAGGCCTGCTAACTTCTACCCTCTGTGACACCCTCTGGGGACCCATTCCAACATTTAGCAATTTTACTTCTGTCCAGAGGAAAGGTGTCTTTCTGAAGAGCTGGCCAAGTCCCAAGCAGGAGATTCCCCCAAAGGACCTGAAACCCTTCCGCTCCCTGTGGCTAATCACACGTTGTTTTCCCTTCAGAAGCCACAGATGAAGCACTCCGGGGAGGGGAGGAGGCCCCGTGGACTCAGACTCATGTCCTGATTTCCTCTGGACAAAAGAATTACATGCTGTTTTCTAGGCCTTGATCAGGGTAGCATGTCCCTCCAGATGCCTCCCAGACTCTGCCCCGTGGCTGGGGACCCAGCTGTCACCTGGTAGGCCTGGGGGTTCAGCCTGCTTTGCAAATTCTCAAGTGCTCTGATAAAGGACAGAGCTCCACAAATGGAACCAACTGTGTGCTCCTCTCCTGGGGCTGCATCTCTCCTGGCCCCCACCTCTCCTCCTGGGAGCCCAGGCTTTGTTTTGTTGGTGGAAAATCCTGCTCCTCATTATCACACATCATACCCAAAGATGGAGGGAAAGGATAGCATTAAATCCCAAATAAATACCAACAGCATTCCAGGCAAATGCTCCCAGCCCAGGGGTCCAGAGCCTCGAGATATCAAGTCCCCAACATGACCAGGGAGCCTGGTGTGTTCTGTGAGACCCAGCACAGCGCCACCTTCTGGGAAGAAATGCAAGGAACACCTAGGTCCCCTATTAATTATGAAAACTAGGTGGCAGTTCTTAAGGGGACCACTGGAAACTTTATAAAGTATTCATGCCTGGGTCCCCCCTCTTGGGGGGAATGATTGGCCCAGGTCGTGGCCTTGGTTTTTCACAGCTCTCCAGGTGATTGTGCAGCCAGGAATAGGAGGACATAGAGAAGGAGACCATCTAGGCCAGGGCTCATTATGTGGTACAAGAATGGACTACAGACATGAATCTGAAAATCTGAGAATTGTTCTATGTAAATGATCATTTCTCTAGACAAAGGATCCACAGATTCACAGTGGGTTCCATGTACCCCAATACATTAATTGTCCCAGGCCATCCCAAGCATACCCTTTTGGTGGTCCCAGATTCAGATGCTCAGCCCACACTCTGGTTTGGAAGAGATGGGGTTAACTAGATTAGTGGGAAATGGATAATGTATATATATATCTATAAAGGGACTGTACCCATTAAAAGCCATGTTTCTCATCTTTTCTGCTGGAGTGAGATCAACTCAGCATGGTCATGTTGACTATCTCATGCTGTTCAGAATCTCTTCCTGGCACTATGATATGCCTTTGATTAATAAAAAATGAGAAATGAATTATTGCTTAATTAATGCACTATGTTTGGTAGGCAAAAGCCCTCAAAACATAATGTCCTTGGGAAAAAGTAATCAAAGGGGTCCTTGGTGGTTATAGATTGTGAACCACTGATCTAATTAATATAACTCCCTCATTTGAGAGATGAAGAAACTGAGGACCAGAGAGGTTAAGGAACTCTCTTTAGGTCGAAAATTATACAAAGTTGACAGCTTCACCCAAGCCTTCCAGATATGCTCTAGGTGACCAAAGGCATTATATGTGGGATATTTTAGTCATGGAGGTTAACCAATGGGACTTTCCATTGGTCATTCTCATCCATTGTTCAAGTCCATTGACCCAGACTCAGAAAATCCTTCTCTTGTCATGGAGATTGTGTGGACCAAGATAACCCACACCCACAACAAATTTAAAAATCCCATCGTAATCCCAGGATTTCATTGACTCTAGGATGTCAACAATTGTAAGATGCACCATTGTTTTTTGAACCACTAAGAAAAAGTGCTGCCAAGTATAATTGTAAGATACCATAAATCATAAGATGCATCCCAATTTTAGAGAGAAAAAAAATGTGCATCATAGAATGGAAGAAATGGAGTCGTATAGCTGCAGCCCTTGTATAATGTCCTTCCACCAAGTTCTCTTACCTGGTGAAGGTGCCAAGGAGATTAAATGGCACTTGGAAGAAATTGCATCTATTTAAAAAGCACAAGTGTAAGAACAGGCCCGCCCACTCCACAGGATCCCAGGACAAAGTCCTGAATTTGCCCTCGGAAGACTTGGCTTTAGATTTCAATTCTGAACTGCTCCCTAATGGTGCTATCCTGGAATGTTCTTATTATTGGCAAGCCTCAGTTTCTTCATCTGCACAACAGAGATAATATACCCTTCCTCATCCTCACAGAGCAACTGGGATGCTCAGGAGAGAAAATGGCAGAGCTGTGAAAATTGAGCTGCGTAGGTGCCTAGACCACTCAGCTGAGGTCTGTGGCCATCCAGAACAGAGAGTGGGGAAATGATGGGGGGGGGGTACAGAGAGTCACTCTGGGCACCTGGGGAACCCTACACAGGGATAGGTACTGAGGAGTGGACGGAGCAGGGAGAAAGCCATTTCTTTCCACACCCAGGACCCCTTGAGGAAGAACCACTCCTCATCAGGGGAAACGGACTCATCCTTAGATAGAGGACAGGGAGCCCAAGGAGGAGTCCACCTTCCCAGGAACAGATGGTAGAGATAACCAGAGATCTCAGGGGTCCTGGACCAACACCCTAAAATGCCACATCTGGCACCTGAGAACACTCATGCCTGTACACGTGTGTGCAAATGCACACCCATCTGCTCTGCTGGCTGTGACACAGAACTGGTTATTCAGCCTCTTTAATCAGGCAAGTTGAGCCGCCCCAGCGGTATTCCCAGGTGCTCCTTCTGAGGAGGCAACTCCCAGACCTCCACATTGGCAGTGTCCTTTCCCTACCCCCTTCTCGAGACCAAAAGGAAATGAGACAGTTGCAAAGAAATCTCTCCTCCTCCGTCCTCCTGAGAGGAGTGCGTGGAGCATGATGGCCTTCCCAGGCTGGAGGTGGTGTGATGGAGTGGGCAGGCCCTGGCTGTGTGCTCATCCTGGCTCTGCCCCTACCTAGAGGTGACCCCAGGCCATTTGCCTTTCCTCTGTGGTCCTGTTTCTTTAGGGACAAGTGGCCCAGCTGTAGGAACTGAACTGGAAGGCAATGTTTATAAGTGCCCCAAGGGGACATGTGGACAAGAGCAGAGGCGCACCATGAGGGGAAGAAAGCTCAGGGTGGGAGTGATGGGGAGGAGCAGCTCTGGGACTTTCTGATCCTTCCCACAGTTCTCCTGCCTCATGATAGGAGCAAAATCTGCATCAGACTAAGAAGCAGGGAATTGGGGGTCACACTGGGATTCAGAATCTGCCTCTACACCCCACAAGTCTCTAATCTCTCTACCCTCCATTCCCTATCTATAAAACCTGGCACCCAAACTATCCTCTCAGGCTCTTTGGAGGCTAAGTAAGATGGTGCCTTCAAAGCATATTATATGTTTTAGATGCTCCACTCTTGATATCATACTAGTATTATAGGCATCGGGACAATGATTCCATTTGTTTTAGATGCCCCGGTATGTATATTATTTAGTTTAAAGGTCACAGTAGGGCTATTATTAATTTAGATGCTACAGTATGACTTTATATTAACATAAAAGGTCACAGGAATCTATTATCAGTTTAAGATCATATAATATGAACATCATACTCATATTTTATTATGCTGTGGGTATGTGGTGGGCACTGGATTAATGGCCTCCTGCCCCCCCCCCCCCCCCCCC